>NW_018480072.1:1139186-1199736 GCF_002113885.1 Mizuhopecten yessoensis | reverse complement strand
TTCTCCCACACCTGACAGATTTATCTCCCGTTTTGCCGGTGCTAGATTTATCTGTCTCCGCCCTAGGGTTGAGACGGGGGGATTCCCCTATTTATAACAATGGTATGACGTCACTGCAATAATACAATGACGTCACGTCAAGAATCCATCAACGTCACGTCAACCCTGAATTTAGCATGTAACGTTATCATTACATTGTGTATATGATACACATTGGGGAAAACAGAGTAAGAGAAAAAGAATCATTCACCCCTTGTGGGTAAGATAGGGGAATCTCAACCCTCGGGGAAAGCTTCTTAAGTTGCCAAACACTCGGCAAAGCCTCGTGTTTGGCAACATAAGAATCTTCCCCCTCGGGTTGATATTCCCCTATCTCACCCCAAAGGGGGTGAATGATTCTATTAATCACACCCTCAGGGTAGTGGAAGATTCTATTAATCTCCCCCTTTACTCATAGGAGAGTGGTGTAATCTCCCTGATCTCCCCTGATCACGACCCTCAGGTGAAAATGGTGTTACATGTATCTCCCCCTTTTCGCGACCCTCAGATGAGTGTGGTATTGTCAAGATCTCTCATAGGAGAGTGGTGTTATCTCTCTGATCTCCCTGATCACGACCCTCAGGTGAGAATGGTGTTATTTCCCCTGATCGCAACCCTAAGATAAGGGCAAAATCAAAGCTAAAGTCATGCCCGAAATAACCGTTTCTAGTGCATAGCTACAGTTTTTGGCAATGGTCCGGGGTAAATGGTACCTGTCACGTGATCATGTTATGTTATTATCAGTGTAGTTTCGTTTAACCAGACTCTTGTTGTCTGGGCAAGCTACGCCGAACACAGAATAGTCTCGTTCAACCAGACGCTTGAACGAGACCATTATCAGTGTACGCAGGAAGGGTAGAATTTGAATAAAAATAAAGTAAAACTAAATCATAATCATGAGTCTTACGGATATCCAAATGGTTTTTTGTTTAATAATTTCTGCAATTCAATTTTTATTCATTCTACATAATAAGCATTCTAAACTACTTAGATTATTGGTTTCTTTCTATTATACCACGGACTTATTATAATTAGATAACCTAATTCCGTGATAATACCAATATTTAAAACTCTTGCGACAAAGGCTATACGCGCAACATGTTCCAAGGGGGATAACTCCAGAAACATCATATTCTCTTCAAGTCATAAACCTATTATAAGTGGAACAGATATATGATATAGTAATGTATACTACATAATGATTTTGATTACTTATGTTTTGATGTATGTTCATATTCGCATTATTCTTTGATGATCGTGATTAAATTACAAAGCGAACAATAATTCATGAATGTAGAAAAATGTAAACTTAATTTAGGTGAAACTCGAACTATTGACGCCAGGGGGAAAACCAGAAAGGTGAAGGTTGCGAAATTAAATGTGAGTGTGCTATATAAATATAAGTACCGTACTATATATAAATTTGTTTGACGTCACATAAACGAAAAGTTGTTGTCTTAAATGCACAAAAGATATATTAAGTCGTTTAAAGCTGCTAATGAACACACATCGTTCATGTTTTAAAGGTGGGGGATTATTACCAATGCTACATGTACAATTACTTTAAAATATTAATCAATAATTTAAGTATCAGGATTCGAATCAATATAATTATTTCAGCATGATTCGGGTAACTCTTTGTCGTATTGTAATTATTGGTTGATATTAGCGCATATTGATTTTTTATGTTCCTCGGAGAGTTTAGAGGCGTTGGGGAAAATATCGATCGCGTTGATGGCTAAGCTCAGCATCTGTATCTAAAGTCCACACAGACAGAGGAAAATCAGATGGAGGTCTGGCTGTAAAGGGAAGACGACATTTCTGAGGTTAGTGATGGATATACGGCTACTGGTCAGTCTGGAGACGTATTAGAGACTTTGTGAAGTGGTCAGTAGATAAACAGGTAAGAAAGTATACTTAATTAAGATTTAAACTGAAAGCATGGGCAGAAATAGACTGTATAAACATGAACATCTCTTATTACCGTACTCATTGATCAGGCCACCACTGATGTAATTGTCCTGCTATCCATCAGTTGCAGGAGATTGACTTAACATTTTCTATACAAACATATTCCAGTTAGCCGGACGTACCGCCATTAAGGCAAGATTGTCTCCTGGAAACAAAGATGGCTTGATTTCCTATTTGGCAACGGAGGTGGCTGGATAACTAAGAATCCATTTTAGATATAATCCTAGCATACAACATGTATTCCATATACGTGCATTGTCTGTTTCTTTACGAGTTTTACGTACTTTTTGAGACGTTAAGCTTTGTGTGTTTTTCTTTATGTACCATGGTATGTACGTGTTTGTCCAATTTATTTATGCATACACGCACATGTATGTGTAGATTGCTAAGCCTCTTTATGTAGCACTTGTGGTTTTAGCAAAGGATAACGTTTTGGCAGTGTATGTGCATTGCACAATTGTATGTGTATCCAATGCCACACACATACTTCATTTGTACATTGTGTATACATTCACATTGTATGTGTATATATTTAAACATTTACATTGCACGTGTTTATACTCACAAATGTACATTGTATTCTTAATATTTACACATGTACATTTTCTGTGTTTATACTTACACATGTACATGCTATGTGTTTATACTCACACATGTTCATGGTATGTATTTATACTCACACATGTACATGGTATGTGTTTATACTGACACATGTACATGGTATGTGTTTATACTAACACATGTACATGGTATGTGTTTATACTAACACATGTACATGGTATGTGTTTATACTTACACATGTACATGATATGTGTTTATACTTACACATGTACATGGTATGTGTTTATACTAACACATGTACATGGTATGTGTTTATACTCACACTTGTACATGGTATGTGTTTATACGAACACATGTACAAGGTATGTGTTTATACTAACACATGTACATGGTATGTGTTTATACTAACACATGTACATGGTATGTGTTTATACTAACACATGTACATGGTATGTGTTTATACTAACACATGTACATGGTATGTGTTTATACTAACACATGTACATGGTATGTGTTTATACTAACACATGTACATGGTATGTGTTTATACTTACACATGTACATGGTATGTGTTTATACTAACACATGTACATGGTATGTGTTTATACTAACACATGTACATGGTATGTGTTTATACTAACACATGTACATGGTATGTGTTTATACTCACACATGTACATGGTATGTGTTTATACTCACACATGTACATGGTATGTGTTTATACTAACACATGTACATGGTATGTGTTTATACTAACACATGTACATGGTATGTGTTTATACTAACACATGTACATGGTATGTGTTTATACTCACACATGTACATGGTATGTGTTTATACTCACACATGTACATGGTATGTGTTTATACTAACACATGTACATGGTATGTGTTTATACTAACACATGTACATGGTATGTGTTTATACTCACACATGTACATGGTATGTGTTTATACTCACACATGTACATGGTATGTGTTTATACTAACACATGTACATGGTATGTGTTTATACTAACACATGTACATGGTATGTGTTTATACTCACACATGTACATGGTATGTGTTTATACTCACACATGTACATGGTATGTGTTTATACTAACACATGTACATGGTATGTGTTTATACTCACACATGTACATGGTATGTGTTTATACTCACACATGTACATGGTATGTGTTTATACTCACACATGTACATGGTATGTGTTTATACTCACACATGTACATGGTATGTGTTTATACTCACACATGTACATGGTATGTGTTTATACTCACACATGTACATGGTATGTGTTTATACTCACACATGTACATGGTATGTGTTTATACTCACACATGTACATGGTATGTGTTTATACTCACACATGTACATGGTATGTGTTTATACTCACACATGTACATGGTATGTGTTTATACTAACACATGTACATGGTATGTGTTTATACTCACACATGTACATGGTATGTGTTTATACTCACACATGTACATGGTATGTGTTTATACTAACACATGTACATGGTATGTGTTTATACTCACACATGTACATGGTATGTGTTTATACTCACACATGTACATGGTATGTGTTTATACTCACACATGTACATGGTATGTGTTTATACTCACACATGTACATGGTATGTGTTTATACTCACACATGTACATGGTATGTGTTTATACTCACACATGTACATGGTATGTGTTTATACTCACACATGTACATGGTATGTGTTTATACTCACACATGTACATGGTATGTGTTTATACTCACACATGTACATGGTATGTGTTTATACTAACACATGTACATGGTATGTGTTTATACTAACACATGTACATGGTATGTGTTTATACTCACACATGTACATGGTATGTGTTTATACTCACACATGTACATGGTATGTGTTTATACTAACACATGTACATGGTATGTGTTTATACTAACACATGTACATGGTATGTGTTTATACTCACACATGTACATGGTATGTGTTTATACTCACACATGTACATGGTATGTGTTTATACTAACACATGTACATGGTATGTGTTTATACTAACACATGTACATGGTATGTGTTTATACTCACACATGTACATGGTATGTGTTTATACTCACACATGTACATGGTATGTGTTTATACTAACACATGTACATGGTATGTGTTTATACTAACACATGTACATGGTATGTGTTTATACTAACACATGTACATGGTATGTGTTTATACTCACACATGTACATGGTATGTGTTTATACTCACACATGTACATGGTATGTGTTTATACTAACACATGTACATGGTATGTGTTTATACTAACACATGTACATGGTATGTGTTTATACTAACACATGTACATGGTATGTGTTTATACTCACACATGTACATGGTATGTGTTTATACTCACACATGTACATGGTATGTGTTTATACTAACACATGTACATGGTATGTGTTTATACTAACACATGTACATGGTATGTGTTTATACTCACACATGTACATGGTATGTGTTTATACTCACACATGTACATGGTATGTGTTTATACTAACACATGTACATGGTATGTGTTTATACTAACACATGTACATGGTATGTGTTTATACTAACACATGTACATGGTATGTGTTTATACTCACACATGTACATGGTATGTGTTTATACTCACACATGTACATGGTATGTGTTTATACTAACACATGTACATGGTATGTGTTTATACTAACACATGTACATGGTATGTGTTTATACTCACACATGTACATGGTATGTGTTTATACTCACACATGTACATGGTATGTGTTTATACTAACACATGTACATGGTATGTGTTTATACTAACACATGTACATGGTATGTGTTTATACTCACACATGTACATGGTATGTGTTTATACTCACACATGTACATGGTATGTGTTTATACTAACACATGTACATGGTATGTGTTTATACTAACACATGTACATGGTATGTGTTTATACTCACACATGTACATGGTATGTGTTTATACTCACACATGTACATGGTATGTGTTTATACTAACACATGTACATGGTATGTGTTTATACTAACACATGTACATGGTATGTGTTTATACTCACACATGTACATGGTATGTGTTTATACTCACACATGTACATGGTATGTGTTTATACTAACACATGTACATGGTATGTGTTTATACTAACACATGTACATGGTATGTGTTTATACTCACACATGTACATGGTATGTGTTTATACTCACACATGTACATGGTATGTGTTTATACTAACACATGTACATGGTATGTGTTTATACTAACACATGTACATGGTATGTGTTTATACTCACACATGTACATGGTATGTGTTTATACTCACACATGTACATGGTATGTGTTTATACTAACACATGTACATGGTATGTGTTTATACTAACACATGTACATGGTATGTGTTTATACTCACACATGTACATGGTATGTGTTTATACTCACACATGTACATGGTATGTGTTTATACTAACACATGTACATGGTATGTGTTTATACTAACACATGTACATGGTATGTGTTTATACTCACACATGTACATGGTATGTGTTTATACTCACACATGTACATGGTATGTGTTTATACTAACACATGTACATGGTATGTGTTTATACTAACACATGTACATGGTATGTGTTTATACTCACACATGTACATGGTATGTGTTTATACTCACACATGTACATGGTATGTGTTTATACTAACACATGTACATGGTATGTGTTTATACTAACACATGTACATGGTATGTGTTTATACTCACACATGTACATGGTATGTGTTTATACTCACACATGTACATGGTATGTGTTTATACTAACACATGTACATGGTATGTGTTTATACTAACACATGTACATGGTATGTGTTTATACTCACACATGTACATGGTATGTGTTTATACTCACACATGTACATGGTATGTGTTTATACTAACACATGTACATGGTATGTGTTTATACTAACACATGTACATGGTATGTGTTTATACTAACACATGTACATGGTATGTGTTTATACTCACACATGTACATGGTATGTGTTTATACTCACACATGTACATGGTATGTGTTTATACTAACACATGTACATGGTATGTGTTTATACTAACACATGTACATGGTATGTGTTTATACTCACACATGTACATGGTATGTGTTTATACTCACACATGTACATGGTATGTGTTTATACTAACACATGTACATGGTATGTGTTTATACTAACACATGTACATGGTATGTGTTTATACTCACACATGTACATGGTATGTGTTTATACTCACACATGTACATGGTATGTGTTTATACTAACACATGTACATGGTATGTGTTTATACTAACACATGTACATGGTATGTGTTTATACTCACACATGTACATGGTATGTGTTTATACTCACACATGTACATGGTATGTGTTTATACTAACACATGTACATGGTATGTGTTTATACTAACACATGTACATGGTATGTGTTTATACTCACACATGTACATGGTATGTGTTTATACTCACACATGTACATGGTATGTGTTTATACTAACACATGTACATGGTATGTGTTTATACTAACACATGTACATGGTATGTGTTTATACTCACACATGTACATGGTATGTGTTTATACTCACACATGTACATGGTATGTGTTTATACTAACACATGTACATGGTATGTGTTTATACTAACACATGTACATGGTATGTGTTTATACTAACACATGTACATGGTATGTGTTTATACTCACACATGTACATGGTATGTGTTTATACTCACACATGTACATGGTATGTGTTTATACTAACACATGTACATGGTATGTGTTTATACTAACACATGTACATGGTATGTGTTTATACTCACACATGTACATGGTATGTGTTTATACTCACACATGTACATGGTATGTGTTTATACTAACACATGTACATGGTATGTGTTTATACTAACACATGTACATGGTATGTGTTTATACTAACACATGTACATGGTATGTGTTTATACTCACACATGTACATGGTATGTGTTTATACTCACACATGTACATGGTATGTGTTTATACTAACACATGTACATGGTATGTGTTTATACTAACACATGTACATGGTATGTGTTTATACTCACACATGTACATGGTATGTGTTTATACTCACACATGTACATGGTATGTGTTTATACTAACACATGTACATGGTATGTGTTTATACTAACACATGTACATGGTATGTGTTTATACTAACACATGTACATGGTATGTGTTTATACTCACACATGTACATGGTATGTGTTTATACTCACACATGTACATGGTATGTGTTTATACTAACACATGTACATGGTATGTGTTTATACTAACACATGTACATGGTATGTGTTTATACTCACACATGTACATGGTATGTGTTTATACTCACACATGTACATGGTATGTGTTTATACTAACACATGTACATGGTATGTGTTTATACTAACACATGTACATGGTATGTGTTTATACTAACACATGTACATGGTATGTGTTTATACTCACACATGTACATGGTATGTGTTTATACTCACACATGTACATGGTATGTGTTTATACTAACACATGTACATGGTATGTGTTTATACTAACACATGTACATGGTATGTGTTTATACTCACACATGTACATGGTATGTGTTTATACTCACACATGTACATGGTATGTGTTTATACTAACACATGTACATGGTATGTGTTTATACTAACACATGTACATGGTATGTGTTTATACTCACACATGTACATGGTATGTGTTTATACTCACACATGTACATGGTATGTGTTTATACTAACACATGTACATGGTATGTGTTTATACTAACACATGTACATGGTATGTGTTTATACTCACACATGTACATGGTATGTGTTTATACTCACACATGTACATGGTATGTGTTTATACTAACACATGTACATGGTATGTGTTTATACTAACACATGTACATGGTATGTGTTTATACTCACACATGTACATGGTATGTGTTTATACTCACACATGTACATGGTATGTGTTTATACTAACACATGTACATGGTATGTGTTTATACTAACACATGTACATGGTATGTGTTTATACTCACACATGTACATGGTATGTGTTTATACTCACACATGTACATGGTATGTGTTTATACTAACACATGTACATGGTATGTGTTTATACTTACACATGTACATGGTATGTGTTTATACTCACTTATTCTTGTACTTTGTATTTGTTCAATCCTATACATTGAATATTTTTACAAAGCGTTTATCAGAAAACAATTTTAAGTAAGATATTAATAAAATATATGACCGTATGTATAGAAAATATTTTTTTAGAAACACGCGTAATATCATATTAAGGAAATTAAGGTAATTCCATTCATTTTTACGAATTCGTGAGGGGAAAATAACAGAGAAGACGTCTAGCCTAAATATTTCAAGATGAAAACAAATACTAGACCTATAGATTTGTATTCACTCTGTAAGGGAAATACTGTTTATCTCGCAACCTGTTATTGTCCTTTTAATCTTACTGTTCTATTCATTTTAACAAGAGAAACAGCCACTGCGATACAACAATGGAACGTGTACCCCAGCTACTTCTCCTATGGATCCTCGTCACCATGGCAACTGCTGTTGGCTTTGCCCAGGAGACGGACATGTTCGATTTCTCCAATATAGATGAGCCAATGGACGGATTCGGTACCACTCCGGTATGTCATAACGCACAATGATGTAACACTTATTTATAAATGCTGTTGTTACCCAGTGCAAATAATATGTACAGATTGTATTTACTATGTACATATCGTATTTAGGCTGCCTGTTGTAACTTGTCAAAACTGTTTAGTACCACTGCCATGTAACAAGTATTGTGAATGCATTAGTACACAGCCAATAAAGTCTATTGCAAGAAATAAAGATTATCATAACTTAGTGGCGTGATACCTCAATCTTAAGGCGTAGGAATTATCAAGAGTTGTCTTTCTTCGCATGCTTTGAAGTTTCAACTATTCAAGTTATATTAATAAAAATATTGTGCAAACAGAAATAATGTTTGATTACATTTACAACTGTTAATAAGATATTCTAAATCTTATGTCAAGCATTTGTCCTTAGGTACAGACTGTACGATCTTTTACACAAACGTGCATCGTTTTGCTTACAAACCATAAACTGTTATATTTCCCTCATATTAGCAGTTGTATACAATATTAGCATTCATGTACGTTAGTTAGTCATGTACATATTACATGAACTGGAATATCTGATCCCCGATGGCCGAGCAGCTCGTGCCAGGTCCAAGGTTAGAATCCCTAGTGATCTTTCTTTTGTATTCTATCATTTTATTTTGCGCCAAAATGAATAGACCACTGAAGGTGAAATTGTCATCTTATGTCTTCGGGATCAAAGACTTGTAACGTAGTGTTTCGATCTGCAGACTGAATTGCCGTGGGTTATAATCCTTAAAGTGACAGTGCTGTTGTCTTGTTGGCTCGACACCGCCTTCCAATTGTTGGATGCTACATGTAATAAACGAGCTGTTAGAAACACAAACCCATAACAACATACTACAAACTCCACATTTTCAACACATGCATACATCACACACACATTGACCAAGGCTCGCGGTGGCCAAGTGGTTAAGGCGTCTGACATTCTGCTACCACTAGCCCTCCACCGCTAGTTCCAGACCTACGTGTGGCAGTCGCCAGGTACTGTCCGTCGGTCGGTGTTTTTTTCTCCGGGAACTCCGGCTTTCCTCTACCACCAACACTTGGCACGTCCTTAAATTACCATAGTTGTTAATAAAACAAGGCACGCACACAGGGTCAAAAGAGGGAGAGAGCGACAAAGGAGGATTTTGCTCAGTTAGCATGAGCCTATACTTCAGAGGTCTCAGGTTCGAATCCCTATCTGTCCTTTGCACTTCTCTTTTTCTGTTAAATAGCTAACACTTATCTTTCTTGTTTTACAGCAGACAAAATCTAAGATTGACGTATGCCGTTCTAACCGTCACGTATGCAGTACGATTCTCAAATATCCCGGTAACCAGACTGTCAGTGACGGTGTCCACTGCCACTGTCCCGGATGTACGGAGGAATGGGTCGAAAACGATAACCAATCGTTTACCTGGGTTCACTACGAGCGACGTAAGTAGTCTAAAGAAAATAGTTCTGTATAATATATTTTTTTCATTTAAAGTAGAGATTTTCAAAATATTCATGCCGATATGAACCCATATCGATTATATATTGCATTTATCATGTTCATGTTTCATGTTTACTTTATGTTTCATTAAGTATAAGGATGATACTCTAGAAAATCATGTAAATAAAACATTGTCAAAGGAAAATGAAAAAGAACTCAAAGACTTGTTAATTTTAAATACGTACAGTACCATAGAGCTGTAATTCGTACTTATATTCTGAAACCATACGATTTAATTGTCCATAGATGACCAGCTGGTCCAGTACCGGTTCTGCATTCCCGTCATGCCAGAACGCATGTGCGAAAAGGACGACCTGGCTGTTGTCATGGAGACGGAAACCTCAAACTGGCGCGTGTATATGTCAATGGCTAGATGCATGTGTCCTAACAATCTTTTCCAATTGTCCAACTGGTGGAAACGGAACAAAGTTTGGATGTATGAGTATGGTTGTGAAAAGGTGAGTACTTCCGGTGAATTTTAAGTACTTCCGGTTCACTGAATTGTCAATACCGATTATTTGACTCGTTTATCCGTACGAGACTATTATCATATTTTAATTTATTTATAATTAGTAATTTATTTATTTATTCTATTTTTTTTTTATTTTTTTTTTTATTTTATTTCAACTTTATTTTTGTAAATATCATATATGATTTGAACAAAAACATAATGAACATGCAAGATAAGTAACTTTGTCATTATATAAACAATCTATGCGTAGCATTTTGTGCTCAATGCACAATTACATGTATGTATAAGAAACAATACGAAGCAATTGTTAATAACGCCATAAGGGCAGTAACTCTGTTTGATTTACCGCTGTTCGTGTTTACGTACCTAAAGACGTTAATCTGATTATTTCATTTTTTGACAGAAAACCTGCAAGAAAAACGATTCACTATGTTCAAAAATTTACGTGGACGAAGTTCACGACTCTGCGCTTGGCTATGAATTTCAGTGCGCATGTGCATCAGGATATAGTTGTCCAAGTGACCGTGAGCCGGAAATGGAAACGCTTGAAGACCATATTGGGAACTACGTTCCGATGTATTGTAAACCTGCTCAAACTAGTGGACTCCTATAACAATGCCTCGAACACCTGGCAGATGGTGTCCCCACAGCATGGTTTTTTTCCAAATACGAAACAGTGGCTTCGTAACTTCCAATGGTCTGTCGTTCGCCCCATGTATAGATTTGTAGGGAAATGTAGTGTGTTATAACTCATCATCTCTACATGGAGTAGGGAACTGCTCTCATGTCCCAACATCGGCTACAATGTGGAGGAAATTATTTCACGTGTTTGATATCAGGATGTCAATTTTAATCCTTTCACCACTGTAGACCATAATGGACTTGTCCATATCAATGCATAGTATTGTCTACTAAAGTTACATAGGGGTGAAAGGGTTTAGGTGGCTCCACAAATCGTCATCAGCGTCCATTTTCGTGACGTACTTCCGGAAAAAGTACAGTTCGGACTCAGTTATCTTGATCGAAATGTGCCTGTACACGGTGTCGTCATTTCCGTATTGCGTATCGGGCATTCAATATAGTAGTGCAAATTATAGTAACAACTGGGCCGTTTTCGTTTAAACGGTCAAACCGGTTGCTCCGCATAAACGAACAGGCCCCTGGTAAACAATAGTACACGTGCGTGCCGATGATGTTAACACCCGATATCGAGATTTTACCGGGAAATGTATAATCACACGTACTTCAGTAATAAATCTTTCCAATTCATAGACATAAACAGACTCACGGGAAGCCAGTGACATAAGACCAAACGACCTCAAGAAGGTTATATAGGAAACGCATGGAATGCGGCTACCGACCTCACATGTGCCACACGAGTTCATAAGCTCGAGGTCGTTACGATTTTCGCTGTTGAGGGAGTTTCGCTCTGTCGATTAAATCGTGTTTACAAATGTAGTCTACTTACTATGTGAAAATAATGTTTTGTAAAATATCAAGAAACCTATTAAATGCATGTGTGAGTGCACGTGAGAACGGCATACCATGCGATAGCCTCTGGTCACATATGTACCTGACATGTAATTATATATATACCGGTACATGACTGAGGGTAATTTGGTACCATTAAAAAACAATAAATTGATAATTTTGATATCATATTTTTGATTTATTTCCATCATTTTTGTTATATGTAAACAGGGCAACTGTCATTGTGTAAATGTCACCCCTCTGCAAAAAGTTCCGATTTTTTTCAAGGAAGATAACTCTCACCCGGATCGAAGTGATTGTAAAATGTAAAATAAATTAATTATAAAGCCATTGTGTATATTTTGTTCAATTTCCCATTCTATATGTATAGATCTTTGTGTCCTGTTTGCTTTTAGCTTGTAGATAATCACTTTTATCCGTACAAATTCAATAAAAAACACTTTGTGTAACATGTGTTACATATTTTGCGATAAATAAAATATTTGTAGGGTTAATTAGAAATGCTTCTTTTCATTTTATTATTGTTGTTATTGTTCCGAACAATGTCCCACATCAAAAAAACCGGAAAATATTAAATTTGACGAAAATTCAATTTTTTGGTATTTTTTCCAAAAAGGTCCCCAAACTATTGGAGTGTTTAGATTTTCATAAAATCAACTCTGCATAGTTGCATAACCATTATATGAAAGTTTCAATGAATTTTGCTGGTGTGGAGCCACCTTAAGAGACCATGCCGAGATGTCACATCGATGTTGTCGGCGCGGTTAGCAGTCTAAGGGAGATAAATCTTCCAAAAAGGAAACTCCAAACCGCTGTGCAAAACGATAACGGTTTAAATGTATTCCTGCTAATATATATTACACCCGGATGTTAAGCTGGGCAATTGGTCCGTTTTCTCTTGACTAAATGAAGTTTTTCTTAATGTGTTCTTTGCTGTTGGTGATTGACGTCATCAAAATTAAAGTGTATTTATGCCGTCATTAGGCCATTAAAGTTTTTGTAATACGGTGCATGTATGCATTTTTTATAAATAAAGTTTTGTACGCATGTGTGCTTTTTTTATAAGATCAGTGTTTTTTGTGCAATCCCGTGTCGTCAAAGGAGGATTTTTTAAAAGAAAATTGCCCAGAAGTATCGCTAGACAAACACTGAATTCCAGCCTATTTGTTGATCCTTCAAACAAACGGAATAAAACTGTGGCCAAATGATGTCAATAATTGTTAAATTCTGTGATAAAACATGGACACAGGACACGACGATATGAAATAATAAGGTTTGTTCATGGGAAAAATAGGTTTGGTTTGTTTGTGTTCATTTAAGAACGTGCCAGATTTTGGTGGTGAAGGAAAGCCGGAGATCCCAGAGAAAAACCACCGACCTACGGCCAGTACCTGGCAACTGTCTCACGTAGGTCTCGAACCAGCGACCCAGTGGTGGAGGTAAAAAAGGACAGCCATATTAAAGGAAATGCGTCAATCAAATTGATTTCTGTATATTAACGGGGAAAATATACATGGCTGTTCTGCATGTATAATTAGGTACTGAAACATAATCTTTGTTTAGATACTTCTCAAATTTTCCGTATGATCTTATATGATTAATCATGTCAGCACGATGTCGTCTTTACCCAGACTTGCTAACAGCTTTTATGAAGAACAGACATCCAAGTGATCAACATTATAAGAGTTATTTTTTTCTAAGTATTTCAATACGGTAGACATGGAGGCCAGTCTAGTCTTTACAAGGCAAGTTGGTTACTTGTTTTTGGTAGCGTTTTTTCAATCTGACCCGGTATATCAGATCTTCCAATCCAGTCAGCTGTTTAATAGCTCTTCTCTGTACCTCTGTTACGCCTTGATTTCTCACCCCAACATTAGCTTCTATCAGAGCCAACAAGAGTGATTTATATAAGTTGATAAAAAGTTGCTTCATATTGTTGTAAAATAAAAAAAAATCGAAAAAGACAAAACGCCACGGAAAATATCCATCTGTCAATAACCCTGTTACATCTGGGGTGAGAAATTGTGCCGGGTGAGAAAATGCGACACCATGTCCGAATGTTTTCACGATTTCTCACCTGGGTGAGAATTCTTGGTTGAGTGAGAATTTGTGTTGCGAATTAAGCAAATACAGCACGAGTTCTAACACGAATGAGAAATCATGTCGGGTGAGAAATCGTGGCGTAACAGTAACAAGCCCATTTTTTTTTTATACATCTGGTTTTATAATGACACTTCTTCCAAAGAGAATCTTTATAGGGTTGTGCTCATATTACATCTAAATCTTTATAAACTGCCGATATATCTACGTTATAAACACGTTCTTGTCACTTGTCATGTTTTCTTTCATTATTTGAAATCAATAACGAGATATTTTTTTCTAATGCAGAAATACAGTATGATATATCTATGAACTTCGGTGAGAACTTGTCTACGTCTGAGTAAAAAAATAATATGTCATGTCGTGGACAAAAACACTTTTTGATTTGGAAAAAAATACCATTGCACATCCAGTGGATAAGCGGAGCGAGCACCAGCTCTGACATCAGCAAAGCGAAAGTAGACAGCAGGTAGGTTTTGAACCATATTGATGGCATTGAAACCGGTCTATTGTATTGACACGTACCTGTCATCTGTAAACAAAGCTCGCTCCGCTTATCGCTACTTCCCATTCCTATACAGTCCGTTCATACACTGTGATGATAGTAATACTATTTGTAGTTCAACAATGGAAATAGGGGGAGATAACTCTGATCGTTGAGAAATGGACACCCGAATCAAACATATATTTTGCTTGGCCTAGCTCTCTTTCGGTGCATCGTGGCCATCCCATTCTATGTTTGGACCAATCGGGTACTATTTATAGAATATCAACACCTACCGATGCCCAATGAATTAGTCGTTGTTTCCATGGTGATATCACTAGAATTGATGGTTACATCAAGCTAATGGCGTCGTATAAAAAGGCTTTGCACGTTTGTTAACGTAATTCAAGCCAGCTCTTAATATTTTTTCATAAAACAGACGAACGTATCGCTGTTTAGGTAATTACTTCCTCTCATATCTGCGATTTATCGGTTATGCAACACAGGGACTTGCTAATTTGTTGTAGCTATATTTGGACCTAAACGTGTACAGAGTAANATCAACATTGCTCCATGAATAAATGACAACTTGGCTTGCCATAAATTTGACATGTTTTGGGGGTTACATGATCATTTGGGGTGTCATTTTTACTGAAAGTTGATATAAACCCCTAAAACACGTAAAATTACTCTGAACACCTTAGTTTAGGTCAAAATGATAGCTGTACATATAAAAAATCATCAGGTCCATGTGTTATACACTATAACATATTGTCTATAAACATATGTTCCTATAGTGAACGCAATAATATTAACGAACTTTTAAGTCACTCTTTTCCAAGCTATATACAATATATATTTCGCAATCTGCGGACCTATATTTTCGTGGTTTTAACACAAACCGAAATGTCTCTTTTGATATGTTGTCCTCGGTTCTTTTTCGCTTTCATCTAGTCAGGACAGTAATATAACCAACAACAAAAAACACAATGCTTGTTATTGTATTGTTCTATGGCACATCAAGAATTTAAGTCATTTTGGTTCAACAGCAAAAATAAAACCAAAAAAACCTTCTCAAGCAGTATTGAATTACCGTTTGCATTACCCTGTAGATACATTAGTCACGAGGAGATCTGTTTGCGAAAATTTCAAGTATGTGTAACGGGGATGTCACAGCATGAGATCTTCAAAGTTTGGCTTAGTAATTAAATTTCAATAAATTAATTTCTGGAGGTTGTTTGTGTAAGTCTACTGTGAGGCCTTAGCTTTAATGTGGAGCATGTTCAAGTCTACTCGTATTTTCATCCGTCATTTAATGTTCGTTATTGACATATTTGAAATACCCAAGGTCGCTATTTCATTTTATAAAGCATATTATTTGTAAAAAAAAAAATCAATCTGTCAGTATTGCTTATTACAATATATACTGTATAACCAAATTACAAAGGAATTTGCTGCACTTTTTCTGCACTCCGACATTCTCGACACTTGCTGTTTCAAATGAGACGACGTCATATCAAATAATGACTTCACTGAAGACCTAAGTGGAATTTTCAAGGATTGATAACATGCATTCTTTGTAGTTAGGAGTAGTTAAAAAAAACTGTAGTTCTGTCACTCACTCATTCCAACACCTAGGGCAATTCGGTCATCTTGGGAACTGTAATCAGGGCGAGGGGTTCCGAATGCTTAGGAACTGTAATCGGGGCGAGGTGTTCCGAACTGGGCCCGCATTTATGAAACGGTTTTCATGATCAAGCTCACAGATTGTTTTAAAGCACGATTCCTTGTTCTTGTGATAAATTAATGAAAAGTTCACATTGTCAATAGTTTGATTTTTTTAAACAGACTTTATGCCAGTTACATTTTTCAATGTTTACACATGATATTTTGGATATGTCACGTGACTTTACTGTAGGGAGGCATCGATGCTTGGGCTTGAGTTTCATGACTACAGGCCCTGATGTTTGATTTTTTGTTTGTTTAGCGTAAATAGCTGTTTTCTTGTCCGCAGCTCTCCACGATCCACGAACGTCGTCATGAGGCCCTTGGACTCCTCCATTAAAAGTCACGTGACACTTGTTTGTAAATATTTACAATGGTGGTTCATGATCAGATGCTATTGGCATAGCGTAGTTTTATCCACATGAGCCACTCGGTAAAGTGCATTGTAATCGCCGTATGGTAGGTATACGCATAGGTATACTGATATACAGTTAACTCTGACTGTGCTTACATAATCTGTGATTCCAACATACACATCTGTATATACGTGCGTCAGAGTGACGTCATAGAGGCATATCTATGTGTACATGTTCCATAACACAGCAAAAATAACAATAACACTTCACCAGTCATACTGCATGGACTTAACTGTTAACCAAAGTTCGATACCCTCTCTACCACAGACGACATTCAGTAAAACTTCGCTATTCTGCCATCACGAGTCCAGATAAATATTGGCGTTATAAAGGGGTTTGGCAATAAATTGAGGGTAATGCATAAAGGCATTCTTCAGAAAACAAGAAAAGGGGACATTTAAATACGTTGGCAAATCAAACAAAGGGCATTATAGAGAGGTTTACTGTATCAGAAAAGGGACACAACTCCCATGAAATTGTTCAACTACATAAGTGGACACTTAAAAAATCATGTAACCTTCAACAAAATCTTCAAAATTAAAACTAAGCGAGTGGTTATTAAAGGAGCTTATCATGTGTACTAAGTTACGTGAAAAAACATTGAGAAGGTTAGCAGCAACCCACATATGGACGGACGCACGGACGCCGTGATCCCAGTTTACGGAAATACCCGAACATGAATGTCATACACATTTTATGACGGAGATACCAGTTTATCGTCCGGGACTAACTTTATCAATATTAGTCATTACAGTGTGTTTTCTGTGTGTATAAAGATTAAACATGTTATATTTAAAAATGACTTGCATGTATAACGTTTGGGAAATATACGTTGGAACGTTAGAGCTTCTATTCGAAAGTTTTTGATCTGGTTAATTGTTTACGAAGACAGCGGATATTGATAGTTAGGAAGTGTATATATATCAGTGAAGGCGTGAGAATGAGTTAACCCAACCAAGTGAGCTTATCCATGTTTTTTACGTCCAGTTTTCCCCTTCCTCCCCCTTCTCCCAACCCAAAACAGATACATATGGCCTTTACTGATCTTAGTGAGGCGTGGCCGGAATCTAAATTACCGACATTTAACAATCTTCACCGCCGATAACGTCAGCGCTGTTGCTCTGTGTGAGAGTGTCTGAACACCCGGATTCATTATCGAAACTTATTTGTGTACAGTTGCTATAATTTTAATTTGGACCGAAAAATGTGTCAATAAGGAGCTTTTTCTATACGTGGTAGAGAAACAAAATTGCAGAAGTAAATTTAGTTCATCTGCGTACGCCATTCGAGAGTCCTAGGAAAGGTATACATAAGTATTCGAGGTTATACTCATTTCTAAGTCTTGACCATTGCTTGCGTGTTAGGATTTCGTTGCTTATTCTTGAGGAACTTTCTATAAGGTATACATGGAATGCTTATTTGTTATAATTGATTTTATGTAATTAAAACGGTTCAGTTTAGACAATTTTAACCTGAATAGTCTGACTGGATATTTCGTTCACATTTAAATAACGTCTTGTTATCAGCAGTAAGACGGCTTCATATGCCCGGTGTGTAAAGGCAGGCTGTCTTCATTAGTCAAAACGAAATCTCTACTGTAGCACATGGTTCGGTTTTTGCGATAAGGATTTCGGCATCATGATGGTAACACCAAAGCGTATATTGAAAGACTGTACCAGTTTTTGTATCTAAAGTCGAGACGAAAGAGGTGAATTTATTTTAAGCAGTATGAATTTAGACTTATTGCATAGTTCCATGGATAATGAGATTTGGATTATAAACAATTAAGGAGGTATGGACAACAGTGTATCGACGGTGAACCGAATAAGACAAGGATTCATTTCTCAATGTACTTATCAGTGTTGATAAAAACGCAGATTGGAAATACTTCTGTTTAGTATCTACAATTGATAAAGAAAATATCGTATTTGTGGAAAGCTATACGAACAATAAGCATTGATGACGCCATAAGCACATATGCAACACTGACACAGGATTAATATAAAACCGGTGAGCAATTTACTGCATTATATTTAGCTACAGGGAGCTATCTTTTCAACAGGCCGATTGAACTCGGCGACCTTTGCTCGCGCCCTGCACGAGACGGGGTCTCGTGTTACGTCACAGTGGTATAGCGGGGATGAGGATACCAAATGCTTATGGTCTATGTACAGCCTCTCCAGCTCTCAGCTGTTATATATAAACGGTAAACCACATGTGAGACGTAACGTACTCTGGTCAGCGTAGCTTTGACCAGCTAGACGGACACGCGACTTTCCGTATTTACCTTCACAGCTAAAGTATATCCGATATCGTAAAACATATTTGGTAAACAAATAACAGTACCGGCAGAAGCAGTGTATAAGACGCTAACTAGCTAATACCAGTTAACACTAGCTTTACGAACGTTTTAAGTGTTAGGAGGTGGTGAATTAATTCAACAAACCACGTGTTATTTGAGAGAAAACTGTCTGTAGAAAGTTTGTAAGCTGTAACTTTGGTATTTGTGATATCTTTCAATATTTGTTATTAATTTTAAATCAACTGAAAGGATTACACCTCTATACATTTAACTTACGAAGTACATGCACACGTGTAACACGAAACACGTGTAGTTCTGTCTAGTGAGATGTGAGAAGGTCCTGTTACATATACACGCAGTCTGGGGGCTTCTAGAATAATTAGACGACCGTTTCTAACAGACCGACTCCTAGATCTACGAGGGATGATAAGTCCGTTCTACTCGACTGTCAGATAGAGATAGACACATCGGAAAAACATCAACCTCGGAATGTTGTGTTGATTACTGTTAGAATGTATTCCCCTTCTTCGGGCCCCTGAAACGAAATGCAGAAAAGAAAGCTTAGCTTTACGATCGGTTTACTCATATAGGACCAACTACGTCACGCACGGCCCGTATAAGGGTACCCATTTACTCAGAAATTGATGACGTAGTACACATTACAAGTGCACTCGTTTGGAAACATCGGAGAGGAAATATTCTGGAAAAGACATATGAGAATAAGTGTAAAAGCTTCGAAGAAAAGAGAATAGATGAACCGCCATTTTGGAATTTTGTGAACGTGATCGAGGGCGCTGCCGGGGAAATTTCGAGAGTGAGAAAGAGTGAATTATCGTGCTTGGGGAACTGGCCAGTGTACGTGTTGGATATATTTCACGATGAGTGGAGGAGGAAAGGAGGAAAACTTGGAGGTGATATGTAACGTGTGTGACAATTTTGAATGTCATGTGTTTAAGAAGAATGTGTGTCGAAATTGTTTCCATAGTAAGGAGGAACATGCTGCCAGTAATGGCGACCAGGAAGTGTTACCAAGGAAACAGGACATCAATCAACCATTCGACGACACCGGTAAGTCTAAAGACATGAACTTATTGGGAGATAAGAACAAGCCAAAAAGTGGTACCGGGTTTAGTAAATCAACACCAGACATTTTAAAAAAATCTACAGAAAATTTGAAAGATGAGTCTGATGTTAAAGTAGATTCCAAAAATAAAGGAAAACCACCGGAGACACATTCAAAATCAAAACCTCCCGAGACAGCCCCCAAGTCTAAAGCACCAGGTAAATTAGTGACAGGTGCGTTAAGCGTTAAGGAGAGATTGGAACTAAAACAGAAAGGTAGTACAGGGGCGTCGTCAGATTCTAACAAGAAACCTGCGCAGACAAAGGAGTCAGAGGTCAAAGGTAATGTGTCATCATTGGTGACGTCACAGGGCTCAAAGAAGCAGACGACAGCAGATAATAAAAGCTCTCCTGTAGAAACATCAGACTCCAAACCGGGAGAGAAGTCTGACGCTAACAAGAAACAAGGCCTGACGACAACTAAGGTTTTCACGAACTCCAAGCTAGCGGGGAGTTCCTTACTCTCGCAGGATAAGGGGCTGTTGTCAAACTTAGGGAAAAAACAATCAACAGATAAAAAAGACAGTGGCTCGCTGTCACAGGTGAAAGATAGTAGCTCAGGTGACAAGAATACTTCAAAAATATCAACAAAATCGGAAGAAAGTAGTAGCAAAAAATCATCAGTTACTACATCGAAAGCAGACGACGGTAGTAAAGTTAAGCATTTAACGTCAAAATCTGAGGAATTTAGCAGCAAGACCAAGCAAACTACATCAAAATTCGAGGATAAAAGTAAGGTGACAACTTCGAAAACCGAGGAAATCTCCAATAAATTCAAGCAACTCAGCAGCAAGTCGTTTACTGGCAATAACAAAGAAGGACTAGCGGATACTAAGTTTAATAGCCTAGGTCGAAAGAAGGTGGGAGTTAAGGAGAAGTTACCTAGCGATACGGGTACAGCAGCTGACGATTGCAGCGCAGGTACTATTAAGTCGCCGTCGTCAAAAGAACAGGGCATTTCGCACCGGGCTGCGTTAGGTACAGGCAGCGCAGTATCGACATCCGATAAAAACACAGCGCAACCGATCCCCGGCGTAAACAAATCGGCTACTGGTAGTTTGTCCTCACGCTTTGGAGGGAGTAAATATGGGGCAACTCCGGACAATGCTTCTGGAGCCGTTCAAAATGGAGCGGCGACGAAAGACAAATTGGAGCAACTTTCAACAGAAAAAGCCAAAGTAAATGAAGAATTAGATTTACTGAGGAAAAAATTAAGCGACATGGAGGGGAAATGTCAAAGTCTCGATGAAGAGAATAAACATCTGAGAGAGGGGATGACGGAGAAAGACTTGGAAGGAAGCAAGGTTTTAATGGAAAAACGGGATGTAGAGAATGCGATTAAGGGACTTAAAAGTCAGTTAACATCCATGGAAGTACGATGTGAGAAACTGGAAACGGATAATACCTCACTGCTGGATAAACTGAAGGAACAACATATACAACAACAGCAACATCAGAAAGAAAACATTGAAAATGATGACGTCACAACTGAAATTGCAGACATGGAACAACAGGTTGACGCTTCGGAGGCTATTGTTACGGATCTTAAAGATGAGAACGATGACCTACGTCAAGAAATTCAAGATCTCAAAGTGGAAATGGATGAAATGTATGACAGTTTCCGTGATCAAGAGGCTGAAGAATTCCGAGACCTCCAACGTGAACTGGAAATTACAGCCAAGAATTGCCGTATACTTCAATTTAAATTACGCAAGGCAGAACGTCAGAACGAGAGTGTTGAAGGCGATCGGCTCCAGTATGAGGATAAACTAAGAATGTTACAAAACCAGTTCAAGGACGATGATGCGCGTGCTCATATTCGATCCATTGAACAGGAATTACAAATGGCGAAGGAAGTGTCGGTTCGTTTACACGACGAACTTGACATTATGGAAGACAGAAGGTCAAAGGTCGAGGAGGAAAACTTGCATCTCACTGACATTCTCGAAAAATCGGATAAAAAGCAATTTCGCCTGGAAATGGAAATAGACAAGCTGAAGGATAAAGTAAGTATACATTTTATGTGTGGTGTGTAAAACAATTCAAATAGCATGTCGATGTCGAAAATAGGGCAGGTAAGTTTTTTAATTAGTGTATTGCGTGTATTGTATTTAACACATAGTAAAACCTCTATATAATGCGCATCCCTGGTCGCCCCTGGGTGAGAAATCGTGTCGGGGTGAGAAATTGTGCCGAAACAGCCCCTCGTCTCTTTTTTTCTTTTTGCTAATTTTATTGAAGCACTATAAATGTCTTAACACTGTCTTTATCCAATATGCAGCGAAACCTCTTTACAGTGCCCAGTGAAATGTAAGCGTTATAAGGAGGTTTGTCAATATATCGAGAACGATATATATAGAAAAGTCGATAAAAAAACTGACAAGAAGAAAAAGAGAACCATGGCTGTTTTGACAGTAAAATGAATATAATTGAACGAAGGGCATTATATCGAGTTCTTACCGTGTTTAAAAGAAATCGATACACGTAATACAAAATTAGATGGTCAATGGTACAGTAACAAATAGCGTTCTTGATCAGGCCAAGCAAAACTCATGAATTGTTACAAGTCTTGATATTGTAGTTTAGTGAGTTAAACATAATTCTTGAAAATGTTACACTAGATGATGAACATGCTTACAAACTAAACGTATAAAACTGCAGTGCAACGCAAATATCTACTGTTATTTGGCATTAAAAGTATGACATTGGTGCTTGGTTTAGCAATTAAGTTCACCATACAATTAATGATAATTGGTTTGGTTAGGTTGAGTTTTACCTCCTGAACGACGTGCCAGGTTTTGGTGTTGTAGGAAAACCGGAGTACCCGGAGCAAAACCACCTGCAATAACAGCTAATATTACCATGACATTGAAATAGTAGCTGTATACAAGAATGTCTATGGCCCCATGTGATAATTTATGTGGTCATTTTTATTTGACAAAAGTCCTCAAAATTGTATCAGTCATACAGATGTTTTATTTAACAAAGTTGTAAAGCCTGTATCAACGAAATATTGTATTTTTAAAAGAAAATTGAAAAATCCGGAAATATTTAAAAAATTTATTCACAGCATTTTATTTCTGACTGATCACGACTCTGTCTAGAACCTCGTAATCCCATTGGTTCATACATGTCACGTGGTGAGTAATAACCCGATATCATGTCAGTACCACTGACAAAGCCTTTATATTCAGGCAATTTAAAGTACTAATTTCATATTGCCCTGTACAAACAACAACAAGATACAGCCTTCACTACCCGATTCAGCCATCAATAACCCAATACAACTCTAAAACTCTGATACTACCCCCAACAACCCTATACAGCTCTCTCTAACCTCATACAGCCCTTAAAACCCTCATACAGCCCACACGAAATTCATTAACCACCAACAACACGATGCAGCCCTCAACAACACGATACAGCCCTCGACAACCTGATTAAGCTCTCAACAACCCGATACAACACGATACAGCCCTCGACAACCTGATTAAGCTCTCAACAACCCGATACAACACGATACAGCCCTCAACAACACGATACAGCCCTCAATAACCTGATACAACACTCACTTACCCGATACAGCTCTTATCAACCCGATACAGCCCTCAACAACCCGATACAGCCCTTATCAACCCGATACAGCCATCAACAACCCGATACAGCCCTTATCAACCCGATACAGCCCTCAACAACCCGATACAACACTCACTAACCCGATACAGCCCTTATCAACCCGACACAGCCCTCAACAACCCGATACAGCCCTCAACAACCCAATACAGCCCTCGCTAACCCGAAACAACCCGAAGTTGTCCTTGACAACCCGATACAGCCTTTCAACCAGGTGTAATTTCCATTCTCACATCAGACATTGTAATAGGATATTTAGTCTGCAAAGTAAGAGAAATGGCCGTAAAACCAGAAATGAAGCTTAATATCTGTGTGGCCTCGCTATATTCGACTTGGTGATGTTTAATTCACTTCAGACATACGTACGTATCTCGTGTGTAACAGAAGGTCTCTCATCATATATATTTTTGAGAGTTTAGAGAAATACCGTTAATCATCTCTCTTGATTTAGAGACTAAATATCATATTTCTCTGCCAAAGGTTGTGTATAATATCTTAATATGTTGTAGGCGTGATTGAATGATAGCTAGTTATCTTAATAAAAGCTGATCTTATCACAAACACACAGGTGATTGCGCCTTTAAAATTTTGTAATAAATACAGTATGCCAAAAATAAATTACACTGTATCCTACAACTGTTTCGTCCTTCTAGGACTTATCAGTGTTGCTAGGGTTCAAATAGTTGGAATAAAAATATATGTTTTTGCAAAACCATGTATGCGTATGTATATACAGACTGATATATGTTCCATTAACGTACGTGTGTATACAAGTATACAACACACACAATTAACTATGTACCTGTATGTATGCACGTGTACAAAACATGAATATCACACACGTGTAAAAATGTACATTTCAGTATAGTTCTGCTACCAATAGCCCTCCACCACTGGGTCAAGGGTTCGAAACCTACGTCGTGTAGTCGCCAGGTACTGTTTTTTCTCCGGGAACTCCGGCTTTCCTCCATCACCAAAATGACCATAGGTGTGTATAAGACGTAAAACACAAACAAATCAAACCAAAACTTCACTATGAATGCAAACTGAATACCACAAATCTAATGAAGCGCAATAACACTTCATTTTCAGTTGACATTATCTCAGAATGTCATATTTATCAAATTTCAGCTCCTAGTACAAATAAGTTTACATATCATGTATACCTGTTTAATCAATAAAACAGCCATATCTTCCGAAAGGGTAAGGATCAGTGGTATCCAAGGTTACACTTATGACGTCATAATAATAATGACGTCAATACGTGAGCAATTGCATTCATATCTAACGTGAATGCCATCTGGATTCGGTGGTTTTAAATAATGGCAATAGAAATAACACTGAGAATTATAAGGAAAGCCATGCGTACAGTAAAAGTGGACATCCTCACAGCGTAAAAATTCTTGCGTTTTTGGAGCTTGGTGAATAACCGCGAAATTATCCACACCCGAACACTTATTTATAGATTATAGATATATAAAATATGTATAGATTTCAGAATGATTGCCATGGCGAAATATTTTCTACATTGCGATCTTTTTCAAGAGTCACAACGTTAACATTTCCACCAGCGATCATTTCCATTTTACAGATATATATAGGCCAGGACCGAAAGTACTTTTTACTTATCCGTTTGTGTAAGTACAATATAGCTGTAAATACAACGCACCATGCAATATGGCGGTTATGTTCAGAGGGCTAAGGACACTAGCATGCATGTACATACGTGCTGTGCGCGTTTTTATGGTGTAGCATTTCGCTAGATAGCAGTGCATCCCGAACATATGGTTATAGTTACGGATGTATGTAATGAAACGATCACATCTAAATATATCACACATGTGGATTGAGTCGGTGATACGTCTCCTGGTGCAACACAGGGGCCTGAACATTTATATAAAGCACTGTTGATAATATTTATTACTACATCTGGGATGTTTCTTATAGTGCTCCTGTGCAAAACACAGAGACACAGGGACCAGAAGCACTTTTGATAATATTTGTTGCTGTGTGTTTCTCGAGTCTTTTGTAGACTAGCCCCCGTCTCCAGAATGATTAAACAGAAACAAACCTAATAAGTTTGATCATTTGGATGTCTGATCTAAGTTTCAATCTAGTGTGAGATAAGCTAGTAGAAAAAGAAAATTGGAAACTCATTACAAAAATGTAAGCGCTGGTAGCAAGTTAAGTGTTCTGGTGCACGAACACAGGGACTAGAAAAAAAGTGAACTTTAGATAATATTTATGATTGTATGTGTGTCGTAGTACAAAGGTATATACACACAGAGACCGGACGAGTTATATAAATAGGCAAAACAAATAACATGTATATGTGTTCATCTGCTGTCTCAGATTGAACGTGTGCATTGCGCAAATGGATATATTTCACGAGGGTTTAGCCCGAGTGAGATACAATGTACAATCTGAGACGTCCAATGAACGCATACATGTATGTGTAGTGTTATATACCTGTACATTTCTTTCATATGCAAAGTGTATTTTCTACAAAACTTCGCTCATCATTACTCTGTATTAATGTTAAAATTGTTTCCCAAAAAACATGAACCAAACAAAACGGCGCATAAAACGATGTTTGAGGACAAATAAATGACGTAACGTTACTATAGCGCAAAATGGCTCTCAATTATTCGGAACACATTCTTGTTTTGATATTTCGATTTCATCAGTGGATAACAACCGCAGAACACTAGAGAGTTCCACAATGGGTTTTCGTGCATACAGTAACCTCCCCTTGGTTTTGCGTTGGCTTGTGTAGCACAATGGGGCAAATGCATTTCTTTTCATCGTGTTAGCTCAGTTACTTGTAGTTAAATTGACAGTATAACAATCTGATGTCTGTGGTTCGAATCTTCGTCTAAGCCCCTTGTAGAACGATGCTGTTGATATTTGCTTTTATTTCATCTTAAAATAAAGGTCCCCCAAGGTGTAGTAAGTTTTCAAAAATGAATAAATCAGTTTCCATAGTGAAGGTTTTTGGCAGTGGTACGTGGATTCATTAAGGAATTTTCGGTAAACGAGGTGGCAAATGAAAGGAAAAGCATTATATCGAGTGACAGAAATCAATTATAAATGCGAAATATTTGTTCGTTTATAAAATCAACTTTCGAAAGTTCTATAAACACGTAAATACCATATAAATGCAATGCACATATGATGGATTATTCTCGCAAATCGAAGTTCTTGATCAGCCTTATGGAGTACAGATACAAAAATAATTCTTTGGGGAAGTTAAGATGTTTTCTCCAAATCAATTCAGTATCATAAAATAGTATGCCCTATTTGTTTACCTTGTCTATTCGACCTACATATTAACCTCATCAGCAGTCAGATCTGAAATTTTGGACACGCTTTTGGCATTTCTTCAAGGCAACCTCCCTCACGTTGGAACGGGGAGATGTTGGCGTATTCGCCTTGATCCTCCCTTCACCGCACGCGCCAACTCTGGCTCAGTGTCAGTACCACTTTCAGATATATTATAGTTCATTTAAACGGGTCTTTTCCGGTTTTAAAATATAATGAAAGTATGTTTATTCAAGATAATTTCGTCCGAATTGATTACGGAAATAGCCTTTTTACCCTACTTCCAGTTCTGATGATCGGGTTTCGGTCGACCGAACTAACAAGGTTCCACTGTACACTTTTGATTCTAGACTAACAAGGTTCCCCTGTACACTTTTCATTCTTGACTGACCTAGACCTGGTTCCCATGTACACTTCTCATTACGGACTAACCAAGTCCCATGTACACTTCTCATTCTAGACCAACCAGGTTCCCATGTACACTTCTCATTCTAGACCAACCAGGTTCCCAATTACACTTCTCATTCTATACCAACCAGGTTCCCATGTACTCTTCTCATTCTAGACTAACCAAGTTCCCATGTAAACTTCTCATTCTAGACCAACCAGGTTCCCCTGTACACTTCTCATTCTAGACCAACCAGGTTCCCATGTACACTTTTCATTATAGACTAACCAGGTTCCCCTGTACACTTTTCATTCTAGACCAACCAGGTTCCCATGTACACTTCTCATTCTAGACCAACCAGGTTCACCTGTACACTTCTCATTCTAGACCAACCAGGTTCCCATGTACACTTATCATTCTAGACCAACCAGGTTCCCATGTACACTTCTCCATACGGACTAATCAGGTTCCCGTGTAAACTTTTCATTCTGGACTAACGAATTTAACAATCTATACTTGGCCAGATATTTTATCAATTAATAGTCTAAGAATTATTATGTCTCATATATGAATTTAAATCAAGATTTTGTGACTTTTATTGGTGAATAGGGTTTAATTTTGTATTTATTTTAACGATATACATCTTCCCTGAAACCAATGAAACACGTTTAATCCCCTCATTCCTGTAGAAATCCAACTGCAGAAACACTCGTGAAGTTACAATTAAAACTTTTTATTTAGAGCATGTTGCACCTCGGATAAGTATCATTTAATAGACGTAATAAAATGCTCATGCCTCGGACGATATCGGGGATTTACATATGTCGTACTCATCCATAGCGAGAAATGCGAATTCCGAACGGCTTGCCTCGGAGCTTTACACTGTACGTACACTGTAATATTACTCATGACCACGCCCACTGTACAGTCAAATCTTTCCGAACTCCACAAATCCTGTATATTTTATAACGTTACTAAGGAAATAAAGATGTTTAAAAGTAATTTGTCGTTGAAAAAGTCAATATTGGTAAATGTATTCAAGAAACCAAGGTGTTGTTCTCATTGCTGTGTACCTTGTTTTCTCATTGCTGTATACCTTGTTTTCTCATTGCTGTAAACCTTTTTGTTCTCAAAGCTGTGTACCTTGTTTTCTCATTGCCGTATAAACAAAAATTCTCATTGCTGTGTACCTTGTTTTCTCATTGCTGTAAACCTTGTTTTCTCATTGCTGTGTACCTTGTTTTCTCATTGCTGTATACCTTGTTTTCTCATTGCTGTATACCTTTTTGATCACAAAGCTGTGTACCTTGTTTTCTCATTGCCGTATAAACAAAAATTCTCATTGCTGTGTACCTTGTTTTCTCATTGCTGTAAACCATGTTTTCTCATTGCTGTGTACCTGGTTTTCTCATTGCTGTATACCTTGTTTTTTCATTGCTGTATACCTTTTTGTTCTCATTGCCGTATACCTTGTTTCCTCATTGCTGTGTACCTTGTTTTCTCATTGCTGTAAACCTTGTTTCCTCATTGCTGTAAACCTTGTTTTCTCATTGCCGTAAACCTTGTTTTCTCATTGCTGTATACCTTGTTTTCTCATTGCTGTAAACCTTGTTTTCTCATTGCTGTATACCTTGTTATCTCATTGCTGTAAACCTTGTTTTCTCATTGCTGTATACCTTGTTTTCTCATTGCTGTATACTTTTTTGTTCTCATTGCTGTGTACCTTGTTTTCTCATTGCTGTATACCTATTTGTTCTCATTGCTGTATACCTTGTTTTCTCATTGCTGTATACCTTGTTTACTAATTGCTGTATACCTTGTATCCCTATTGCTGTATACCTTGTTTTTTCATTGCTGTGCACTTGTTTTTTCATTGCTGTATCTGTTTTTCTCGTTGCTGTCCACCTTCTATGTCGTTTCTGTATATTGTTTTGTAAGTCGCTGTAGATGTGCTTTTGTCAATACTGTATACCTGTTTTTCAGGTTGTTGTATATTTAGATTTTACTCCTGTGGCTGTATACCTCTTTTTCTCTTCTTACTGGCGTATAAATAGCGGATCTAGATTTTTTTCTCGAGGCTGCATACATATCGAGATTTTTTTCTTGTGGTTGTGGTTGTACATACATTGTACTAAACCGTATAAATAGCGGATCTAGATTTTTTTTCTCGAGGCTGCATACATATCGAGAGTTTTTTCTTGTGGTTGTGGTTGTACATACATTATACTAAACCGTAAAAATAGCGGATCTAGATTTTTTTCTCGAGGCTGCATACATATCGAGAGTTTTTTCTTGTGGTTGTACATACATTGTACTAAACCGTATAAATAGCGGATCGAGAGTTCTTTCTCGAGGCTGCAAATATATCGCGAGTTTTTCTTATGATTGTACATGCATTGTACTAAACTGTATAAATAGTGGATCGAGAGGTTTTTTTTCTCGATGCTGCATACATATCGAGAGTGTTTTTCTCGAGGCTGCATACATATCGAGAGTTTTTCTTATGATTGTACATGCATTGTACTAAACTGTATAAAAAGTGGATCGAGAGGTTTTTTTTCTCGAGGCTGCATACATATCGATATTTTTGATTCTCAAGGCTGAATACATATCGAGAGTGTTTTTCTCGAGGCTGCATACATATCGATATTTTTGATTCTCAAGGCTGAATACATATCGAGAGTGTTTTTCTCGAGGCTGCATACATATCGAGTGTTTTTCTCGAGGCTGCATACATATCGAGTGTTTTTCTCGAGGCTGCATACATATCGAGAGTGTTTTACTCGAGGCTGCATACTTATCGAGAGTGTTTTCTTGTGGTTGTACAAACATTGTACTAAACAGTATAAATAGCGAATCTAGAGTATTTTTTCTCGAGGCTGCATACTTATCGAAAGTTCTTTTGTGGTTGTACATACATTGTACTAAATTGTATAAATAGCGGACCTTAGTTTTTTTCTCGAGACTGCATACCTATTTTTCTCGTTACTTTTTTTCTCTTCTTCCTGACGTATAAATAACGGATCTAGGGTTTTTCTCGAGACTGTATTTATGATTTTCTTGTGGTTCTACATAATTCATTCTATAAATAACGGACCTAGATTTGTTTTCCATGACTGCATATTTACAGTGTATACACAGTAGATTGATAATCAAAGTATACAGTAGATATACGCAAACTGTGATGTCGATATGTATGTAAGTACATGTATTGGTAGCTACCACGCAGACGTAACAAAAAGCCATTCGCTTCGTTACTTTCATACAGTATACTGCAGACAAAGTTATTATAAAACTGTCTAGTTTTAACTAACACATTAAGGTAATTAATCAAATCCATTGGCTAGGTTATATGATCTTAAATTGAAATCCCGAAAATCGGGACAAAATGATTTTAGAATTTGGAGGATATTAAAAGATCCGTCGTACGGAATATATATGTAATGTTACACTACAGAAAGCTAACTATACTTTTCTTTCTATGAATTCACGTGTAAACATATATCACGTGCATCTAGAACAGATGCCAAACACATGCTCGCACACTGAGTGGTCTTGGTGCAGTTCCAACGTGTTCCCATGGCGGAAGGTCGTCCAAATATGTAGCCAACGGACCTATATGAGTATCTGTATATCTATCTACCAATTTCATCTTGGACGGTTTAGATAAAAATCTGGATTCCACAGTCCAGTTTAGAGTGTTCTGTATATATATGAAACATAGTACAAAACTCATATTTGTCTACGAATTTCGTTGTTTTTGGGTTATGTTTTATAAATTCCTTATTTTCCTATCATCAGTAACATCAAAAAAAGATTTTGGTAGTTCAGTTATATGCACTCTACAAGAAATATGGGTAACATTTTGGTATCATTTAATCATGATTTATAAAAACACTACAATAAGTTTGATTTATATAAACACTGCAGTAAGTTTGATTTATATAAACACTGCAGTAAGTTTGATTTATAAAAACACTACAATAAGTTTGATTTATATAAACACTGCATTAAGTTTGATTTATATAAACACTGCAGTAAGTTTTATGTATATCAACACAATGAATAAGTTTTATTTATATCAACACTGCAATAAGTTTGATTTATATAAACACTGCAGTAAGTTTTATGTATATCAACACTGCAATAAGTTTGATTTATATAAACACTGCAATAAGTTTTATTTATATCAACACTGCAATAAGTTTTATGTGTACCAACACAATGAATAAGTCTTATATATATAAACATTGCAATAAGTTTGATTTATAAAAATACTGCAACAAGTTTATAAACACTATATTGATTATAAATGATATTGTATATTATTTATACATGTATAAACATGACAATTAGTATTTTTTAATGAAATCACTGCAATTTTGATATATATATAATTCACAAACAAAATTAATCATATAAACACTGCAATAAGTTTAATATATAGAGAATCAACAAAAAGTTTTAATCATATAAACACTGCTATAAGTTTGATATGTATAAAATACACAAAACGTTTTATTCATATAAACACTGCAATAAGTTTGATATATATATAATACATACAAAAGTTTTATTCATATAAACACTGCAATAAGTTTTATTTATATAAGCATTATAATTATTATGATCTATAATATAACAAGTATCATTTATATACACACTACGATAAGTACATTGTTCAGTATCATTTATATAAACATTATAACCTGTATGATTCGTAAAGTATTTAAATAATTGTGATTACATTTATTACATTACGTATGATCCTAAAAAAAAGTGTCTGTGAAAAATGCAATTCCTTCAAATATTTTGACAAAAAATATCTGAAATTTTAATTAAATCGATATGCAATTTTGAGGTTGATGATTGTTCTGGTGTGGCATTACGAAAAGTTGATTTGATTAACTTACTCACCCCTGAAGACACAATTTGACTCTTCCAATTCAAAGGTTGAAATAGTTCATTATGAAATTTCAGGGGTGAATGAGTCAATTAATGGGTTTTAACTCTTACCAACTGTTTACGGTCTACTGGTTACACTGTTGTCGATATAATATGCATTTTAGATGCGATGCACGCGGTCCCTTCTGGGGACCTCAAAATTGCTTGTAACTATATATTAAGTAGATACATGTACAGCCGTTATATCAGCCCCACAGGAATCGTTATAATTCTGATACGATGTGTCGCATAAAAAACTGTTAATATTTTTAATATATTTTTACATAACTTGGTGGATCTTATACACATGGATTGGCTTGAGAGTGGTGTAACCAGATTCACAGGGCGTATGTAACACGAATATAAAGCGTGATCAACCAATTTGTTCCCAGTTTTTAGGACAAAGATGTAATATAAATGATATCATACTTCTGTATTTACATTTCCCTGTTTAATGCCTAGAAAATGCATTGTATGTGTTGTAAGCCTTTAACAACATTTGACCTGCTGAGAAAACCAGGCTGGCGTAAATAACTACTATGTATTCTATCAATTTGAAATAAATCCAAAATAGAAGAAATATATATATGTTTCATTAAACAAGATTTCTAAATCCCTATTATTTTTTCTTCTTATCACAAAATGAAAAAATAGCACATTTGGTTGATCTAAGAATTTGTCTCGTGCAGGCTCAGGAATAGATCTAAGAACTTGTTTCGTGCAGGCTCATGAATAGAAAAGACCTACTACATATTTTTTTAAGATGCGACTTATTTGATACTATGACGTCACGACAGTTGTCCCTGCTTACTTTAACAGTATTATTTGAAAGACCCAAACATTCTGTTATTGGAAAATGTCCACCTTTAATATGCAAAATGTTTTTATTTTCACATTGTAACTATAGAAAAGACAATCTTGCTCAAACAAAAATGGCTCCTCAACAGTTTATTTAAAATATATTTTAAACCATAACAAATGCACAGAAACATGAAATAAGATTTCGTTTTCTTTTTGTACTAAACGAATAAACATTTATGATGGTATGAATCATACATCTTGGAGGTAGGATAGTCTAGTGGTAGGACGCCTGGCTCGTGACCGAAGGGTTGTGGGTTCGAGTCGCATAACGGTACTGTTTTGTATCTTTGAGCAAGTTACTTATCTCTGCTTGTTCAAATCTACTCAGCTGTAAATTAGTACGTGGTTGGGCAGTACTAGAATTGTTGAATGCTAGGAGTGAGTGCCGAAATGGCAGCACCGGCTGTATGCTCCCTAGGGAGTTGAGAAAAATATTGTCTGGTTGTAAAGGCTCTAAAACCACGGATAATAATATGTGAACCGCTTTGAGACGACCTACGAACTAGGTTGTGATAAAGCGGTATATAAGAACCTCGAATTAATATTATTAGTATTACAACCATTCAAACTCATTATTAAAGCTGCTGATACAATGATCCGAATATAGTTAATTCGGACTTCAATAATCCGACAAACATGTTTCCTGGATACTGATATTTGATAAATAAATAAAATCAATTAATTCACCATTTCTATTTCACCAATCCGGGACATCGTGGTCCGCAATTTCTTTCTGCAGATAAAGTGTAGCTCAAGCGAATGTCTATTGGTGATGTGCTTCACTTCCTTTCGTATGATTAACTTATTTGTAAAATATGCAAAACTAATTTTATTCTTTCAGATCGTAGATCTACAAAACCAGCTCGCCAACAGAACCGACAGGGAATCCCCAGCTTCCGAAGAGGTCACAGACCGGAGAGTAAGTTACTATTTTAGATATTTTTGTTTTGCTTTGAATATCTGATCAGCCAAGTATATGCAAAGCCTTGTTTCTTTCTGGTATGATATCTTAATTATGCTTCTTGCCGATAGTTATGACGTCATTACATCCAAATATTGTTTGGACACAACCGACCAAAATAATAAATGACTATTCAAAGATGTTTTATTAACTCATTCACCCCAGAAGACACATTTGAACTCTTTCAATTCAAAGATTGAAATAGTCCATTATGGAATTTCAAGGGTGAATGAGTTAAATCAAACATATCAAGTCTTGATAAACTTCACTTGATTGTATTGAGTTATAAATGTCGATCAAAGTCACAGTTGAGTTCTTTGTATGCATTAATGATAACCTGGCCTCATTCTGTGAAGGGAATGGTCGACTGTTTTCCTTGGTGTGAGATGAACATTTTGTGGTAAAAGCAATATACCAACGCATGTGTACTAAGGTAATACTCCGACACACGCAGGTACTGAGTATATATTCTGTCATGGATACTCTATAGGTGATATTCTGTCTGAATACTAAGGTAATATTCTGACATATGGTTACTAAGGTAATATTCTGACATATGGTTACTAAGGTGATATTCTGACATATGGTTACTAAGGTAATGTTCTGACATATGGTTACTGAGGTAATATTCTGACATATGGTTACTAAGGTAATATTGTGACATATGGTTACTAAGGTAATATTCTGACATATGGTTGCTAAGGTAATGTTCTGACATATGGTTACTAAGGAAATATTCTGTCATATGGTTACTAAGGTAATATTCTGACATATGGTTGCTAAGGTAATGTTCTGACATATGGTTACTAAGGAAATATTCTGTCATATGGTTACTAAGGTAATATTTTGTCATATGGTTACTAAGGTAGTATTCTGACATATGGTTACTTAGGTAATATTCTGACATATGGTTACTAAGGTAATATTGTGACATATGGTTACTAAGGTAATATTCTGACATATGGTTACTAAGGTAATATTGTGACATATGGTTACTAAGGTAATATTCTGACATATGGTTACTATGGTAATGTTCTGACATATGGTTACTAAGGTAATATTCTGGCATATGGTTACTAAGGTAATATTCTGACATATGGTTACGAAGGTAATGTTCTGACATATGGTTACTAAGGTAATATTCTGGCATATGGTTACTAAGGTAATATTCTGACATATGGTTACGAAGGTAATGTTCTGACATATGGTTACTAAGGAAATATTCTGTCATATGGTTACTAAGGTAATATTCTGTCATATGGTTACTAAGGGAATATTCTGTCATATGGTTACTAAGGTAATATTCTGACATATGGTTACTATGGTAATGTTCTGACATATGGTTACTAAGGTAATATTCTGTCATATGGTTACTAAGGTAATATTCTGTCATATGGTTACTAAGGTAATATTCTGACATATGGTTACGAAGGTAATGTTCTGACATATGGTTACTAAGGAAATATTCTGTCATATGGTTACTAAGGTAATATTCTGACATATGGTTACTAAGGTAATATTCTGTCATATGGTTACTAAGGGAATATTCTGTCATATGGTTACTAAGGTAATATTTTGTCATATGGTTACTAAGGTAGTATTCTGACATATGGTTACTAAGGTAGTATTCTGACATATGGTTACTAAGGTAGTATTCTGACATATGGTTACTAAGGTAGTATTCTGACATATGGTTACTTAGGTTATATTCTGACATATGGTTACTAAGGTAATATTGTGACATATGGTTACTAAGGTAATATTCTGACATATGGTTACGAAGGTAATGTTCTGACATATGGTTACTAAGGTAATATTCTGGCATATGGTTACTAAGGTAATATTCTGACATATGGGTACTAAGGTAATGTTCTGACATATGGTTACTAAGGTAATGTTCTGACATATGCTTACTAAGGCAGTTTTCTGACATATGCTTACTAAGGTAATATTCTGAAACCTAGACACTAAGGTAGAATTCTTACACGTGAGTACAACTGGGTAATATTCTGAGACTAGAATACTAGGGAAATATTCTGACAAATAAATACTTAAGTGATATTTTGACACATGTCGAAAAATTACTATGACAATTGAATACTAAAGATATATTCTGACATATAAAAACCACGGTAAAATTTTGACGCAAGGCACTGATCTTGAAAATAAATACTGCTTTTATATTCTGTTTCAGGGATATAAAAGCAATTAACCAACATATGAATATCAAGGTAATATACTGACACATTGTTACTAAGGCAATATTCTGACAAATATTGAAGTAATTTTTGACACATGAATATTAAGGCATTAACCTGACAAATGAATAACGAAGGTAATATTCTGACAAATGAATCTGACAATTGAGTACTTAATAAATATTAGGGTAATATTTTGACGCTTAAATACTAAGGCATTATTCTTGATAATATGTAATGCGGCAATAGTATGTGTCATTGATGTTAAAGCAATATACCAAGGTCACATACATACTGACACATGGTTACTTAGGTGATATCCTGACAAACAAATCGGACCAATGAGTACTTAAGAAATACTAAGGTAATATGTTGACGCTTAAAAATATTACGGTTATTTTCTGTTTCGTGGATGTAATGGCAAATTAATCAATACATGAATATCAATATACACACTGTAATATCAAGACACATGCATATCAAATTATTATTCTAACGTATGATTAATAATATTCCAATAGATTGCGTGTGTTTTCGCGCAATGACAAGTATGTGAATTATTGTTACAGTATAACAATGTACAGGACGATGAACTACCGAAAGTTTGTTATCAGTATTTCTCGGAAAGAACCTACGTACATATTTTTCTCAAAGTTCTGTATTATGTTATTCCTGTCCCCTAGTTTTGCAAATTTCCTTCTGACTTAAAGCAGCATGACCAGAAATAAAAATATGGCTGCCAGATATCCGTCTTGTTTTAATTATTACACATGCTTATTCTAGTAAATAGGTCAAACGACAATATTATTTTCATAAAACAATGACACATTTTGATCAAACATTACCACAAGACGCAATCACTGTTGTTATAACTATTAACACATCAATTAAGAAACAAAGACAGAAATTATTTCACTTACATAGAGCTAATAAATATCCTACGTTGGTGTGAGTCAAGCTCCTTATGGACTCTTACTCAACCGGAATGATATGTTCGATTTTTGACATTTTATTCTATACTGCATTCTTACTCTCCTGTGTCGAACACTGGTTTATCCCGAACTAAAACATATATCTTATATCTAATTCTTATCCTTATAACTCGAACACCAGTGTATTCGAAGTTGTATGTTTGTCTTTTGACTTGTTATTCTATATGTTTATACTTACTCTGATATGTCGAACACCTGTCATCCCGAAGTAATGTTTCTGCCCTATGAATTTACGTCTATGAAGTTTTAACTCTGATAAATCGAATAGACATTCTCCCTGCATTTTGATACGGCCCCAAACATCCCCGACATGACGAAATGATTTGGCTTTATAAATTATATTTACAAATGTGCATATCTCATAGAGATTTTTACGTGCATGTTGTATACAGTGAAACCTCGCTTATCCGAATTAAGATCGTCCACCATGCGGACGGAACGACGTAAAAGTGATAATATTATTTACCCAGAAAATTAGTTTTAAATGTTTAATTTCTCCAGACATCATTTACAGGAAATGACGCATAACCTATTCTACCAGAATTTCAAATTATCTGCTATTCTTGTTTTGTTGTTTTTTCTACTGTGTTTAACGAGAGAGAAAAATCGCAGAATTCGTTTTGCAATAAAACATATTGATGGATAATAGTATAATAAATCTTCAATATATAAAATGAGGATGTGTATATTAAGCATGCACAGTATAAAACGATTGTATTCTATATTTAATGCTATACTTGTTAAGCAAACATAATGACCATAAAAATTGGTCAATTTTGTCAATGGAAACAAACAATATTCAGTGTAAAACCTCCTTTAGCGACCACCTTCGTTAAGAGTCCAGCACATTTAATGTTCCCAACTGTAGTAATTTTGTTGTGTTTTGAACCTGTATAAAAGTAGAACACCTGGCTTAAGAGACCACCTTTTATGTTCTTCCCGAGTGTGGACTCTTAACACAGGTTCGACGTACTAAAACCTCGTTACTCCGGACGGTTTCGTTTCTGCCTCTAAGAACTCACACAACTAAATAATTTACTATATGTTATTACTAAGCTTTTGAGCAAAAAGCTTTAAAGTTCAACACTAGATGTTTAATGGCATATATAAGATCGCTACATACCTCTGCTTTTGACAACCGGAAGTTTACAAGCAAAACCAGTGAAGCGGGTCGGGAACACTCACTGACTTTTGTCCTCATATGAATTCGCCATCATATGTTAAAATCAACTAAAACTATGCATTTGTCCAAAGTCTGTAGATTTCATTAAGTAACAAATATGTCTATATTTACACATTTAAATTACTCAAAGGCACTGTATTTAACCGGAACAATGTTTATGGAGGGATTACAATCATAAGAAACAATTATTGATTGACTGATTTAGTTGTGTGAGTCCTTGAAATGAATAGAACCATTTTCTGTATTGATAGTATAATTGTTGTATGAATATAAAAAACACGTGTCCGGATTAACGAGGCAAAGCTCACTCTTGAACTTTGAGCAGAGTGTTTGTTTGACAGTGACGTCACGTATTCTTGTCGTGTTCACATGTTGTCATTTGTTTATCATTTTCAGTCCAAATATTCCATTTACCTTGACAGCAGCGTGGACTAGAGCTCACCCCCCTGTAGTCGGCATGACAACAGTCACTTCAGTGTTGCTAGATGACAATGCAATGCATCATTGGAGAACTTGAATGCAAGACAGGAACCGGAAGCAAGAGAGTCCATTTTTGAAGCGTGTCAATCGTTCCAACGATAGTGGTGCATTGCTATAGGTCAAAGTTCAAAGTGCTTACCAATCATTTAAGTGTGGTTGAACCTCGCGTAGACGTAAAGGATTTTCCAGAAACATTTCATCATGTTTACGAACTAACCATTTGCTACAGCATGCTGCAATAGGTCAACAGTGTGATCGCGCTAAAACATAGCTATAGACATTTGTTTCTGTTATTTTAACAAACTTAACACTTTCGTGGTGTTTCAGTTGTTTGCCAATCAATATTTTATTCAGATTTTATTTTAACAAAAACAAAAACAAAATTTATATTTCTTCTTTATAGTTCTAGCTCTGTGTCTTCACATATTTCTAAGTTATATTCTTCACGTATTTATTTATTTATTAATTTATCTCTGTATCTCTCTACTTTTGGACTACCTCGGTTCGTTTCTTTAGGATGACCTCGAGTCTTTATGTATCAGATACACACACAGTCACATGTATTTCAGACGCAGAAAATAAAATGTTGAACAAAGTCATGACTTTGTCTTTCTTTCTTTTCGTCAGCTATACCTAAACTTGCATCCTATTCAATTCTAACGACATAGCCTATTTATATATATGTACATATGTAAGCATATATATCCTTATTTAAATATTTAATGGAACAAACTATTTTGCATATATACTAAACCACATATTTTATTACGCAAACGATACCAATATAATAATTAATTTCATATACACGAAAACAATGTCTATATATATACTTAGTTATATCTTAGGAAGCAATATGCATATGTATCCTAATATATTATGACAATGAAAGATTTGCATATAGCCAAATTGTAAATTCAATGATGCGGAACGATTTGCATGCTTCATAGATCTCTCCTTCCGTTCCTGGCTGCAGACAACGCCTCGCCATGCAAATTCATCAGATTCAGATATTTATTTTAAACTTATGTTAATAAGCATGCCAATTGTATTCAATGCTTTGTCAATGTTGACCTTTGCACCCTATATGTACGTTGTCAATGTGTCACACCTGCTAATATCGGCTTTATATGTTCATTATTTGCATATCATTTATTTGTGTAGGTATATTTTGCATGTTTTGCATTCAAAAGGTATCAAAGTTCATACAGACCTGAACATATGTATCAATTCTTTTATTTAGACATCGTAACATGCTTGTGGATGCATCTTTCTGTTTCTAATGTGGCACTGTAAAACACAAATCAAATACACACATTAAATGAATTGCAAGACGAAAACGTCACATGGTCAACCAAATACATTAAATAAATTGCAAGACGTATATTGGCGGATTGGTTTAGTGGTTACATGTACCACTCAGGCCTTCGACGCAGTCGGCCAGGATTCGATCCCCGAAGTCGTCGTACGCATGGGATATTCAGTGAAAGTGTTTTTCTCCTACCCACACAACTCAAACAACCCAGATGGAATATAAAATGGTCTGGTTGATGTTGCGGTATCTGTGCTGAAGCATTCAAGTGAGGTGGCACTAAAATTGATACCGTTGGAAGCACGGTCTCACTACAAACAGAATACAATACATCTCTAGCACACACGCAGGCATACACACATGGGGAGATATTAGCCAGGTGCCATAGGACTAGTAGTTAGCGCCTGATAAGGCAGCTCCTGCGAGTTCCTCATAATTTTGTTGATTAATGTACATGTATACCGGTAGGCTTATTGTATTGATTGTATAAATTGTATAGCTATGTACTTTAAAACGCTTTAGAGTGGCTTATTCTAGCTAGATAGGGCGCGATGAAAAAACATCAAAAACATCCCATGGTCAATAAAATACATTAAATATAATTAGAACATTTCAGGTTGACTTCAAACAATTTCGCGGTATTTCAAATGGAAACGAACATAAAGCATTTCCTTAACATTTTTTATAAATTGTTTCATAAAATGAATTTAAACGAAAGTTTTTTGAACAAAGGGGTTCTACACTTGGTAATATTTTAAATTTTGTTTGCTACAAAATATTCCATTCGTTCTTTTAGAGGGTATCTACAGCAATTTCGTGTAGACATTCTTCAAAATATAATGCTTTCATTTTAAATCAAATTACTTAAATTGACATTGAGATAATTAGTAAAATCATTTTTATGCCAATGTTATATTAGATAAACATACAAAAAAATACAATATAAAAAGGGTGTTAGATTTTGCCAATATTGATATAACCAATAAATACTTGGAAGAAATGCACTAAGCTATTTATATGAGAATTAACACAATAAGCACAAGTCACCACAGAAACATGCAGGTTTCGGGGAGAGATTTGGCATGCTGAATCCATATGCAAAATATCACAAGAGGTGGTCGATCCATGATCGAGGGTTTTCTTCTATGTTTTCTGCTTTGATAACAATTTAGAAGTCCAGACTGAACTGTGCGTCTGCTTTGGTAACATTTAGGAAGTCCCGACTGAACTGTGCGTCTACTTTGGTAACATTTAAGAAGTCCAGACTGAACTGTGCGTCTGCTTTTGTAACATTTAGGAGGTCCAGACTGAACTGTGCGTCTGATTTGGTAACATTTAGGAAGTCCAGACGGGACTGGGCGACTGCTTTGGGAACATTTAAGAAGTCCAGACTGAACTGTGCCTCTGCTTTGGTAACATTTAAGAAGTCCCGACTGAACTGTGCGTCTACTTTGGTAACATTTAAGAAGTCCAGACTGAACTGTGCGTTTGCTTTGGTAACATTTAGGAAGTCTAGACTGAACTGTGCGTCTGCTTAGGTAACACTTAGGAAGTCCAGACTGAACTGCGCGTCTGCTGTGGTAACATTTAAGAACTCCAGACTGAACTGTGCGTCTGATTTGGTAACATTTAGGAAGTCCCGACTGAACTGTGCGTCTACTTTGGTAACATTTAGGAAGTCCAGACTCAACTGTGCGTCTGCTTTGGTATCATTTAGGAAGTCCAGACTGAACTGGGCGGCTGCTTTGGTAACATTTAGGAAGTCTAGACTGAACTGTGCGTCTGCTTAGGTAACACTTAGGAAGTCCAGACTGAACTGTGGGTCTGCTTTGGTAACATTTAAGAAGTCCCGACTGAACTGTGCGTCTACTTTGGTAACATTTAGGAAGTGCGGACTGAACTGTGCGTCTGCTTAGGTAACACTTAGGAAGTCCAGACTGAACTGTGAGTCTGCTTTGGTAACATTTAGTAAGTCCAGACTGAACTGTGCGTTTGCTTTGGTAACATTTAGGAAGGCCAGACTGAACTGTGCGTCTGATTTGGTAACATTTAGGAAGTCCCGACTGAACTGTGCGTCTACTTTGGTAACATTTAAGAAGTCCCGACTGAACTGTGCGTCTGCTTTGCTACCATTTAGGAAGTCCAGACTGAACCCTGCGTCTGCTTTGGTAACATTTACGAAGTCCCGACTGAACTGTGCGTCTACTTTGGTAACATTTAGGAAGTCCAGACGGGACTGGGCGACTGCTTTGGGAACATTTAAGAAGTCCAGACTGACCTGTGCGTCTGCTTTGGTAACATTTACGAAGTCCCGACTGAACTGTGCGTCTACTTTGGTAACATTTAGGAAGTCCAGACTCAACTGTGCGTCTGCTTTGGTATCATTTAGGAAGTCCAGACTGAAATGTGGGTCTGCTTTGGTAACATTTAAGAAGTCCAGTCTGAACTGTGCGTCTGCTTTGGTTACATTTAAGAAGTCCCGACTGAACTGTGCGTCTGCTTTGCTACCATTTAGGAAGTCCAGACTGAACCCTGCGTCTGCTTTGGTAACATTTAAGAAGTCCAGACTGAACTGTGCGTATTTGTAGCTCTTGGAACTTTATATTTTCTTTTCTCATTTTCCAACTCTCTGGCTCTCCAGGGATTTCTCCCTAGGCACCCGCTTTCATATGACCATAGCTGTTGTGAAAACATTAAAACTATAAATGAAAGGTCAAAACAATTAAAATAATGTTATACAGGCTCACGGGTTAGTAAATCATTTAACGGTCTAGTTCTAAAAAGATGCACCGTAGGTTTAAAGCAAACCAGAAGAATAAATGGTGTTTAGAAAATCTTAGCTGTAGTAAGTAGGTAAACGTTTAACTCATTCACCCCTGAAGACACGTTTGAACTCTTCAAATTCAAATGTTGGAATAGTTCATTATGGAATTTCAGGGGTGAATGAGTTAATGCATGTCACGGTAAATACTGGAAGTAAAGAATTGTAGACAAAGAGAGGACAGAACTAATAATAATTTAGATATATAATATTGCTTTTTTATGATAAACAACGAATGCAAAGGTCCATTATTACTTTGTATACAAAATCGATACTGACGAATACGTAATAATACCCTTAAATCTCGATATTAAGCCGCGGCTTATGTTAATTTTATTAAGTAATCACCTAATTATTTTCGAAGCCAGTTTATTTTTAAGTCTTATTTTCCAAGTCATTTAGACAGTAAGCCTTCATTTGCATATTTGCAAGTACCTGTTCGTTTGAATTTAACAAATATGTTAGACAGGTTTTCTAGCGAAAGTAAAATTGTTTCTTTTTATCGAAATTATTGCAACAATATTCCATGTAATGTGTTACCTGTAAAACCTGTTTAGGCTGTCAGGGAAATTGTTTGTCTTACCTGGAATCATATTTCAAGACCGGCCTACGATCAAAGACGGCTTATAATCGAGACATATTTCACTGTAATGAATCCAGTTTTTATTTTCAATACCAGCTTATTTTCAAATAAGGCTTATGATCGAAATTTAAGGGTATCTTAATTCAATTAATGACGAATAATTTCTAAACATTACCGTTGCACCTACAGTGGAGGCAAACTGCTGTGAAACACTTCTGTAATTTGCTAATCGAGGGCATCCACCTGCAACCTGCCCTGTGGACACAGCAGATATCAACATACTCTGTTGCCCGATAGATACATTGTTTGATATTTATATTGTCTCATTCTCTGACCTACTGTTATCATTTCTCGTTCATCTTCCTTGGCAAATCGTCGTAATAATATCACGATCCACCGTGTGTTAGTAACAATTGACATTAGAGCTCACAGCACACCTCCAGAATTCTCTATTTGCGCACAAAAGCTAATTGATAACGTTTATGGTACAGTTAATTTGTAATTTGATATCTCCAACATAAAATGGTTCATTATTACAAAATCTATGTATGATACCTTAACCTAGGCACATGACATCAATGACGTCATACTTCTTTCATAAGTCGTATCGGTGCGTTCAGGTAACACATCAAACAGTATATATATATATACACAGTAACTGACACATGAACACAATACATCTGTTACAAAGAGAAGTGATATATTTTATGTGGTAGCCATGACGACAGTTTCCCTTCGAGATGTGTGTTGTATTCTGCTTTCTGTCCGTCTGTAAACATATTTGTTTCGTTATTGCTAATAAAACCATTGAACAGTTCTTCGTGAAAATTGATATGCATTATCTCCTTGGTACGTAATTGTGCATGTATTTTTTATCTGAAGTTGATCAAAAGCGCAAAAAGACCATCAGACAGCCGTTTATTTTTATTAGGTCACGAAATAACTACTAAAGGGTTATAACGAAGTATTGTATATATGACCCCATACTCCCTGGATACGCCTTATCCAAACTCGGTCGAATCGGGGAAACAATATGGCCACTAGGCTATTTCGGAATTGCATTGATAACGCATGTTTAGTTTTCTAACGCTTTTTCTCGAAAAGTAGTAAACAGATTCCATCATTCCCATAGTACATTACTGTGCCTGCTGGGGAAATCAGAAGGGATCATGTTAGTTCTAGCATGCATGATATCCATTTATTACCACCAGGTAGACATCTTTTATCCTGCATGTAAAGTTTGTTTCCGTTCGTTCTGAGGATTAGTGAATAGAACATGATATAACTACTAAAAACATGAATCTCCTAGATTTTTTTGATTTTTGATTTGAAATTTCAAGCAAAAAAGATAAAAATAGAAAAAGTGCGTTTGACAATGGATTGCCTGATTTTGTTATTGGTCGAACTTTTTCCCCCCTTTGTTTTGCAAAGATAATCATTTGCAAGAATTAAATGATGTACACGACGTGTATCATACCATTTACAGTAGAGTTAGGTGACATACTGACATCTTATGCTTCATGGAATTTAACTTAATAGTTAGGGTTTGAAAAAAACTATATATAGTGTAGTAACATGTTTTACATTGAGGTAGAATTAAACAAAAATATTTCATTATTATTAAAATAGAATTAAGCCACATACGTTCTGTAATTCATAAACTTCACCGTCAGATGCAAACGGGGTACATGTAACTTCTTTTTATAATTAGGTCATAAACACTTTGCCTGGGTCAGGCATTTGTAGAATATACGATGGTATAAACCATCAAAGCTTCACCACTATATAACCGCAGATGGTACTGTAGTTAATACGCTTCAACACAAAACCAGAAGTTTTCCTGAAGCAATGGATGCATCACATTTTCTATTAATAGCTTAGAAAAGGACTGTGTATTGCCGCTGTGGTGGGCACGTGCTTTACACGTACACAGCCTTGGTTTGTGTAGGACGTTTGTACCAATTAGGGATGGTGGACGCTGCTAACATTTGGGAAGGCCTGAAAGCCATTTTTATAAGTGTGGTTAGCTTAACAGCTCCTTTCCAAATTTACAAACCGTAATTTGCCCATTTCTTTAAATATAAACCGATGTGTTTGTGTTTCTTGCTTTTTGATATTTATATTGAATCTTCATACACTCCAATTGGACAAAGAACTTAAATAGTATTCGGTAAAATTCTATGTGGAAGATTTGCGTCAGTTGGTTATAAAGCTGACTGAGTTTTTAACATTTGGGCCAAGATTCTACAACACTCGTTCTGTGTTGTTGCCGATCTCAGAGCGTTATCTGTTGGCATCCTGCATGCGCACGAACTTTAAAGTATTGTGAGCTTTATTTCGTAAAACTTATTTAATTAAAGGTTATATGGTATCATATAATTTACTCCTTTTCGTAGTAGTTTATTTTACGAAAAAATGTTTGATACTTCAGGTAAATTTTAAGAAGAAAATCCAAATCTGTGTAAAGTGCCTTAAGTTATAAAAGTTTTTTTGATTTTTATATATTAGCCATCGTTTCGGGACCATTTTAAAGTCAAGGACATGGGGTTATTATCTACGGTTTAAAATCTTAATCATGGTTTGTAAAAGGCTTAGGAGGCAAGTAAAATTGAGTACTGTTTTTAGATTAAATATTACAGCTCGGAGAGAAAAAATGGGATTTTAACATTTAAAATGTGACTTTCCAGTTCATTTTTATCTTCAAGTATATACATTCACACCGTGATTTCAATATTATAACCTCTTTAAATGATAGTTTTGGTTGTAGATAATTATAAAAACATGTTTTGGTTAAAATATCAATTTTAAAGACATCTTCTATTGTACACTCGTATAGTTGGTCATACGTGAATAACTGAAACAAATCTAGATATTTCCATTTGAAGGAACTTCCACCAAGTTTTACTGATACCTTTCAGATAAGCTTTATAAATCAATGAAGACGAATATAAAATGTAGCAGTACTGAAAGTATACATGGCAGGCACGTAGCTGCCTATACACTGGTACGCAGAGGTAAATCTACCGACTTTTCGAACAGCAAAAACAAGAAAAAGTCCCCCTACCAAGTCCCTGTCCTAGGCCCGCTGCCGTGTCCGAAATACTTATTATTTATAAGTAGGTAAATTACTTGGTATGAGTCTCAAATCTGCTACTGTAATTTCTCATTTACAAATTTGTTGAACAATTACAAACCGGTTACCTTAACAGCTATGTTTTTTTTGTATTTGTGTTGATCAGACGTAATTTATAACAACAACAAATATTTGTGTTTATAATAGGGAACATCTATAACTGTATACCTTTTTCTTTTGTTCAAACGATGTTATTTTATGTTTTAAAAAAGAATAAATAGACACTTAATATTTAGATAAACACACGAAATTAATTGAATTTACAATTACTAACCTTATTTAATGAAAATGATTAAATCAAGGTTGGTATACAGCGATAAGCAACAAAATGCAGTTTAAATTGTCAATTTTTCCCGATAAAAATCTTCATGTATTCCGTTTTAACTTTCCCATTCGAAAAATACATCAATTCAGGATTGCTTCCCCGACTTGCTGTCGTTACATACGAGTTATGTGCATGTGTTGATGGTTTTCTGATAAGATAGAGATTGTTTTTTACGTGGTAAAATATCAGTATATTATATATTTATAATTTTTGGCTGCGAGAAATAAAATATTTGAAGAAAAAACAATGGAAAAAAAATCAGTGTAACATTATGATAAAGCGAAGTATCGTGCAATATTTAATAATAATGACTTAATCAGCTGTTCAATCACATCCTCCTGTCTCCCCATCTCTTTGATCTATTTAGGAAATAAACATTAAGCTCCTTGCTCCTTTCATTTCAACACTGATTACACTTATATCCTCTGCATGACATACATATCGCCACATGTGACAAACAAAAAACACGTGCGCTGTCTATCATGGATGCATTTTTATGTTTAAAGGTATGACCTTGGCCAATCTTATGAAAGAAAAAAACACAACAAGAACTTTTTAATTTTCTAAACTTTTATTTATGTGCGGAGTCAAACACATAAAAATCAATTTCTTTTGATGACTTATGTCACCAAATACATTGTGTATAACACATTTTCTTTGCTCGACCTAATGAAGAGATATCTCTCACGGAGTTCTTCTCGGTATGCCTTCTATCGATAATGGGCATGTTGGAATACTGTGATTGGTGCATTCGGCATGGTGTTTCAGCGAGATAGCACTATAAAATCGGCATCAGACAAGGATGGCAAGTACACCAACAAAGCCTGTCTCCAGCAAACATACACACTTGCGCACTTACACAACACACATGCTGGCACGTCCTCAAATGACCATAGATGTAAATAGGACGTGAAACAAAATAAAACCATAAACCATAAACCAAACAACGTTCTCATCACAATTTAAAATAAAACTACCATTAACGCATACGAGCTCCCTTACCTTAACCCGTATAAACCTCTTTCCATGCGTCTATTATTCAACACAATCTCACTACTTTCACCTTTACTTTTTACGTGATGCGCGTTATACCCTCAAAAGGACGTGCTATGTTTAATTTAAATATGGGATTTTACTTTTTGATCAAATTTAGGAATAGTTGAATGGATTTGTTTTGTATGATTCAATATTATTCTAATGTGTCTATTAACAAATTGTTTGGGTGCGATCAAGCGTGTCTTACGATATTCTTGAGGATATTGATTAAACTAAACTGAACTGAACTGAGTCATCTGTCACTCACATTTTACCAGGGATTTTAGGAAGGAAGTATTTACTTGCTGACAAAAGGTAAAGTAAAATCAGAAAATACCCATGTAGGCCTATCACAGCTTCAACAAACGGCAAACCTTGAACCAAACATTGATCGAAATATAAAACAAACAAGGCAATCACACCGGTAATGATTTCTTTGCTTAACGAACAGTATATCAGGAAGCATAGGTCACAGTGAGGTCATAGTGACCTACTTCGTGCACACCGCCATCCCAAGATATCTTGGTACACAAAATCGGGTTACTCAAGTTGAAATAGTATAGAAGATATGCTCCGGACAAACCTTTTCAAAAGTCAAAGGTCAAGTCATAAGTCAAAGTGACAAAATTCTTACACTCTGCACTTTGCCATCCCAAGATGTCCTTGTGCACCAAATCTGGTTACAGCCCAGGACAAACTTTTTCAAAAGTTAAGGTCAAAGCATAGGTCACAGTGAGGTCACAGTGAGGTCATAGTGACCTTCTTATTGCACTCTGCACTCCGCCATCCCAAGATTTTCTTGTACACCAAATCTAGTTACTCCAGGTGAAAAAGTATAGAAGATATTTCCCGGATAAAATTCTCGGACGGACGCACAGACAGACAGACGGACTGAGTGCAAACATATAGTCACCCCTGGGAACCGGTGAGGGACTAACAGAATAAGGACAAATCTAAAAAAGGATAAACAACATGTAATACCTCGCAAATCCTTAGACGAAACCAGGTCCTCATGAGTGTACGTGTTTCCTTCACCTACGAGGCACCCGTTTAACCCTTTCACCCATATACAACTTTAATAGACTTAACCATGCATATATATGGACTAGTCAATTATGGTCTACATTGTTGCAAGGGTTAATTACTTCCTGTCAAATCTGAAAACCAATATTTAAGTCAATAGCGACCAAAGATACAGTGAAAGTCTACCTAACCAATGTATATAACAGGTCATAAAATTGGAGGTAAACAATCTTCGGCGTTGATTGAAGTTCATCGGGTAGGAAACCCTGTAGATGTTATAATGAATGGCACTTCGTACAGTCTATAGAATACTTACCAATTGTGACGGATAGGCATCATCGAAATTGATGGTTAGTACTTCGAAAAGTAAAATTAAATAAGCAAGCTAAAGTTGTCAAATTTGTCATTGAGTTTGGCAGTGAAATGTCTTTATTGTCCTATTCTCAGGGCTCTCAGTAACCCTTTGGAGTATGTATTTAACTCCAAAAAATGAGCTGTGACGCTTGGTTTTTAGATGACAGATGTTTAGATCCTTCAAATTCCAGTGGAAATAGGACATGCCTTTTAAAAATGCCGAAATGTCAAAGGTCAACTGAAGACTCTGCGAATAGTTAGATTTCGGGACCTATATAACTGAATAAAACGAATATTTAGTATTTTAGGGGGAACGGTAGTCTTGTGGTAGGACGCCGGGCTCGTTACCGAAGGGTTGTGGGTTCGAGTCACGGCACGGCACTGTGTTGTATCTTTGAGCAAAATACTTTACTCCGCTTGTTCCAGTCTACTCTGCTGTAAATGAGTACGTGGTTAGGCAGTGTTTGAATTGTAGAATGCTAGCTGTGAGCGCCGAAATGGTTAGGCAGTGTTTGAATTTTAGAATGCTAGCTATGAGCGCCGAAATGGCAGCACCGTCTGTATGCTCCCCAATGAGTTGAGAAAGATGTTGGCTGGTTGCGAAGGCCCTATAACCAAGGATGATAATTTGTGAACCGCTTTGAGACGACCTACGAACTAGGTTGTGATAAGTGGTATATAAGAACCTCGAAATATTATTATTATCTTCAAGTTCTTGACGATGAATTTATGTTCTGTATAGACAAGACATTATCAGTATCGATAAGTGCAAATTTAATATTAATATGCTTTTACAATAAATTCAGTCCAATAAAAACAACGACACAAATTGATCTAACTTCAATTACAACAGCCTGGAAAACACTCTTCCATCTAATGTAATCAACATTATCCACGAAAAACAACGAAAGATTCTTTTCATATATTTCCCTGCAAATAGTATATTTTCTACCGGAACAGGTCCTACGGTTAATCAAGGTCAAAGAATTAATTCCATGGAAGGTCCGCTTTCTAGAAAGTGTAAACAGCGTAAGTATGGGGTTGGCAACTCATCGGAATCGAGATTCTCTCGCACATCTATGACCATGTATTAAATAAAACGTAGATAGATCGAATCATTTCGGTACATGCATAACCACTATTTGTACCTACGCTTATAATTACAGCGTAGCTAGATCGACATATTTTACACCTTTGTGTACATACGCTTCACTGGTCATTTGTCATACCGTACTAGTCATCGAAACGTTACATATGAACACTTTTTGGTTGTTGTGCTACATGAATCTTTTCACAAACTCATCGGAATGTCTATACAGTGTACACAGTTATACTTACACAGAGCTCTGTCAGCTGGTACCTGTACGACTACATTCTCGTTTAAAATTGCTGGATAAATATTGATATCAGTGTAAAGTAAAACATACTTCGATTTCTTCATCATAAGTTTGATAATCATAGGTATTATAATCTGTAAGGATTTTTAGTAGATTTAATACATTGATTGTGATAGCACATTCATGGAAAGCATCAATAAGCATTTAAAATTCAATTTGTAAGACGTTCAAATCAGCTTCTTCAATATCAGCACCAAACGTATAAACATGCCCTTGCGATTACAATAATTATATAATATTTATGGATAAACTAATGGACATTAAATGCATCGCTTTAATACGGTCATACAAAAACAATTGTGTATTTCCGTTACCATTGTTTTTCTCTCATGGTCATCACTGCCTTTGCTATTCTATTTCGTGTGAAACTATCAACGTTGTTGGTCCGGTGTTTCGCTGTCAGTCTTACTCTCGTGCCAAGCACGTAACACGTGCATCACTCGGTCACGTGGTAGAGATAGCTGTGGAATGTTACAGAGGTCGTAAAATAAGTTATAGCTTTATTACATAATCGATAAAACGTGACATCTTAAATCGTATGTAAGGGTTTCTGTGGTACATGTAGCTTACAGTGTCTGGATTAAATTGATGTAGATATAGTTTATAAATAGTGTACATTGTATTAGATAAGTTTAAGGGAAGCTGAAGTTCTGTTGGACCACTTTGCCTAGGACAAAATTAATAGGATAATGAATTAGGATATATGTCGACAGATAACGAGGACAATCGGTGATTTGCCTGACCCAAAAGTCAAACTATTTACCGAGGCTTCCGACAAATGTCTTATTACATTCTTTTAATTTCTCCGGGCACGATGCTATCATTTCAAAAACAAATGGAAATAAGCGAAGGCATTCAAAGCAATATAAGACAATGAACGAAAGCATACAATACACATTTTCTTATGCATCTACAATGTAACACATGTACATAATTGCAAATGATAACAATATTGTTAAATGTGTTGACACGTCTTTCCTATTCGACTAAGCTACTTTAAAACATTACTTTAATTCCTCAAAAACCATAAAAGCAATTAATTGCATAGGACCTAATGATACAGTATAGCTACATGTACCACTTTTGTCGCAGACAAACTAAAGCTACAGTGTTTACCAGTAGGTCTTCAATATATATGCAGTTTACTGCTGACATTTTCATTTCAACTGTTTATGTCTTATCAACAAGGCCAGAGCAACAACTCGAAAAACAGCAGCGGACTGCTATATCCCATAATCACATTAAATATGTTTTATTTAAATGTAGAACAATTTTCCGAGCGCGTAGTCACGCATTGCAGTAATAGTGCTAAATCAATGTATTCATAAACTACAAGTAGCAATTGCAGCTATATTCCTATAAATGAACCTCCTGATTGACAGGATAAAGAAGGGTATTGCCACTCCTAATAAAAATATAAGAGAGCTAACGACATTTAGCAGAATATGTGCCTTATTTGATATATTATCACAGTAAATAATACTTCGTTTAATAATGTTTTAGTTGTGCAAAATTTATATTCTAAAAATCACACAATTTAAATAATATATAATAAATAATGCACAATAACTAATACCACAATTCATGATAGCACAGTGTGTATATTGTAATACACAATAAATATGATCACAGTTAATAATATCGCAGTAAATAATACACTGTATATAATACACAGTAAATACCACTTATTATGATATTTTCCATTGATTTTGATAATTTGCGTTCAAAGACATATTGTTAAAATTTAGATTGATCTTGAATAAAAGGAACATAGCAACAGCGAGTATCGGTCAGCTTTAACCTAGTCTTATTATGATAATGACGTCACAAACGTAATGACGTCATGAGCATAACAGAAAATTTCAACTCATGTATCACAGCTTGATGTGATAGGTTTATTAAGTGGCAATGAAGAGCACACAGCCAAAACAACAATTAAGAATACAAGTAAATAATGTCATAGTAACTAATATTCATTAAATGCTATATTTGTTAATAATAAAACAGACACTAATACATGTACCACAGTGAATACAATAATAACAGCAGTCAATATTACATTTAATTCATATCTAAACATTTATTACAATGGTAATACAATAACAGTTTATAATATTAAAATTAGAATATGGGCGAAATGGTCGAGTTATTAACACTCCGGCCTTTCACGCAGGCGGCCGGAGTTATATACCCGCAGTCGTCGTACGCATGCCATATTCAGAGAAAGTGTTCTTCTCCTGCCCACATTACTCTAACAACAGGTGGAGTATAAAATGGTCTGGGATGCATATCGATGTTGCGGTATCTGTGCTGTAGCAATCAAGTGAGGTGGCACTATAAATGATACCGTTGGAAGCACAAGACATCTCCAACACACACGCAGTCGTACACATAGAGAGATATTAGCCAGAGGTGGAATAGGACTAGTAGTTAGCACCTGACAAGGCAGTTCCTGCGAGTTTCTCAAAGTCGTATTGATTAATGTATATGCTAATTGTATTGATTGTATTAAACAAAAATTAAAAGCAAATGTATATCTATGTACTTTAAAGCGCCTAGCTAGCTATATGCAAAGGTTTGTTTATTATTATTTTTATTATTTACAATACACAGACAGTAATGCAATAAATTATACAGACAATGAAAACGAGAATACGAAAGTGTCCTCATGTCGATAAAAACAAAAACAACAAAAACAGCAAACTAATGAGCACAATAAAAAATATCGACCTTCATATCACAGAAAGAAGTAGCATATTCCTCTAATGAAATCAGATTGGGATCACCACCGTTAAAGAGAGTACCACAGTCAAAATATTCAGTAAATAAAACAGTCATTTTTACCGTAGTTAGAACTAAAATACAAAACACAGTGATGTATTCTATTATAATTGATACATTATTTTGTACGACTGTACAAAATACAGTTGATAATATAAAATACAGTTTACAAGATAATATATTGAATAAAATATTAATACATTTTAATACACAAGTTATAATGCACAATATTTCATCATAAAATAATTACTACACTGTAATTAAAATCAATATAATAGTGTCCATCAAGTAATAACATTGAAAGTATACACTTTAAATAGTACAATTATAAATATCAATTTATGAAATTTATGAAACGAGTCAAAGAAATTTCCATTTAGCAAGCCTCTTGCGAGCTAAAATGAAAAATTCGATACGAGTTTTATAAATTTTATATGAAATGACAATGGGTGTAAAATCCGTTTATCACATAATCAAGATTTGTGGCTTTATTCGTGTAAAACGACAATTTTCCTGCAACCTTGAAATTTAAAAAAACGCAATTTTGTCTCCAGTGCGTAAGTCTGTGCCGTCATGCACTTGTCCTAGGCGTGACGTCACAATTGAAACAACTGAAACTGACAACCAATCAAAGGTCTGACACATAGGTCATATTAAATGGATTTATACCCCAAAAACTATGACATAGGTATATTCACTGGATAACACAGTAGATTATGTGATAAAATCATCTCTCAGTAAATAACGCACATTATATAATACAGCGGTAGAGTATGCAACAGTCAATAATACTCCACAGTGCATACTACCACAGTAAAGTAATGCATTATATAATACCACGGTAGAGTATGCAACAGTCAATAATACACCACAGTGAATACTACCACAGTAAAGTAATACATTATATAATACCGCGGTAGAGTATGCAACAATCAATAATACACCACAGTGAATACTACCACAGTAAAGTAATGCATTATATAATACCACGGTAGAGAATGCAACAGTCAATAATACACCACAGTGAATACTACCACAGTAAAATAATGCAATATATAATACCACGGTAGAGTATGCAACAGTCAATAATACACCACAGTGAATACTACCACAGTAAAGTAATGCATTATATAATACCACGGTAGAGTATGCAACAGTAAATAATACACCACAGTGAATACTACCACAGTAAAGTAATGCATTATATAATACAACTGTAGAGAATGCAACAGTCAATAATACACCACAGGGAATTCTACCACAGTAAAGTAATACACTATATAATACCGCGGTAGAGAATGCAACAGTCAATAATACTCCACAGTGCATACTACCACAGTAAAGTAATGCATTATATATTACCACGGTAGAGAATGCAACAGTCAATAATACTTCATTGCGAATAATACCACAGTAAAATGATACATTATAGAATACCACGGTAGAGAATGCAACAGTCAATAATACTTCATTGCGAATAATACCACAGTAAAATGATACATTATAGAATACCACGGTAGAGAATGCAACAGTCAATAATACTCTAATGTGAATACTACCACATTAAAATAATGCATTATATAATAACACGGTAGAGAATGCAACAGTCAATAATACACCACAGGGAATTCTACCACAGTAAAGTAATACACTATATAATACCGCGGTAGAGAATGCAACAGTCAATAATACTCCACAGTGCATACTACCACAGTAAAGTAATGCATTATATAATACCACGGTAGAGTATGCAACAGTAAATAATACACCACAGTGAATACTACCACAGTAAAATAATACATTATATAATACCGCGGTAGAGAATTAATGCAATATATAATACCACGGTAGAGTATGCACCAGTCAATAATACACCACAGTGAATACTACCACAGTAAAGCAATGCATTATATAATACCGCGGTAGAGAATGCAACAGTCAATAATACTTCATTGCGAATAATACCACAGTAAAATGATACATTATAGAATACCACGGTAGAGAATGCAACAGTCAATAATACACCACAGTGAATTCTACCACAGTAAAGTAATACACTATATAATACCGCGGTAGAGAATGCAACAGTCAATAATACTTACTCCACAGTGCATACTATCACAGTAAAATAATGCGTTATATAATACCGCGGTAGAGAATGCAACAGTCAATAATACACCACAGTGTATTCTACCACAGTAAAGTAATACACTATATAATACCACGGTAGAGAATGCAACAATCAATATTACACCACAGTGAATACTACCACAGTAAAGTAATGCATTATATAATACCACGGTAGAGAATGCAACAGTCAATAATACACCACAGTGAATCTATATAATACCACGGTAGAGAATGCAACAATCAATATTTCACCACAGTGAATACTACCACAGTAAAGTAATGCATTATATAATACCACGGTAGAGAATGCAACAGTCAATAATAGTCCACAGTGCATACTACCTCAGTAAAGTAATGCATTATATAATACCAAGGTAGAGAATGCAATAGTTAATTATACACTACAATGAAAACTACCACAGTAAAGTAATACATTATATAATACAACGGTAGAGAATGCAACAGTCAATAATAGTCCACAGTGCATACTACCACAGTAAAGTAATACATTATATAATACCGCGGTAGAGAACGCAACAGTCAATAATACACCACAGCGAATACTACCACAGTAAAATAATACATTATATAATACCACGGTAGAGTATGCAACAGTCAATAATACACCACAGTGAATACTACCACAGTAAAGAAATACATTATATAATACCACGGTAGAGTATGCAACAGTCAATAATTCTCCACAGTGAATACTACCACAGTAAAGTAATGCATTATATAATACCAAGGTAGAGAATGCAATAGTTAATTATACACTACAATGAAAACTACCACAGTAAAGTAATACATTAGATAATACAACGGTAGAGAATGCAACAGTCAGTAATAGTCCACAGTGCATACTACCACAGTAAAGTAATACATTATATAATACCACGGTAGAGAATGCAAAAGTCAATAATACTCCACAGTGCATACTCCCACAGTAAAGTAATACATTATATAATACCGCGGTAAAGAATGCAACAGTCAATAATACACCACAGCGAATACTACCACAGTAAAGTAATACATTATATAATACCGCGGTAGAGTATGCAACAATCATTAATACACCACAGTGAATTCTACCAAAGTAAAGTAATACACTATATAAATACCACGGTAGAGAATGCAGCAGTTAATAATACTTCATTGTGAATAATACCACAGTAAAATGATACATTAAATAATCCCACGGTAGAGATTGCAACAGTCAATAATACTTACTCCACAGTGCATACTCCCACAGTAAAGTAATACACTATATAAATACCACGGTAGAGAATGCAGCAGTTAATAATACTTCATTGTGAATAATACCACAGTAAAATGATACATTAAATAATACCACGGTAGAGATTGCAACAGTCAATAATACTCTAATGTGAATACTACCACATTAAAATAATGCATTATATGATACCGCGGTAGAGAATGAAACAGTCAATAATACTCCATAGTGCATACCACCACAGTAAAGTAATAAATTATATAATACCGCGGCAGAGTATGCAACAATCATTAATACACCACAGTGAATTCTACCAAAGTAAAGTAATACACTATATAATACATACTATCACAGTAAAGTAATACACTATATAAATACCACGGTAGAGAATGCAGGAGTCAATAATACTTCATTGCGAATAATACCACAGTAAAATGATACATTAAATAATACCACGGTAGAGTATGCAACAGTCAATAATACTTCATTGCGAATAATACCACAGTAAAATGATATATTATATAATACCACGGAAGAGAATGCAGCAGTCATACTACCACAGTAAAGAAATGCATTATATAATACCAAGGTAGAGAATGCAATAGTTAATTATACACTACAATGAAAACTACCACAGTAAAGTAATGCTTTATATAATACCACGGTAGAGTATGCAACAATCAATATTACACCACAGTGAATACTACCAAAGTAAAATAATGCAATATATAATACCGCGGTAAAGAATGCAACAGTCAATAATACTCCATAGTGCATACCACCACAGTAAAGTAATACATTATTTAATACCACGGTAGAGATTGCAACAGTCAATAATAGTCCACAGTGCATACTACCACAGTAAAGTATTACATTATATAATACCACGGTAGAGAATGCAGCAGTCAATAATACTTCATTGTGAATAATACCACAGTAAAATGATACATTAAATAATACCACGGTAGAGATTGCAACAGTCAATAATACTATAATGTGTATACTACCACAGTAAAGTAATGCATTATATAATACCACGGTAGAGAATGCAACAGTCAATAATACACCACAGTGCATACTATCACAGTAAAATAATGCATTATATGATACCGCGGTAGAGAATGCAACAGTCAATAATACTTACTCCACAGTGCATACTATCACAGTAAAATAATACATTATATGATACCACAGTAGAGAATGCAACAGTCAATAATACACCACAGTGAATACTACCAAAGTAAAATAATGCAATATATAATACCGCGGTAGAGAATGCAACAGTCAATAATACTTACTCCACAGTGCATACTATCACAGTAAAATAATACATTATATGATACCACAGTAGAGAATGCAACAGTCAATAATACACCACAGTGTATACTACCACAGTAAAATAATGCAATATATAATACCGCGGTAGAGAATGCAACAGTCCATAATACACCACAGTGAATTCTACCACAGTAAAATAATACATTATATAATACCACGGTAGAGAAATAATAATATCTTTTATTTATCCAGGGTTACATATTTAGACAATGTCTAGTTTACAATATGGCCCTGCGTTAATACATATATACAAGCATGACAACAATTTTAGCAGAATAGTAGGATGATATGTTACATAAAATAGAATTACAACATTACGCACAGTATATTTAATATCATAGATCAGACAAATCAGGGTTATGTAATGTAATGATCCAGATATCTGCCTTTAAAAACACTAACACTACATGAATCTCTAACTGTGTCACTTGTTTCGTTCCATAACACTGAACATGTTTATGCAAATGATCTCTTAAAATACGTGGTTCTGGCTGCTGGAACATACAGTTTATTTGTTACAGAAGCTCTAGTAGTTCTTACAACAACATTTCTAACATAGGAAAACATATTATCTAACATCCCCGGGGATTCACAGTGTAGAATTTTGTAAGAAAGAACCATTTTTCTAAAAACATAAAAATCTGCTATTGGCATCCATCGCAATTTTTCAAAAAGAGACCTGGATGCAGTAAGAATGTCACTAACTTTTAATAAGATCCTAGCTGCTCTCTTTTGTAATTTAAAAATCTTATCCGTATATAATTTGTTGCTAGGTTCGCTCCAGACAGTTGAACAATACATAAAATGAGGAAAAACAATACTGTTATAAACTTTTTTGATAACATCATTTGACATGAAAGACCTAAGTCTTCTCAACACACCAATCTTTTTGGATATTTTCTTTGATACATACTCTATATGCTCTTTCCATGAGAGACGACTATCGATAAAGACACCCAGTAGTTTTGCACATTTAACTGTTTCAATCGTAAGGTCACACACTTTCAAAACCACCTGTCGACATTTTGCGAGCTTTTGAGAGGACCCTATCATCATACATTTGGTTTTTGTTAAGTTAAGGCTTAGTTTATTTGCCTTCATCCATTTAACTGTACATTCAAGATCTTCTGACATTTTTTCTTCCAGACTCTCTGCTGTTTTACTCTTTATACT
>NW_018480072.1:1120401-1137543 GCF_002113885.1 Mizuhopecten yessoensis | reverse complement strand
CATTATATAATACCACGGTAGAGAATGCAACAGTCAATAATACTCCACAGTGTATACTACCACAGTAAAGTAATGCATTATATAATACCGGGGTAGAGAATGCAACAGTCAATAATACTCCACAGTGCATACTCCCACAGTAAAGAAAATGTAGAAGAGCATACCATATTCAACAACACTCTCGGTTTATTGATATGACTTTTGCTGTATTCTTACATCGTAATCATGAAAATAATAATATTGTTTTTAACAAAAGGTAACTGTTTTATGTATAGCTATCAACATGGGGATGTCTATGATGTCAAAATTCAACGTTTAGAAAGATACCTTTGTAAGAAGTAGTCTTTCCTCGACCTTACCAGGGGACACGACGTAGTTGTCGCCCTTCTATATTCACGTGCGCGTGTTTTCATTTTACTATCAAGAGTTATCTTTCTTCGGTTGAAAAGCATCACTCTACTTTGGCTTTAACTGAGAGGGCAAGTTTGTGGAAATATTCTGTCTACTCGGCTCGATGTTGATTTTTAATATCGTCATTGTTGTATTTTGTTTGTTATACGCTGTGGTAGATTTTGTGTTTGTGTGTTGACTCTGTGGAACGTTTGTCTTCTAGAATTGGTATGATTTACATGCGCGTTAAGCATTCGTATAAGTAGCTTATCTTACTCGAAGGACCAAATGAGCTTATGCTTTTGCTCAGCGTTCGTCTGTCTGTCTGTTTTGTTTTTGTTTTTTGTTTTGATTTTTGTGAGTTTTTTGTGGGTTTTTTTTTTGGTGATTTATTTAAATTTGCAATACCATAAATGAAGATTATTTGGCCGCACCGGAACAGCGGGTTAGGTCAAAAGAGGGGAAAAAATATGTTTCCAAATAAGACTTCTTATACAGTACGGGTAAGCGGATTTTGGCAAGTATGATCTGAAGTAAACTGAGCCAAGAGTAAACAAAGACAATCCCGTGTCCAATGGGGGATAGGGAACAGGGCTTTGAAGAACAGAAATGGAACTTAATTTATACATGTACAGAACCACTGCATCAATACAAATAAAGGCATTTCAAAAACATTTGTCTGAAGCTTCATAGTTGTATAAACTAAGGATGTACCCCATCCCTACTTAAGGCAGGTTATCGGCTTTTTATTCTGTTCTATTTTACTACATCTTTTTTTTTCATAATTCCCCGAGGTGCCATTTTTTTCTTTTACAAGCCTTTATACATATGATCCTCAAGTGTTTTAATTGTGTACGGATGGGTTGCAGGGTGTGTGTTTGTTGCAAAGCTTTATTGGACAATGTATGTAAAAGTGCTGTTTACTGACTTGTAGAGATCAGATTTTGTTTTATTAATTTATAAAGGGGACAAGAATTTCGGCTTGAGCAAAAACTCCTTGCTTGAGCATGAGAACGTTTTCATGAATATAGGCCGAGGATTCGAACCCTGGATTCAGGAGATGATACCGCTGTAACCAACTGAGCTACCTATTCAACGGGATCGTCCTTGCCCCACTGTGCAACAGTTACATTGTGCATTGTACATCCGAAGAAACGGATGCTGTATAAACGAAAATCAAAATGCATGCAGTGAGACGGGGTCGTTAAACATGCTCAAACGAATTTCAGAAACGTCCTTTAAAGGGAGAACGAGTTTGAGATTTGTTTTACCACATACATCACAATTTCAGTTTGACTGACAAATGCTGTCAATAGTTTTTCAGGAATTTGTAGATTGCAATGCATGGTGCATATGGTCACCACATTCTCGTTTGATGTGTCACAATGTAGGATTACATAGAACTCTAACAACACAGTATCTGATAAAGTCATTTAACTCCATAGCAGTTTTATTCTGCGCTAAGAAGAAAGATCGAATAAATATTATCAAAAACATTTCATTGTTTCCAAACACAGCTACTTCATAACTGAACATTTAACACCTTATATTTACATTCTTGATGTTTGCTCCGGATACGAATCTACCAACTGAAAACAACAACCATTATACTATGAATACTCTACGAATACAGCGATTATCGTGCAACCAGTCAGCTGATTTCACAGACAATGACAACTTCATATTTCTACGCATAGTACCGTTTCTGAGAATAGTTATATCCCCTTCTCCGAGATAACGTTGTTGCAATAGATAATAATAAACATCACAAAAATCATGAAGGGTGCACCATCGTACTATTATTATTATTCTTTCTAATTTAAAACTAAAAAAAATTACTTATAATAATGTCACATTAAATACTGACTTCCGACTCGCAATCGGTTTCTCGTGGTCACGAACTTTCTAACACCCTGGTCCGGCTGGGTAATCCCCGTGACATCAACTTGCGCATTAAACTCAGAGAACTTTGCAATGACACATGGCACTTCACCCACCAACTTATCATTTACATCTGCAGGTTTTTTGGTAAACAGTACATTCAGCGGCTGTACATTTAACTTCAAATAAGCTCTATGCCAATTGCCGATGGGTGCTCGGCCGACGAGTGCCCTGGATGGTAACTAAATAATGACAGATGTTTTGAAATAGTGCGGACATATATTTTTTTTTTTTTTTTTTACATAATATGCCGTGTTTAATGCGAAGAAAAACCCCAAATAAGATCATCTTTCAAAAGATAACGCGCTCCACAGGATATGTAGTATACAGGTATAGCTACTGGTATTCATTGCCGCAATGTACATGAACAAAATTCCATTCAATCCCTTTATATTCGTGTTTTGACTAATATCCGCGAATTCTAAACACCAGCGAAATAATCGAAAATAATAACGTGTACGGACCTTATCACAACATGTTGAAAAAACTTATAACCTAACTCTGTTATGCAAGCTTAAATTAACTCAAATCGGATTTATCACCGGACAACTGGGCAGTCGATGTTAAAACAAAACTTACATATAAGTGGCCACAACATATGTATGTGTACACAGTAGGGGATTATTCGATTGCAGTTTACTCCTACAAAGGTACATACACATTAGATTTTCGATTGAAGTCACTGGCAGTTGATGACGCTGGGGGTCAGTGTTTTCAAACGGTTTACCTGTATTTGTAGGTTTAATCCTTAAATGATGACACTCAAAATACTTTGCACAACACGTGGAATTCGGGTACACAGCGAAATTTACCCCCCGTGAATATGTACTGAATACGAAACCGCGAAATATTGACCCCGCGAATTTTAAGCGCCATGCAGTTTCCCCAAACTTTCAGCTGTAATCAGACTAAAGTCGAAGTTCGCTACTAGTTTTCCTGGCGAACGGTCCATAGCAATATTTACAATAAACCCTAGCTCTCTAGCATTCTCAACATAGGGAGCTGCATTCGTAAAATACACGAGTGCATATCGTCTAAATATTTCACATATCTCCGAGTACACACCTTTGGAGTTCTGTATCACAATACACTTTGTGTGGGAACATTATTGACCAATCTGGTGTATGTCAAATCCATGTGCTTCATAAATGTGGTATAGGAAAAAAAAATTGAAACTAGAAACAAACTGTTTTAAAAAAATAATGAAATAAGGGATATGTATCGTTTTAGTTTTTGGGTTTTAATCGATGACGATGCTAAAAACGAAATGCGTTTCTCTCGTTAGGTTATGCCGAAAGGTAAAGTTTAAACTTATATTTTGAAAGGGTAAAATATAATTTTAAACTTTGTTGTTACCTTATATCATAACCAACATTAACAAAAATAGCTTCAGGGATAGTGACGTAAAAGCATGGATTATTTATAAGGGAATATAGAAAAGAGTCGGGGAAATGCAGTGATAAATACAAAATATACTATTTCACTTTGTAAATATGACACCTTATACCATAGCCAACCTTAATAACTTCAGGGTTAGTTACCTGAATAGGGTAATGTACAGAGGAGGGTAGAGGAAAGTGAGAGACATGCAGTGTAAAAAATAGTACACATACACAATATAATGTTTCATGTTAATGGTATATTGTTGCGGAGACAAAACTTCCAATACGATATAATAAGTGGGTTTTTTTTAATCTGGCAACTCTTAACTGACCATTTGAAAAAATATAATTTATGAAAAGAATGAAATAAAAATCGCTGCTTTGAAAGGTTCCATATAATAATGTTATAATTATGGTGAAGTACATGTACACAAATCCCCTGCAGATTCCTGAAAAGCAAAAGCCTGCTTTATCCCACTTCATAACATAAAGGGCGATTAATGTGGGACCCTCTGCAGATTCGGAGGCTGGCTTTCTGCTTTAAATTTTTTCTCTAAATCATTAACACCTTCGTGTTTCCTAGTGCTGTGCTCGGCAATACCTCACTTTAAGCCTTAGTGCTGAGCGTTCGCCCAAGGGGGGTAGGTAATGGGTTCTGTCTCATGGCCGGAACAAACCAAAATCCTTAAAAATGGTAGTTGTTATTTCTTGCTTAACGTTAAGAATTATGGGTCAACGCAACATCTGGATTTCCCCTTTGTCAGTACAATGTGACCGGATGGGATCCTTTCCAGGTGTATTCGGTATGTTTTTTCAATGAGGTGGCACTCTAAAAACGGCATCAGATCCGCACTATCACAAGGAGGCAAGTACAACATACATTAACAAACCATGTCTCCAGCAAACACACACACAGGCACGCATATATTGCTCTCATTGGAGCGCGTCCCTAAATTACCGTGGCTGTTGATAGGACGTTAAACAAAGTACTTTCTTTGCTATGTAAGACAGTCGTTGCAATAAACTGTTCACATTCCATACGTTGTTACAGATCTACTGTTCTTCATAGTGATGGGTTTAAACTGGATCACTCCATGCGGGTACGAGTCTCAATAAATGTTGAGATATGAAAACATGAAAAGGAATGACACAAACAACAAACATATATTTAATTGAATCCAAAATATCTTTATTTCAGAACATATCCTTGTCGGCGTTTACATGTATTTTCTTTTGGTAACACTGAACATAAATCGATAATTGCGCTATATTCTAAAAGAAGAAAATAACCAGAAACTTGAGCTTATCAGCCGCTTTCCTACATCTTTACTTACAACATGACCATCAGGGACGGCTTACTATCAAGCTGTGATATAAGCTGGACGGTTTCGACCTTGCGATCGTGAACTTTCCATATCTTTATAGTAATCTCTCTACTTCCTACGGTGTTTACTGATTGCAGTTGATTCGGTATTTAAGAGCTTGCTCCGAATATTATCACTTCCATGATACTTTTCGACTGTTAAAAAAATACAACACAGGGTTTTCAAAGATGCAGGATTATGGAATATATGGACAACTTTTACTGTATGAGCGTCATTATGATGTCAGAGGGGAAATATGCTATTTCTTTGTGTGATATGTAGGTCGATTTTTTTATCGTGCTCATTGAAGTTTGTTGTCACTGAGTTATCGACTTGACATTACTTGGATTTGACCTTGATTTACATGGCGGTGTCGTCGATGAACCATACGACGCTTACTCTTCCGGAAAACCTGGTCTTACGACTGTTTGATAGGAAGTTAAACAAAACAAAACAAAATGATATTCTTCCTTGTACTTCTCCAAGGGCCCCCATGTTATTTTTTTACATTTTGATATTTTGCCCTAGTTCTGTCAGTTTTGACTTTGAATTCTGTGTTTTTTCACACTTCGGTAATCTAAGTTTCTTTTTTAACGAAAGGCTGTTTATTTGGTTGTTAGCGTGGACGGTTGAAGTGAGGTATGTTTCAAGCAGTGTTTACTTGCTTTACTCGAACCCCATTTTCTTTCATCAGCCCGTCTAAAAAAAGCAAATAAACATGTATTCCTTTTGTTTACATTAATCTTCTACTTCAACCGTACTGCTGTTTCACATTAAAAACACTGCTTTTGTAATTTTGCCTCACAATGTCATGGTGCATGCATGCTTGCATCGGGAGCAGCCTGTAACAGCTCGAGTCGTCGAGGCAAATTATAGTAGCCCGATTGTCGCGCATTTTTTTTTTTTTTTTTATATTATTGGAACACTGATGTCTTTTAATTCCGTTTACACTACTATACTCCAAATACAAACCATAAAGAAAAGTGAAATAAGAGTCTGAGAGTATGATTGTGTAAATTCTTTATGTGTCAGTTCTAAAAGTTGGGGATTACAGAATTGCTAGGTTATTAATATTAACAATAATGATAATAATATACAACATTTGATATAACGCCTTATTTCGCTAACATAAGCCACACTTTAGCGCTTTACAGTACATATATATACAATTAATATTAATTAATACAATTTTGAGGAATTCTCAGGAGCTGCCTTATCAGGCGTTTACTACTAGTCTTATGTCACATGGCTTATATCTCCCATGTGTGTATGCCTGCGTGTGTGCTGGAGATGTAATGTGTTCTGTTTGTAGTGGGTCCGTGCTTCCAACGGTATCCTTTATAGTGCCACCTCACTTGAATGCTACAGCACAGATACCCCAATTTCCACCTAAGACCAATGTATACCCCACTTAGGTTGTTGGAGTTGTTATTATAAGGAAACACTTTCGGTTTATTTAATGACTTATCAACCTGAAACATGTGCAGGATCGGGCACTTAGAGTAAACCAAAACCATGCTTACGACTGCATGATTCGACTAGACAAGGAATGACAGTGCATGTAACGTATTATGCCAAAGATGTAGAAGGAAATGGATAACACATAGTTTATCAATAAGTCGAGGCTCGAGATAATATGTCCAGGTAATTAATGAATAAAATAATATTGTGCATGTCCTAAATATTCCACCGTAATACGGTATCAACACACAGCGAACCGAAAAAGAACGTACATGTTTATATTCTTGTCAGCGAAATAAATCATTAATATGAATTTCAACACAAAATGACAACATATACCCCAGCGTCAAAGTGCACTGACGAATTATGTCACAGTGTCAACACACCAAGGAACGTTTAAACATAACGCGTCAACACAAAAGTACAAAATCTTCTCTATGATCAAACAAATTCCATTATGTCAACAAACAGAAATGCCACAATTTATAGAGAAAACATTACCCAATATACTAAAGCTTTCACCCGAAAGAACGGAGAAATACCAATACAAACTTACAAACTATACCAAAGAGTCAAATCAAAGGCAAAATTAAAACACAGCGTCACCAAACAAGGACAAAATGAACCTCAGCGTTAACATACTGAGACAAAATATACCACAGCGTCAATGTATAATGATAAAATATGCCACAGCGTCGACACAAAAGGACAAAATATACCACAGCGTAAACACACAATGACAAAATATAGCACAGCGTCATCACACAATGACAAAATATACCACAGCGTTAACACAAAAGGACAAAATATACCACAGCGTCATCATACAATGAAAAAAAATACTACAGCGTCATCACAAAAGGACAAAATATACCACAGCGTCATCACCCAATAACTAAATATACCACAGCATCAACACAAAAGGACTTAATATACCACAGCGTCATCACACAATGACAAAATATACCACAGTGTCATCACAAAAGGACAAAATATTATCACAGCGTCATCACTCAATGATAAATTATACCACAGTGTCAACACAATGACAGAATATACCACAGCGTCAGCACACAAGAACAAAATATACCACAGCGTCATCACAAAAGGACAAAATATATCACAGCGTCAATACACCATGTTAAGTATCCCACAGCGTTAACACACAATGACAAAATATATCACAGCGTCAACATACAATGACAAAATATACCACAGTTTCAACAAACAATGACAAAATATACCACAGCGTCAACGTAAAGTGACAAAACATACCAAAGCGTCAACACACAATGACAAAATATAACACAGTGTTAACACACAATGACAAAATATACCACAGTTTCAACAAACACTGACAAAATATACCGCAGGGTCACATACAGTGACAAAACATACCAGAGCGTCAACACACAAGGACAAAATATACCACAGCATCAACACAAAAGGACTAAATATACCTCAGCGTCATCACACAATGACAAAATATACCACAGCGTCAGAAAAAAAGGACAAAATATTAACACAGCGTCATCTGACAATGATAAAGTATACCACAGTGTCAACACACATTGACAAAATATACCACAGCATCAACACAAAAGGACTAAATATACCTCAGCGTCATCACACAATGACAAAATATACCACAGCGTCAGAAAAAAAGGACAAAATATTATCACAGCGTCATCTGACAATGATAAAGTATACCACAGTGTCAACACACATTGACAAAATATACCACAGCATCAACACAAAAGGACTAAATATACCACAGCGTCATCACACAATGACAAAATATACCACATTGTCAATGTATAATGATAAAATTTACCACATTGTCAACACAAACAAAATATACCACAGCGTCAACACACAATGACAAAATACATCACAGCGTCAACATACAATGATAAAGTATACCACAGCGTTAACACACAATGACAAAATATATCACAGCGTCGACACACATTGGCAAAATATACCACAGTTTCAACAAACAATGACAAAATATATCACACCGTCAACGTACAGTGACAAAACATACCATAGCGTCAACACACAAGGACAAAATATACCACAGCGTCATCACACAATGAAAAAATATACCACAGCGTCATTACAAAAGGACAAATATATCACAGCGTCAACACACTATGATAAAATATACCACATCGTCAACACACAAGGACAAAATATACCACAGTGTCATCACACAGTGAAAAAATATACCACAGCATCATCACAAAAGGACAAATATATCACATCGTCAACACACAATGATAAAATATACCACAGCGTCAACACACAAGGACAAAATATACCACAGTGTCATCACACAATGAAAAAATATACCACAGCGTCATCACAAAAGGACAAATATATCACATCGTCAACACACAATGATAAAATATACCACATCGTCAACACACAAGGACAAAATATACCACAGCGTCATCACGAAATGACAAAATATAACACAGCGTCATCACAAAAGGACAAAATATATCACATCGTCAACACACAATGAAAAGTATACCACAGCGTCAACACAAAAGGACAAAATATATCACAGTGTCAACACACAATGACAAAATATACCACAGTTTCAACAAAAAATGACAAAATATACCACAGCGTCAACGTACAGTGACAAAACATACCACAACGTCAACACACAATGACAAAATATATCACAGCGTCAAAACACTGTGACAAAAGAAATCACAGCGATAAATGGGTTTTTTAAGCGTCAACATATAAGGACAAAATACTGTGGAACTGCCTAATTTCGCCGTTTCACGGTTGTCCTAATCAGAACTACTTCGCGGGGACTAAATTTCACGCAACATTGTCAGGTAAAAATATGCGCTCACGAGGATAGCGAAACTAAATTCCCCTCGAAAATTACAATATATTCAGTATACCACAGCGTCGATACCCGGCATGTGCATTGTATGTGTTGTGTCAACAAGAAACAACAAAGTTGATAAACAAACGAACAAATGTTCTGCATTAGAACAGACGACACCTCTGATTATCTTTAAGCATCGCAGTTTTGTTAAAAGAAATACACTGACATACAACAATACTGTATCGGTGACAGATGGTGGTTGTTAGGTTCGTGAAATAATGTGGCTGTGGCATATTACCTCCCTAATAGAGAGTGACAAGTACATAGAACTAAAGCTGAGAAACCTGCTGATCAAGCATTGTTAGTTTGATGATATAAAAACCATAAGACTAGGTAAATTGTCCTTTTTTCTAAACCATTTCAAACATGACAAGTTACCTTGTAAGTACTATTTGAGGACCAATATTTTTAAGACCCATTACTTATTTGCTTGTGAATTAATGTTAATTTCATGAAACTGTCAGTTTATTAGGCTGATGGTGCTGGAACAGCCGCAGGAATACTAGTTCTGAACCTTAAATAGCACAACAATTGATCGGTAGTCTAATACCTTACTACACACGTTCACCCAGCAACTTGGCAGTATTTGAAAAAAATCGCTATTGTTTAAACAATCGGTGAACATTCTTCGATGACGCATTTGTTGGATTTCTGCATTTTTGAACCCTAGCATCACCGATGAGTCCTAGAAGGTTTAACAGATGTGCGGTGAAGTGTGGCTCATTTTGGCATAGTGTATCTAGTACATGAACCACATTGTTAAGGTGAATTCACATGTATGTATCACATTCAGTATCAACCCGAGACTGCAATATCAGCCCGAGGGCTGATATCGGTCGAGGGTTGATACTGAGTGTGATATGGAAAAAGGCGTGTTTTATTCTGTTTATTACAAACTTACTAATAAAAGCTACTATCTTATGATCTTTGTTTCTTTTGAAATCTTAAAAAACGAATTTTTTTCCAAAAGGGGTGTGATACGGGTTTTACGGGATGTTACGGAGAGGGCTGATACGGGTTTTGGGGTGTGAAACGGCGAGGGCTGATATGGGTTAGACCCATTATTCATTTGCTTGTGAATTAATGTTTATTTCATGAAACTGTCAGTTTATAAAGCTGATGGTGCTGGAACAGAGGCAGGAATACTAGTGATACGGGTTTTGGGGTGTGAAACGGCGAGGGCTGATATGGGTTAGAGCAGTTGTGTCGTATCGCATATACAAAAAAAACGTATCTATTAGTAAGTATGTAAAAAAAGGATTTCTGTTGCACGCAATAAAGTCATATCTTTATCTATGACCATTTCACGATACAGGTTCACAAACAAGGGTTTCGTGAAAGGTGCCAGCCCTTGATGGTTCAGGAAGAAATATGGCTTTCTTCTCATTGTACATGTAGTATATCATCTCAGGTGTCACCTGCAAAATACATCGTTTTCTTCTCCGGTCTCTGACATTGAAGGTCACTAATAAAACTTGCCAGTGGCACCTATTGTAGTACCTCCGTATCTGAATGGCTTCATTGGTGTCCTAATTCACATCCAAGGCTGTAAGTAGGAAACAAAGATGTTTAGGATCACATCAAACAATAATATAGAGAATGTTTGTTATTTTTTATTATTTCTTTTAACACAGGTGATATTGGGCCGTATGGGGAAGCAGAGTAGTCAGGAATTAGATAGCTCCCAGCTCATGAAGGACCTGTATGATAGCATGGAACGTGAAACAGACCTCAAAGACCAGTTACAACTCATGGAGGAGGAAGCAAAGACCTCTAGGAGGAAACTAGAGGAACTCGAAGAAGAAAACGAAAATCTAAGTATTCAACTTAAAAAAATGTCTGCTGCACAGGTTATCAAAGGTAAAGAGGGGTTCCGAGAAACTACCGGTTTCCCTGCTTCAGAAGAGGAAGCGGAGTTGAAAATTCATCTTGATTTGAATAATCAGGAATTGAGTGTTCTGAAGAAAAAGTTTCATGACTTGGAGGAGGATAATGAAAACTTGTTGATGGAATGTGGTAAGTTGTCGGAGGAACTTCGTCAGAAGGAAATATTACTGAATGTTTTACCCGAACCGTCGTCTCCGAACTATTATTATGAAGACAAAATTAAAGATATGAAAATAGAGGCAGATGAACTGCGTTGGAAAATTATTGAAAAGGAGAGAGAAATTGAGCGTTTGAACGCGCAGTGTGTGTTACAAACTCGACAATCGAGATTGAAAATGAGTAGGTCCCTAGAAGGGGAACATCATCTAGGAAACGTGGAGCTAAAGAAACAGGTGGAGAATATCCAACTGGAAAATAGCATACTAAAGGATAAAGTGATTCGGTTAACAGGCGGAAGAAAGGACGAAGCGGAAGACCTGTTATCTTCCCCGGTGTCCGATCAGAAACAGTTGGCTACAACCTACCCTGGTGACGGCGAAAGTGTAAAGGATGATAAACTACGAGCTTTACAGCTCAGAATAGATCAACTTGAGAAACACAGACCTTTATCGCCCCCGTCTGATAACATTGGTAATATTGGATATAAAAGTGCAAAATCAAAAGTATCACGTGATGCGTCACGTGTTACGTCACGTGATGCACCACGTGATTTGCTACAACAGCAGAGGCCGAGTGTGTTAGATTTACGCGAAGCTAGTGTTTACAATGATAACAGCGTCAGGTCTAGATCTCCCGGTGGTGCCAGTAGAGTGTCTACAGGCAGTTCTCTCCCTCGAATTGATACACCTGTCCCTAGTCCAGCCTGTCTTCCCTCCATCGCCAAACCTTCCTTTCCGGGTTTGCGGTCAGTAGACGTCCTCTCCCCCGGGGAAACGCGTGAGGAGTTAATGGATCAAATACTTGACATGGAGGAAGAAGTTGGTAAGTATTTTTTTATGATTTTATTGTCTGTTACTTTAAACATTATTATCAACATTTCGATGTTTAAAGTTCTAAACACATATAGTTTTATAACGACTATATATATAAATATGTGTTTAAAAAGGTTCTTAGTGTAAGAAAAAACTGAATTAAAACACTAATATTTCTAGCTACAGGTGTTTTGTTAGCAGATAATAACTGCCATGTATGAGATGTATACATCTGTGTGATACAGTATGTGTGTAAAATTATAACATGTACGTGTGTGACATGTAAGGGGTGTACGTGTGTGACATGTAAGGGGTGTACGTGTGTAACATGTAAGGGGTGTACGAGTGTGACATCTAAGGGGTGTACGTGTATGACATGTAAGGGGTGTACGTGTGCGACATGTAAGGGGTGTACGTGTGTGACATGTAAGGGGTGTACGTGTGTAACATGTAAGGGGGGTACGTGTGTGACATGTAAGTGGTGTACGTGTGCGAAATGTAAGGGGTGTACGTGTGTAACATGTAAGGGTTGTACGTGTGTGACATGTAAGAGATGTACGTGTGTGATATACATGTAAGGGGTGTACGTGTGTAACATGTAAGGGGTGTACGTGTGTGACATGTAAGGTGTGTACGGGTGTGACATGTAAGGGATGTACGTGTGTGACATGTAAGGGATGTACGTGTGGGACATGTAAGGGGTGTACGTGTGTGACATGTAAGGTGTGTACGTGTGTGACATGTAAGGGATGTACGTGTGGGACATGTAAGGGGTGTACGTGTGTGATATGTAAGAGATGTACGTGTGCGACATGTAAGGGGTGTACGTGTGTGACATGTAAGGGGGGTACGTGTTTGACATGTAAGGGGTGTACGTGTGTGACATGTAAGAGATGTACGTGTGTGATATACATGTAAGGGGTGTACGTGTGTAACATGTAAGGGGTGTACGAGTGTGACATCTAAGCGGTGTACGTGTATGACATGTAAGGGGTGTACGTGTGCGACATGTAAGGGGTGTACGTGTGTAACTTGTAAGGGGTGTACGTGTGTGACATGTAAGGGTTGTACGTGAGTGACATGTAAGAGTGATACGTTTATAATATATAAAAGTGTATGTGGTGATATGTAAGGGATGTACGTGTGTGACATGTAAGTGGTGTACGTGTGCGAAATGTAAGGGGTGTACGTGTGTAACATGTAAGGGGGGTACGTGTGGGACATGTAAGGGTTGTACATGTGTGACATGTAAGGGGGGTACGTGTGTGACATGTAAGGGGTGTACGTGTGTTACATGTAAGGGGTGTACGTGTGTGACATGTAAGGTGTGTACGGGTGTGACATGTAAGGGGTGTACGTGTGTGACATTTAAGGGATGTACGTGTGTGACATGTAAGGGTTGTACGTGTGTGACATGTAAGAGTGATACGTTTATAATATATAAAAGTGTATGTGTATATGATGGAAATGGTGGACATGTGTGATTTGCAACGGCTTCGTATGTATAACTTAGATAAAATATCAAACTTATAACAATGAATTTGTATAATCCGAAAATACCCTGTTTCGATCCGAAATACTAGTGGTATTCCGAACGGAAACAATAGTGCTGTTCCGAATGGAAACACTACTGATGTTTGATTGTAGTATGTTTTCCCTCTAGACTACAACATTGTTAGCACCACGATTAAATGAAGTAGAATGTGGATGTTTAGTGCACCCTTAGGAGCGAACCATTCTTTTATAAAAAAAAAATCGACTTATTCTTCAACACATTAGTTTGAAGTCCAACAATGTTTTCCTATACTTACAATTATATTGTGGATGAAGTGGTCTGTCTTTATCAGCAGGCTCTCTTAAATATAAAGCGGGAAGCAATTCATTATGTCATAACGTGTTCTTTGAACGCCAGACTAGGTATACAGGAACTGAAATTAGCAAAACATTCCAAGCTTAAAAAAACGTTTATCCCGACTCTAGATAACATAATGCATTTCAGTAACTTTGTATGGTCTGCTACATTGTCTACTGGTGGCTGAGCTTTGAAATGTCTTATCATAATACTTTGGCATAGTTTAAGAAAGATGTACTTTGCCCATATGTCAGATGTGTCGTACTTTGTAATGATATCACAGACTTTTACAAAAAGCCTTGTTAGCGTAAAGAAACTTTTACTTCCATTTATTTCCCGTATGCATGTAACATACACTGTATCTTTAATAATATTCATTAATTTCCTTATCAAAATGCCAAAACACTTTTGCGCAACGATAAACAAGGCCAAATTCTACAAGTATTCATAAAATAAGTGGAAACAATATAATATGAAAGATCACAAAAATTAGGACTGAAACGATACGTATCGCGATATGATGCTAACAATGCGATACCTATCACTGTAAAATGCTTTCAATACGATACATATTACGGTATGATGCTTTCAATACGATACGTATCACGGTATGATGCTTACAATACGATACGTATTACGGTATGATGCTTTTAATACGATACGTATTACGGTATGATGCTTTCTATCGATACGTATCACGACATGATGCTTACTATATGATACGTATCACGGTACGATGCTTACTATATGATACGTATCACGGTATGATCCTTTCAATACGATACGTATCACGGTACGATGCTTTCAATACGATACGTATCGGGATATGATGCTTACTATATGATACGTATCACGGTACGATGTTTACTATATGATACATATCACGGTATGATGCTTTCAATACGATACGTATCACGGCATGATGCTGTCAATACGATACGTATCACGGTACGATGCTTTCAATACGATACGTATCGCGATATGATGCTTACTATATGATACGTATCACGGTAAGATGCTTACTATATGATACGTACATGTATCACGGTATGATGCTTTCAATACGATACGTATTACGGTATAATGCTTTCAATACGATACGTATCACGGTATGATGCTTTCAATACGATACGTATCACGGTACGATGCTTTCAATACGATACGTATTACGGTATGATGCTTTCTATCGATACGTATCACGATATGATGCTTACTATATGATACGTATCACGGTATGATGCTTTCAATACGATACGTATTACGGTATGATGCTTTCTATCGATACGTATCACGATATTATGCTTACTATATGATACGTATCACGGTACGATGTTTACTATATGATACATATCACGGAATGATGCTTTCAATACGATACGTATCACGATATGATCTTACTATATGATACGTATCACGGTACGATGTTTACTATATGATACATATCACGGTATGATGCTTTCAATACGATACGTATTACGGTATGATGCTTTCTATCGATACGTATCACGATATTATGCTTACTATATGATACGTATCACGGTACGTTGCTTACTATATGATACGTATCACGGTATGATGCTTTCAATACGATAAACAGTCAACTTCATAAAAATTAAGTGCAGGATTTTACAGTTTTTTCATAGACTTCGGTGTTTTTCCGTACATTGGACTTTTGCGCAAAGGACCATGTCTTTACTGAAGGATTCCAGAATAGTACAAAAAAATCTTACGGGTTTAATAAAAAAAAAGCAAGGGATTGATAATGTCACTACCTATGGTGAATCGCGATGCAGGCAAAGAGAACAACTGGAACCGATACACAAGAAAAAGTATCACTATACGATTCGGTACGAAATATCGTTGCAGACCTCATACATGTGGATAGAAAATCAACCATAACTAAAAAGTATATCAAAGTTCGTTTAGGAATCGTTAAGCTAACCATTCTTTGTGATTTCTAGTCAGGATCCAGATGTGGCTTCTCATGTATTGCGGTATAATTTAATCTCTAAATTGTTAATTGACACTTAATTACAACTAAATTAATGCTGAAAATAAAACACGCATTTGGGATTCGTAAAGATCTATACCGCTAAAGCTTTCAAATGCTCATGTTTTAAAGATAGTCAAGGGTGAAAAGTTTTCTTCACATTCCATAGCTATGATGATTTGTTATTTATGTTTGGATATGAAGATACATCGCCCACACAGATTGTTGTTCTGTTATTTGGTAATAGTTATCATATAACAACACCAAATGTAACTCCAGAAGCTTTAATTTGATAACGTCGCGGAGTCACAGTAAAGTAACATATGTCAACATTTCAATTTCTACTCAAGTTGGACTCAATGCAACTACCAAATGTAACCTGTTTCATTTGCCGATGAATTTGACCAGATTAACATTGCCTGTGCGTATGATTTTGCGAAGGGAGATACCTATCTTTAATCTGTTAAACAAAGAAGATTCCAATAGATGAATTCACATTTTTAGGTCACCTGAGCTTTGCTCAAGTGACCTATTCTAATCGCTTTTCGTCCGTCGTCGTCCGTCGTCCGTCGTGCGTCGTGCGTAAACTTTCACATTTTCAACTTCTTCTCAAGAACCAGTGGATGGATTTTTTTTCAAACTTGGTCAGAATCATCCTTGGTAGATGAGACTTCAAAATTGTAAAATTGGGATTCCTACCCCAACCCCTGGGGCCAGGGCGGGGCCGCAAAGGGAAAATTAACCAATATTTCAAAAATCTTCCTCTTCAGACTCAGAGGTACTACACTCATTTTCTCTGCGTGGAAAGAAAGATCATCAGGGGCTTTACTTAAATTGTAAATTTCAGGACCCCCGAGCTATCCGTTCTCCCTTGGGGAGGGGGTAAAGTTTACTATAGTTTATATAGGGAAATAACACTTTTGGGTATATTTTGACAACTTTCTGTAGGAAATTATTTTTACTTGGTGAGAATTATCCTTGGAGGTAGAT
>NW_018480072.1:1035536-1118852 GCF_002113885.1 Mizuhopecten yessoensis | reverse complement strand
CATCAGGGGCTTTATTTAAATTGTAAATTTCAGGACCCCCCGAGCTAACCGTTCTCCCTTAGGGAGGGGGTTAAGTTTAATATAGTTTATATAGGGATTTTACACTTTTCGGTTTATATTTTATCCATTTTCAGCAGAAAATTACTCAAACTTAATCAGAATCATCTTGGGTGAATGAGAGTATTACTTTGTAAAATTGGGATTCCTGCCCCATCCCCAGGGGCTAGGGCGGGGCCCCAAAGGGAACATTTACCAATATTTTCAAATTCTTATCCATTGATGACATGACAAGTATTGCATTTCACTTAGTTAACATGCTGATTTCCACATCACATCTAAACAATAAAATAAAGCTAGCAGTACCTATGGTATAACTCAGGTGACCGCTAAGGCCCTTGGGCCTCTTGTTATTGAAGCCACTCAAGAAATTGTTCAAACAACCAACCAGTAAAATATTATCAGCTCACGGTTGCCTAGCGGTAGTAACAAGTCATGTACTGCCCTAAAGATTCTCCCTCCAGCTACCCATTCTGATTCTTGTGGCAGTATCAACCCCGGTAGGCTACAGTGCAAATCGAAAACAACGTAGATCCATGTGGTCCCGTCTTATATGAAATGCAGTCGAACAGCCAACCTCAATACTTAATTATCTTGTCCTCTCAAGTCACGTCTGGTTTCCTGTCTAATTCGACATTCAATTACTGCAGCTTCACTCCAGAACATCATTATAGAACCTTGAAATTTAGCGGCTCTCCACTTCGAACTTGTAAAAACATGGCTGCCGTAGACTCGCAGCTGAGTCTGCGCACCGCGTCTAGACATTATTATCCCGCGATGACGCGTCAGAAAATTCGATTTATTATGAATTCAAAAATTGAATATGACATTGAAAATATGGTTTTGTGTTTTGTTTCTACATAATTTGGCTGTATTGAACTATCAACGTACACCATCATTTTGTATGATGGCCTTTTACTGGCGGACTATATTCTTTTTTACACAACATCAATACGTAGACTTGCACAAGATCCATAACTTGGGACAAACTATCAGAATGGACTTCACAAGTTCCAATTATTGAAAACAATACACATTGATTAAAATATAAGGTTCGAATCTTGCTTTGGTCGATTTCATAGGGTGATGAATTGAGTTGATCTTGAAACAAATTCAACATGAACTGCTTCGCAGTTCCCTCAAACAATTTCAAGACCAACTCATTTCATCACCCCATGAAATCGACCAAAGCAAGATTAAATCCTTAAATGTGTGTTTCCTTTTGGTGTTCTTTAAGCATATTTAAACGTGATACTCGTTTTAATTATCTATCGACAATAATGGAGAAACCATTTCGTTCCATTTGCAGTCTAAATAAATTATCTTCAATACACTGAACGTTCACTTATAGCATTGTGGATTTTTCCAGCAGATTAGCTTTGTTATTGGTATGATAGCCATCATGATCTTATTCGGAAATATGCCATTTTTATGGGAATTTACTTTCTTTCTTACAAAAGATATTTGTGGACGGCAAATTAAGTGTTCTGATGACAGGTTAATATTGAAATCCAGCCAATAAGCAGTACTGCGTGTAAATATATTATCAATACCTGGATGTCTACCATTTTTATAAAAAAAACGAAGGTCTCAAGCAGCGTACTGATAATGTGTACTGACCTTAGGTATTGACCTATTGACCTTGAATATTGACCTATTGCCTTGTGAATTGACCTATTGGTCATGGGTATTGACCTATTGACATTTTGAATTGACCTATTGCCTTGAGTATTAACCTATTGGTCATGATTATTGACCTATTGACCTTTGGTATTGGCCTATTGTCTTGTGTATTGACCTATTGGTCTTTGGTATTGACCTATTGACCTTTGGGATTGACCGATTGCTTTGTGTATTGGCCTATTGTCTTGTGTATTGACCTATTGGTCTTTGGTATTGACCTTTGGGATTGACCGATTGCTTTGTGTATTGACCTATTGATCTTGTGTATTGACGAATTGAAGATGTGCTTCATTTTGTATCGATTTTCAGTTCAGATCTTGTTCCTGTGTATTGATGATATGGTACATTTTCTGTTCTGGAATTGCTTAATTGACCGAGGCGCTGTACTTATACTGGATATGGTGTTTGCTATGAAGCGACCCTGAAACAAAACATATTAGGTTGATAGTTAATCCTTAAATAAGCTAAACATATATTTCCATAACCAAGTATAGCTCAATATCTTTTCATATCCAAATATAGCTCCATATCTTTTCATATTCTGCTATAGCTCCATATCTTTTCATATTCAAACATAGCTCCATATCTTTCATACCCAAGTAAAGTTCCACATATTTCCATATATTAGTATAACTCCATCTTATTCCATATACAAATATAACACCATATATCTCCATATCTTAGTATAACTCCATATCTCTCCATATCTTAGTATAACACCATATATCTCCATATCTTAGTATAGCACTATATATCTCTATATCTCAGCATAACTCCATATCTCTCCATATCTTAGTATAACACCATATCTTAGTATAACACTATATATCTCCATATCTTAGTATAACACCATATATCTCCATATCTTAGTATATTACCATATCTCTCCATATCTTAGTATAACACCATATATCTCCATATCTTAGTATAACACTATATATCTCTATATCTCAGCATAACTCCATATCTCTCCATATCTTAGTATAACACCATATCTTAGTATAACACTATATATCTCCATATCTTAGTATAACACCATATATCTCCATATCTTAGTATATTACCATATCTCTCCATATCTTAGTATAACACCATATATCTCCATATCTTAGTATAACACCATATCTCTCCATATCTTAGTATAACACCATATATCTCCATATCTTAGTATAACACCATATCTCTCCATATCTTAGTATAACACCATATATCTCCATATCTTAGTATAACACCATATCTCTCCATATCTTAGTATAACACCATATATCTCCATATCTTAGTATAACACCATATCTCTCCATATCTTAGTATAACACCATATATCTCCATATCTTAGTATAACACCATATCTCTCCATATCTTAGTATAACACCATATATCTCCATATCTTAGTATAACACCATATCTCTCCATATCTTAGTATAACACCATATATCTCCATATCTTAGTATAACACCATATCTCTCCATATCTTAGTATAACACCATATATCTCCATATCTTAGTATAACACCATATCTCTCCATATCTTAGTATAACACCATATATCTCCATATCTTAGTATAACACCATATCTCTCCATATCTTAGTATAACACCATATATCTCCATATCTTAGTATAACACCATATCTCTCCATATCTTAGTATAACACCATATATCTCCATATCTTAGTATAACACCATATCTCTCCATATCTTAGTATAACACCATATATCTCCATATCTTAGTATAACACCATATCTCTCCATATCTTAGTATAACACCATATATCTCCATATCTTAGTATAACACCATATCTCTCCATATCTTAGTATAACACCATATATCTCCATATCTTAGTATAACACCATATCTCTCCATATCTTAGTATAACACCATATATCTCCATATCTTAGTATAACACCATATCTCTCCATATCTTAGTATAACACCATATATCTCCATATCTTAGTATAACACCATATCTCTCCATATCTTAGTATAACACCATATTATTCCATATCTTAGTATAACACCATATCTCTCCATATCTTAGTATAACACCATATATCTCCATATCTTAGTATAACACCATATCTCTCCATATCTTAGTATAACACCATATATCTCCATATCTTAGTATAACACCATATCTCTCCATATCTTAGTATAACACCATATATCTCCATATCTTAGTATAACACCATATCTCTCCATATCTTAGTATAACACCATATATCTCCATATCTTAGTATAACACCATATCTCTCCATATCTTAGTATAACACCATATATCTCCATATCTTAGTATAACACCATATCTCTCCATATCTTAGTATAACACCATATATCTCCATATCTTAGTATAACACCATATCTCTCCATATCTTAGTATAACACCATATATCTCCATATCTTAGTATAACACCATATCTCTCCATATCTTAGTATAACACCATATATCTCCATATCTTAGTATAACACCATATCTCTCCATATCTTAGTATAACACCATATATCTCCATATCTTAGTATAACACCATATCTCTCCATATCTTAGTATAACACCATATATCTCCATATCTTAGTATAACACCATATCTCTCCATATCTTAGTATAACACCATATATCTCCATATCTTAGTATAACACCATATCTCTCCATATCTTAGTATAACATCATATCTCTCCATATCTTAGTATGACACCATATCTTAGTATAACTCCATATCTCTCCATATCTAAGTAAAGCTCCATATCTCCATATCTTAGTATAACACCATACTATTCCATATCGAACTATAACTCCATATTATTATATAATATACGCTATTTCAGTGCAATATTGTCGTTCAATTAAAACTATATAGCCCTCGTACAATAACATGCAAATAAGTCTTGTCACCGTGGAAATCAGGTCATATTCCTACGCACTACAAGTTCTGTAAACAAAATGGCTGATCGGAGATACTGTTAGTATTGATGGCAGAGGCAGGGACATTTTGATATATTTCAACCATAAACAACTATTCTAACATCAACACAAGGAAATATCCCCGATACTTCAAACAAATTCAACAGCTACATGCTCAAATTCCACTCCAACTTCTCTGACACACACACACAATCAATGGCGACCACGTATAACCGGTCAACTTCATCAGTGTTCCAGGTTCACGGCGGATTCCACAGTACATTTTTCGGCTCAGTGACAGGCGAAATATCGAGGTTCACATTCAACAATGACCCTTTTCCAAGAAACGCGCCTTTGTTAGCACAAAAGTGACCGTGACTTCAAGTCCCAGTAACGTTTAAAAGTGCCGACTTCGATGTGTATTATGATGACCTTTACCTTGACAATGCACGCGCCGTTGTGTCAAACAATGTGACGTTACTATTATTTTCGGAAACGCTTTGCCTGATGAATGTTTCTAGTGTAAACAAATCATTATTAATGTTGTTATGATCATTATTAAAATATTGATTGATGAAAAGAAATCTCAATCATTGTTTGTTCATTTAAACGGTTCTCAGGGTGAAGATTCCGGAACTAATTTTTGTGGCGCAGTGAGTTCCAAACTTTGTGCATGTATTGCGTCCTTTCGTCAGTCTTCGCTTTATAGAGGACAATTATGTAGGGATGTTTCTCGAATTATAGAATAAAAATAATCTAACACTCGTGTCAGATCCTCTATTTATTTCATTCCCAAGTATAACTCCATATAATTGCATACCTAAATATAACTCCATATCTTTTTATATCAATAAAGCTCCATATTATTCCATATCCAAGTATAACTCCATTTTATTCCATAACCAAGTATTATCACATCGTTATTTTGAAACTCAATATGATATATCGGGGAAATACGATTGTGCGATTTTCTTAACCATTTAAACTGCACACTTTGCATCCAATCACACAACACTTGGCGTTACACTCATTAAAAAATAAATGATTTTGATTTTAAAGTACATGCAAAAAAATTAATGGTGTTGTTTATATGACGGTGAATATTTATCCCAATATGTACAATTTTCGTTGACAATTTCAGGAATAATAATTAAAAATATCATAGAATAAATTTCATCTTTTCTGAATATAAGCTTACCAATCTTACGTTAAGACAGCTTATCGCATCGTTCTCTCTTTTAAATGTAGATAATAAAACTTCAGTTCTTTTAAGTTATGGTTCGTTTTAAATTTTAGACTGTTATTGCAACATGTACATAGGGACAAAAAATAGCTATGCCTCCAACAAAATACATGCAACAGGTAAACCCTGCTAACCTATATTTTCCAGACCACCTAACCCACTTAGATTGGGGAGTGTGGAGCAATGTAGCCCAATGTAGAATGTTTCGGAACTAAACGGCATCCATATCTAACCTGTTCTGCATTGTTGAAATATTTTGATCGCATACAGTATCATACTTAATGATTGGTTTTGTTTCGGGTTTTTTTGGGTTTTTTTAAGGTATTTTACATAATTTTTGTTGCAAACTTTTACGATATAATCTTTTCAAAGTATTTTCTATTGCAATATTTTGTTATCATTTTCATTTGAAACAGTTTTCTATTTCAACATTTTTTAATCATTAATTTCAAACGATTTTTATTTTCATATTTTAATCATTATTTTTTCATTTTTTTTATATTTCATTTTTTTTAATCATTATTATTTGATTTTTTTGTGTATTTCATGTCAATCAATGTAATTTGAAACAATTTGTAATCGTTATAATTCGAAACAATATTCTATTTCATATTTTCTAATCATCATCTTTACAAACAATTTTCTATTTCATATTTTTATTCATTATCATTTAAAACAATTTTCTATTTCATAATTTTAATCATTATCATTTGAAACACTTTTCTATTTCAACATTTTTTAATGATTATCTTTCCAAACGATTTTCATATTTCGTATTTTTAATCAGTATAATTTGAAACAAATTTCTACTTCGTATTTTTTAATCGTTATCTTTTCAGACAGTTTTCTTTTTCACATTTCTTAATCATTGTCATTTGAAACATCTTTCTCTATCTCATATTTTTAATCATTATCATTTGAAACAATATTCTACTTTATCTTTTTAAATCATTTAAATTTCAAGCAATTTTATATTTTTAATCATTTCAAACAATTTCTCATTTTATATTTTTAATCATTATCATTTAAAACAATTTTACATTTCATATCTTTAATCAGTATACCTGAAATAGAGGTGTATTGGGTACTTATTGCTTACAACAACTAAAAATTACATGAAATCCAGACGCCACATGGGAACATGTTACAATATCACTGGGGCCGCTCGTGTTTATCGCGATCCAAACGGTTGAACCGGTTGGACCAGAGTTGTTCGTTTATGAAATAAGGTCGGACCCAGTAATCTGATGCGGACTTCAGGCGAGCCTTACAAAGCTTAAGCCTTGCAAGGCCTGCATATTCCCGAAAATGTTGCATTTAAAAACAGAAAAACCGGTTGTTCCACAGAAACGAACAGGCCCTGGCTACTGACTACGATCGTGGTTCGATTTTGTTCTTCCACAATGTGGCATATGAGTTATTCGAGCATGCCCCAGCGGAAAATTAGTAGACGAAATGCCCTAGCAGATAATAACTGAAATATATATATATATGCATGAAATATGTCTTGTCCATGGATAATATGCTCATTAGTTTCTGTGTAGTGTAAGAAATAATTTTATTTTGAAAGGCCAATTTTATCCGTGCAAAAGCGAAAATAATGAAAACACGTCTTCCTCTGATATATACACATTTGTGTTTTTGTTTGAACTAAAATGAAAGCGTGAACATGTTTAAAAACTTCTAACCAAACAATCAGGATTCTTCACCATTTTGTACATGGAGCTAAGGTATGTCTGGTAAAGTAAGTTCCCACTTACTGAAAGCTTTGTTATCTTATCGTATCATAAACCGGAAAGTTCAAAATGAAATATTTCAGAAAAAACTTTTCTAATATTCTTGTTTATTCCTTTTATTATTAATTTATTCACGATGAAAGACTTTTGGAATACTGCTGTATGTTTTTGTTTATTTTTGTTCATTAGATTCAATATTTTAAAGATATTTTAAGCCATTTCCAGTAAAAGATTTTTGTTAAGATAACTAAACATTCAGCAACTCAGTGCGCGCAGGTCAAGGCTAACCACAGCAAGAAAATCAGTTCGTTGTTTTGTGTTTCCGCCTCAAATCATCTCCGTTTACATTAACAGCTGTTCACATGTATCGTCCAAGGGTTTAAACTGTAAGTCACTGCCGATTCAGAGAACCGGTAAACTAATACAGATCGTCTTGCAAAATACGAATGAAAGCTTTTAAAGATGATGCATCCGTTACAAAATTGTATATACCGATTTTGAGTAAGATTGACGGTTTTTTAAGGATCATTGTCCCAGTGCAGTGGATTTTTTCGAATAACGAGTAACCTCCCCTTAATTTCCTTTTGAGGTATAACTGTAGTCTTGTTCAACCAGACGCTTCACGCTTGTAATCGACGTAGCTTACGCAGAAAACAAGAGTCTGGTTGAACGAGACTAGGATAACTGTTGCGTCAGAGGACACTTCCGTTGACAAGGACGCTCAATTGGTTAAAGCGATTCCGTATTCATGAAACCGTTCTCATGCTCAAGCATGGATTTTGTGCTCCAGCCTAATTTCTTGATCTGGGTATAACTCAATATATAAATGTTATTTTGTCAATGATTTGGAAACATTTTGAAGAGCCTTAAAGCCAAATACTGTTTTCAATGTTTACATTTGACTTTTTGATCGTTTGACATGATCTACAATGTAAGCAAGTTACAGGAAAGTTGGTTTGAGCACATATTTCATGCTTGAGCATGAGAACGGTTTCATGAATACGGACCCTGGATTCGAATATTGGTCTAGCCCCGTTGATTGTGTTACACACATAATACTATTGTTGATTATACTTTTTGTTTATTTCATCTGTATTTATTTTTCATGAAGATCCCGTAAGGTATGTTTTCTTTTTACAAGGATTTATCCATGCTTTAGTCATGTCGAGAAAAAAAAGTTTCCAATGATGAATTACAGTTTTAGGCAGTGGTACAAGGATCCTTAAAAATGTTTTATTAAATTATAGAAGGAATTCTTTTCTCTCAGTGGTTGTCTCAAGATAAATCTCCTATAATAATTTTCATTCATTGGACGGGTTTCGAGAACCATTCGGAAGTTGACGAAACAAAATTAAGCGATAGTCATTGTTGATGCGTTTCAAATGGGTATAATCATTAGCCCATCCGCCTGAAATTCATACATATTCTATAAATCCTACTAGAAAGTCGAACCCTTCAGTTAGTTAGCCTTTAAACATGGCAGTTCATGTCTGATTTTTTTCTATCGTATAGCATAGCCTCTAAGATAGGGATAATTAATTCTCCTTTCACAAAATTGCAAGGGTCTTGCTATTTTCAACGATAATAGCATTAGAAAGAACGACAAACCTCTTTATCTACAAATCAATGGAGAGAGGTATATTTTCCCCGAAACAAGTCATTGTTCTGTTAACTTTATCGGGGAGGATTCCGGAGAGTTATAATTATATTTTCCAATGGGAAATAGATTGTCGCTTCATATTTTATATTTCTGATGTAACTTCATTAGATTTTTTCTTGGTTAGGAGTACTAGAGTAAGCATATGTAGCGCATACTCATTCGTCAGTCGTAAATAGCTTCTGGATTGAATGACGTCTTCTCCCACACTATTAAGTAGAATTTCACCAAATTGCATTTGTAGCATACTAAAGCCACTGGGGAACATTTTTTTTACAAATTAAGAACCTCGTCTACGGAAAGTGCCGATGGTTTTCGATTTTTGTAGCGCAGAATTAAACTAAAATCGTTACATTTCCGGAGTTCCGAAGTTCGCACCTCCTCGGACCTTAGAGGGGCAGGGTAAAATGGGTCACATTATTTTATTTACTTTTAATGACATCTCTTCCCAAACTACACAGCAGATTTTAACCAAATTGTAGTGACACCAATCATAACCCATTTTGATAAATATTTCACAAATAAAGGGCCGGGTAAGAAGGGTTCAAATTGGCTATTTTTATTTTTTAAACGATAATTATTATCTCACTCAAAACTTTTTTATAGACAAAATGCGATCGTTTGTTTGTGGTACAATGCATATTTAGTCCATGTGAATCAAAAGTTGTACAAATATAGGGGCTTACTATCCTGGAAGCTAAAGGATGAAGTAAAAGGTGTCGAATTCGTTGATTTGCTTCAAATTAAATCCTTCAAACATAACTGGATTGTTTTGGTTGAGGGGCTTACTCTCTTTGGGGCTGAGGGGCCGGTATAATGTTTCAAATTGGCTGGAATGCTTAGACTATAGGGATCAAAAGCTGTTCAGATAAATGGGCTACATGCTGGGCAAAAGGGGTCGAATTGGAAAAGTTATTTTGAACGACATCTCTTTCCAAAATGTTGATGGTTACTTCCCAAGCGCGTGTAATTCCTGAATGCTCTCCTGCAAAACAATTTGGCAGGTTTCAACCTTACTTACAAAATAGCCGGTTGAACGATTCAAAGCATTGTGGCCTCTTTTATTCCTTAAACGATATCCGCCAGCTCTTACAAGAAATGGTTTTAATGCTCTTTGAAACACAAAACATTTGTTTTATCTCTACGTACATGTAGTAGCGGGTGACACAGATGGTGCCAATCGGGAGATGTCGGCGTATTTTCTCGTCTACGGAAAGTGCCGATGGTTTCCGATTATTGTAGTGCAGAACTAAACTCAAATCGTTACATTTCCGGAGTTACGAAGTTCGCAGGCGTCTGAAACTTGTGTAAACTAATAACAACGGGGAGAAAAAAGGAAAAATATAAATGCCTTTGCCTTACTCATCTCTACAAGTAAGTTGTCTTCAAAAGATGTGCACATTTCTACCACATTAAAAAGTGACGAACGAAAAACAAATGGCTTTGTACAAACTTCTAGACAAGATTTTAAACACCACTGCATAACTGAAGTGCATGTTAACGATTGTGTATATCAATACCGAAGTCTGGACACGGAAACAAATTGTTTTGTAAACGTTGCGAGACTTTTTAAAACAGTTAGTGCAGACTTTAATCACATAATGCTGTTCTATACGATATATGTGCATTGGGTATTGTTTCCTTCGTAAGGAGAAGTCACTGGTAAAAATAGAAGATATTATTGTAGCCACATGCATGGTCTCGTTGTTTTAAGTATGGTAAGCTTCAAATTCAGTTAATAAAAACTTTTTTTATTTCAGTTTTTATTTTTTGATAAATAATAAATAAGTAATCGAAATATATAAATATAATAAAATTTCATATGTATTACGTAATTTCTAAAGTTTGTGTATATAGATCTTAAACGATCGATTGCAGAAGAAAATACCATCATGTTGGTCAATTTTCAAAAAGTAAAAGAAAAAATAGATTGCTAACAAAGCTTTGTACTGTATACGTACTACTTCGTGAAGATGAATTCCACAGCATTAGTTGACGAGAATTCCTTCTGCCTTTGTCAGATTTGAGTGATGACTGTGTCTTAACTTTGTTAACGATATGCAAGGTAATAGTTATGTAATAAGACGCTTATATACTGGTTGTATTACTTAAAAATGATTTAATATGTGGCTATTTTTTTCATGTAATTTTTCTCTCTGCGAAACTATTTTTCGCGGTAACTACTAACGAAAAATATGCAGAAAATCACACTGATTCATAATGAAATGCGTACCAGTGGTAAAAAAAAATGTGAAGTATCGCTCTGGTTCGCAGGTACATGTACCAGTGGTAAAAAAAATGTGAAGTATCGCTCTGGTTCGCAGGTTCCTGTGTTAGGAAATGTGAAGTATCGCTCTAGTTCACAAGAAACTGTGATAGGAAATGTGAAATATCGCTCTGGGTCACAAGAACCTGTGATAGGAAATGTGAATCAACAGTCTTCACGTCCTCATTGGACAGCTAGAATATATCCAATTAGATTCTTCAATTTACATGTATATTACTGCTAGCGTATTATATTTACAACGTTGGTCGGAATTATTCCTTTATGCAGTCAGAATAAAATCTGTGTATCTATGTTGTCTTCTACCACTGGGTCGCGGGTTCGATACCTATGTGGGGCAGTCGCCAAGTACCTTCCGCAGGTCTGTGGTTTTTCTCCGGTCAATCTGGTTTTCCTTCACCACCAAAACCAGGCACGTCCTTAAATGACCATAGTTGTAAATGCAACATAAAACACACTCTAATATACGTAGAACAAACATAATTAAATTCTGAAAACTTACTAAGGGGTAAAAACACCCAGGAACAACACCTCAGCTATAATTATGATGTAAAGATCCTTAAAACGGTCGAGTTTTTATTGTTTTTTTTCTGCAATCTGTCAGCTGTCTCCGATGTTTTAAAATGTGCATGTTGTCTTCTGCCAATCAGATCCGCGTATCTATTTCTATTTCTGTCACATGGTCTGTACGGACGGGTATGGTTTTGTTGGTAAGGTTTCTCAGGTTCACACACACACACACACACACACACCCACACACACAGAGCCCTCCCCAAAACATAATTCATGGGTATTCCTCAACACAGTGCAGTGAGGTTGATAAACAGCATGCTATTTTTTTTTATACATGTACCATTAAAGATGAACGCTGTACACTACATCACTGTTCTAAATGAATGAAACGTGTCAAAAATATTTAAGAAATTTTAATGATATGGTTTTCAATTAGGTTTTGTAATTTTTTTCAGTATTTTTATAAATTTATTGCTTTACTTTAAACTTATCTCCGTTTTATCAATTCTTAAAGCACTACAGCACATTAAGGAAAATTACAAGAACAGTTTAACATGTATTAAGACCGTAGCGCCAATACGTTTTTTTACCAAAAAAGTTATTAGAAATACACGTGTAGGTTCGTGTGTGTTATCTTATGTAGGTCTCACATTTTGTAAGTTATGGAGATTGGCTCGCTTATATTTACTACCCAATTATCTCCCTTTCTTCAGCTCTTATTACATACCTTACATTAAGGATTCCTGTCCCACTGCTGAGAAAACACTAGAAATGTTTCCTCGGTAGTTTTTATATGTACAGTTACTTCCCCTTAGTTTTAATTTCTATATACATGTACCTGTAGTGGGACTAGCTATCTACTGCTGATCCGGTACCTGTTGCCCAGTAGTTTAAGGCAACCGTATTGTGATAGGGGTCCAGGGTTCGAATCCCGGTGTTGACCCTTTTCATTATACTTTCCGAACACTGCTGTTCACTTTTTTTCATCTTAATTAATTATATTTCATAATTTCATTCTATTTTAAGTTATTGTCATGCCAGTAAAACAATCCAATTCATAATTGTACGGGGACTTTTACAAAGGTAACGACAATATAGCGATCTCTTTTGTAGGATGTCAGTCGTTATACATGCATGTATAGGCCTTGTGTTAACGTCAGGGTCGTATATACCCAAAAACGTCCAAAGCACTTGTGATGGCTAGGGATTCATGGAAAATATGTATGTAACCGATTTGCGTTCATGCCGGCATTAACATTTAAAAAAATGCAGTCCAATCCTTTTATTTGTATTCAAAATCTGTAGCAATTATAGATTTAAACGAATATATTCCCATATCTTTTCGATATTGGAGTGTCTGTGTCGTCAGTGCAAACGAGATTCCACGAGCAGCCCAACATCACCAAAATGTTTGGTTGTAACGGTTGTCTCATGTTAATCGAGCCGGGATGAGAAACATTAAAATGACGCTGATCCAATTGCGTTCATAGCCCTGTGAACGCAATTTCTTATGGGAGTACTGATAGAGAAAATTGCAGTAGAAAGGTAAATACATGTAGGTAATGCGTAATAGCTATATTCTGTTTTTTGAACGTTGTTATCGTAATTTTATCCATGCAGGCTTTCAAAAGCTTGCAAACAGCATGCTATAGTAAGACCGCATTTCGTTGTCCGTCAGCCATTGAAGAATTGTGTACAAAAATGCTTTCAAGTTAGCGAGATTAAACGTTTGATGTATGTAAGTAGGTCATACATATATGAAGATTGAAAGATATACTTAATGTACGACTGTTATGGGGTGTATTGTTTTTTCTTCTGCATAAACCTAATGATAACATCGATACATATATATCACTTACCAAATCTCGATAAAAATCGACAAAGTGTAATGCCTTTCTTTGAAATTACGCCGTCTAGATTGAGGGGTTACATTCAACAAGATCGTGTTTTTCACTTAACTACTTACGGCTGACAAGAAACCAACGTGCATCTGCTTAAACCGACGATATCAGAGATCTTGTACGGGATCTTTGAAAGGATGCCTCCGTGTTAAGTCAAATACCTACTACCTCCTTAACCTAATCGACATTTCGGTCCAAAATAAACATACATTAAATTGCCTTTAAATGATAAATATAATCCACTCTATCAGGTGTATTTGTTTTTATAAGATATATGTTCCGCAGGTATAGATGCTGTGTGTTGGATGTTTATCAATAAAAATATATGTTCTCGTTAAACTGATAGGTTCGAGGGTAAAACATATTTACATTTTCGACCCAACAAAATAAAACAGTTGTTTGAAATAAACCGGAGTACCAGGAGAAAGCTGCGTTGTCGGGTAGTGAAACAATAACTCACGGGGAATCGAACACCGGCTATCCCTGCGTCATCCGACCATCCATGAATCCCATCCATGTAAAGTAAATCAAATAATTCTTTTTCCATCATAGGATTCATTGTTGTGGTATTTCTAGAAAAGAAAGAATTTATAAAATGTAATAAAATTCAGGCGATGAAAACAATCGAAGTAAAATACCAATACATTAAAATTGTCAAAAGGAATTTAGAAGTTAAAGTAAAGTTCAATTTGGCGAATAATAAATTAACTGAATCCTGGACAAAGCTTAAAGTCTTTAATCAACCTTACTGTTTCTATTTAAGTTTGAAATATACGAGTTAAAAAAAATACTTTGAATGTATAAAAAGTTAAACAACATAGCCTGTTGAACTCACACCATGGATAGAATGGAATGCTAAGAGTTTCTAAAATGAGACTTAAAATAAACTTTTTATCAAGTATTTTTATCAGGTTTTCACTACTCTGCCCTGGAAGCAGTTTTCTCTATAACATTCAACATGGCAATGTGCCCGCGTCAGCCACTTTAACTCTCATTATTGCATGTCTAGCTAGATTTCCGTGTCTAACGAGTAAATGTCTGGGTCCATGTGTCTCATAAGTACATGCCAAAGTCCTCGCGTCTCATCAGTGCAACGCTTGGTCCACGTGTCGCCCCTGTGTTCTCAAAGTCGACGCGTCGCATCAGTGAAACGCTTGGTCCAATTGGTGTGACTGTGCTCAACTAAGGCCACGCGTCGCATCAGTGAAACGCTTGGTCCAAGTGGTGCGACTGTGCTCGTCTAAGTCCGCGCGTCTCATCAGTGAAACGTTTGGTCCATGTGACGCGACTGTGCTCATCTAAGTCCGCGCGTCTCGTCAGTGAAACGCTTGGTCCATGTGACACGACTTTGCTCGTCTAAGTCAAAGTGTCTCATCAGTGAAACGCTTGGTCCACATTTCGCATCTGTGCACACTTAAGTACATGAGTCTCTTCAGTGAGATGTTTGGTCCATGCGGCTCACCTGTGCTCTTCTAAGTCAAAGCGTCTCATCAGTGAAATGCTTGGTCCACGTTTCGCATCTGTGCACACTTAAGTCCACGAGTCTCATCTGCGAAATGCTTGGTCCACGTGTCGCAACTGTGCTCCTCTAAGGCCACGCGTCTCCTCAGTGAAACGCTTGGTCCACGTGTCGCAACTGTGCTCGTCTTAGGCCACGCGTCTCCTCAGTGAAACGCTTGGTCCACGTTTCGCACCTGTGCTCACTTTAGTCCACGAGTCTCATCAGTGAAACGCTTGGTCCACGTTTTGCACCTGTGCTCACTTAAGTCCACGAGTCTCATCAGTGAAACGCTTGGTCCACGTATCTCATCTGCGAAACGCTTTGTCCACGTGTTGCACCTATCCAGGTCCAGGTGTCTCATAAATATATCTTAAAGTCCGCGTGTTGCATCAATATTTTTCTAAGCTTGAAAGTCTCAAGATTACAGGACTATGTTCAGATGTCTCAAACGTACATGTATGCTCATCGTGTCTCGTCAGGTAATATTGAAATTCACATGTTTCAAAAGAAGATGTCCTGGGCCACATTTCTTAGACACGGCTAGCTGGTAAGGTCCACGTGTCTCACAATTAAATGCCCTGGACCACGTTTCTTAGACACGGCTAGCTTGTATAATCCACGTGTCTCACCATTAAATGTCTTGGACCACGTGTCTCAGGTACGACTGTCTGACTGGTTAAGTCCACGTATCTCCCCATTACATGTCTTTGACCACGTGTTTCAGGTACGACTACCTGTCTGGGTTCAAGTGTCTCACCAGTACAAGTCTGTGACCACGTGTGTCAGATGCGACTTCCTGTCTCAGTCCACGTGTCGCACCAGTTCGAGTCTTTGGCCACTTGTCGCAGGTACAACTACCTGTCCTGGTTCACGTGCCTCACCAGTTTTTGGCTTGAGACCACGTGTCTCAGGTACGCCAACCTACTGTAGTTAGGTCCGTGAGTCTCACCAGTCCATATTTTGGACCACCTGTTTCAGGTGCGACAACCTGACTGGATTATACATGTCTCACCTGTACAAGTCTTGGACCACCTGTCTCACATACGACTGCCTGTCTTGGTCCACGTGTCTCACAAGTACAAGTCTTGGACCACCTACCTCGGGTGTGACTACCTGTCTAGGTCCCACGCGTCTCACCAGTACAAGTCTTAGACCACGTGTCTCTGGTGCGACTACCTGTTTTGGTCCACGTGTCTCACCAGTACATGTTGTGGACCACGTGTCTCACCAGTACATGTTTTGGACCACCTAACTCAGGTACGACTGTCTTGCTGGGTAAACGTGTCTCACCGGTACATGTTTTTGGACCACGTGTTTCAGGTACGACTTCCTGTCTGGGTCCACGTGTCTCACCAGTACAAGTATTTGACCACCTAACGCAGGTACGACTGTCTTGCTGGGTAAACGTGTCTCACTGGTACATGTTTTGGACCACGTGTCTCAGGTACGACTTCCTGTCTGGGTCCACGCGTCTCACCAGTACAAGTATTTGACCACCTAACGCAGGTACGACTGTCTTGCTGGGTAAACGTGTCTCACTGGTACATGTTTTGGACCACGTGTCTCAGGTACGACTTCCTGGTACACCAAGACACCAGTACAGAGTATTTGACCACGTGTACATGTATCATTCAGACTACATGTACCTGTCTGGGTCCACATGTTTCACCGGAAATATATAGGTCCACTTGTCTCAATAATTACATGTCTAGCCCACGCGATACACTGTCTTGATATAACGTTATCATGCAACTTTGAAAAGAACTTGACTATATCATCCTTATTAAACTTTCAAAGTAATGACAGAAATGATCTCGATTTTTCGAGTGTGTGTTTTATCTAATTGAGGAATTCTACTTTGCGGTAGCTAGGTTTCAGTTTATCAAACAAGTACAGATGTAGTAATGGAAATAGGAAATATTGTGAGCTAGCGTCTGAAAATAAAACCAAGTGATAAGTTAAATCACGGGGAATGAAAGGGAGATCACTCAAGTGTATCGTTCTTCCGAAAGAAAAGGAAACATGACATAGACCAAGATATTATACAAAATAGTTATGATTGTTGTATTTCTCTCTAACCGGGTCAAAACAAAAAATAGGGTACGGTGTAGGTATATGTACATACTATGTAGTAAGATGCAGGTAGGTAAAATGTTTTAACAAGGAATTCGTAGACTTTGTTCATATTTAATGCTGATTTAAAACTACATGTACATTACACGATGATTTACTGATAGTATTCATTCTGACGATACTCTAACATTTTACGGAATCCTGAGTACAGCTCGGGTCATTCGAGTGTTTCTACACTATACAACTCGGTAGAGTCGAACCCACGAATAAGTCGAATGCTTTATTGGTCCCGAGGACTTCGACTTTTCCGAGTTTTACTGTAACTTAACAGTTATACAGTAGACAGTAAAATCTGGAATAGATTGGGATAGAGGCAACACGTTGTTTTTTGGACCTATGTATAGCCATATGTGGACATCGGAGTGATGATTCAAGATTTACCGACATTATATACTACAAAATAAATGTACGTATTGCAAGCATAAAAGGTACACAGATATAGTATCCGTTAACGATGCTGGAAGCGGCTAATGTTTTCATTCGAAATCCGATATCAAACATGAAATTTATTGGTTCGGATGACGTGACTTTGTCCATTTGTTTTGTCTCATTTTCATTTTATGCGTACATATTGTACAGGTATTACTTCCATTTGTGAGGAGTTAAGTACATAAAGATGCTGAGATATAATGTTTAAATCACAAATTAAAAGTACAACGACATACAAAAGTGCTTTGTTTTCGTATCTTTCACACATGTTCATTTTGTATATGTTTATTTATGAGAGATTTTGGGAAGCCCTGTAGATAAGGAGACGAAAGAGACGTTTATTGTCCCTTTTGATCTGGGAGGGTTTTCATGTTTAAAGTACACGGAGTGTTAACAGATGATACACCACGTGACCCAGTACCGTAATGTACTTTTAGCTAACGTCTGATCTATCAGTGCAAAGTTATCATTAAAAGCGTTGTCAGTTTCACGAATAAATCAATTTAAAATGAATTATAAAAATTACGTTTATTTTGAATTTCAACTCTTATTTTAAAATGTTTTTTCTCTCAATGTTTTGATTTTAATTCAAGAAAAAGTTTGTCTATAAATTATATTTTTACCCAAAATATTGCATACAATATATGGAGGTATACCGTGGGGAACTGTCGTCACTTTCCGTAAACTAGTATTTTCCCGTTAACGGAAATTGCCGAGGGTTCCCAATCATGAGCCATGCATGAAGACTCTTATTACTAAGACCAATCTACACGTCGTATGCAGTAAAATGAGTGTTTCTCGTGTAAACATATATTTTTGTGAGTTGATATAATAACAATACAAAGAATTTATTTTAAGACCGTAAAACATCATTATACGTCACTAATTTGGACAATGACACGTATACCGTCACAAAATACACGCGGCAGTACTTATGGCGTTATGAAGAAGTTCGGCGAAATATCGATAACATATTATAAAAATTACAACACAAATTATTTGAATTACAAAACAACTGCGATGGTTACTTTTCAGCCTAACAAACATGGCGTCCTCTCGAAACTTCACAAGATGACGTCACTTTGAGTTTTATGAAACATCGCAAAACGAGTTATTTCATTTCAGAATATGCGTAATTCGACAGATTTTACGACAAACGGCAAAATGTCTTAGTGTTTAGGTTGTTTTGAATGATATCATGAACAAAATAACGACCATCTTGAAAACCATATACATGTTTATATATATAACTCAAATTTGATTCGGGATTTACTCGTTAATTTTACTAAAACATTGCAGGAAGGTTCCATATATGATACTGATCAAAGGTTTATGATTTTTCGTGTCTGTAATTCGGAAGCAATTTTTAACTTAAATAACCCGGTCCAACTGCAATATGGTTTCTCGTATCGATCTTGTCTTTTGTTTCCAAAACTGATTGGTCTTTTTTGGTAATGCTTAAATCCTATTAATTAAAATAGAAAACAGAAATTTCTTTTTATTACAATAACATCGACAAAGGAAAAAGTACAAAAAAATAGATAAATAAAGATATGTCAAGGTTTCAACATTGAGGGGGTGTGCCGACATTAAGAGTTGTTATTCATATCTTTTAAACTTGGGTAATGGTGTTCACCACGGTTCCTTTCCTTGTTCCATGATGTGGGACATTAGCACTAAACACAAATCAAACACTGGATTCGAGCGCGGACTAATACAATATTAACAAGTTTAATTTTATCATTTTGGAGATGCGGGTGCCCTATAATAATCACGGTGTCTGTTTGTATGTCTATCTGTCCGTCCACACTTTCGTTTCCGGAGATTATCTGAAATCAAACATGGCGATACACTGTGAAATGTAGATTTTAAAAGAAGTGTGGCTAAGGGCAAGGTCTGCTATAGTAAGAAGACTATGTGGAATACGGTCGTTTACACGGAATCCAAGAAATCTAAACTTTTTCTAATTTGACATGATTATACACTGTGAACAACTTCAAGGTTAATGTCAAGGTAAGTGTTACTAAAAATAGACTGGTATGGTAAGGCAGTGTTTGGTCAGGCACATGTCGGGGCCCTTGCTGACCTGTCAGTGTTCTCGTTTATGTAGTCCCACGGTTGACACCCTTTGAAGGCTCTTGCTAAAGTTGACCTTGGTAGATGAACTGATGCGCCAACAGTTCAAACAAAACTTAAACGTAAACCGAAGTTAGCCAACATCAATTTCTAGTCCTGCTTTCGTTCGACAACTGACAACAATCAACAGCCTATCTGATTGGCGGCTGACGTCAACACTGCCTTGTACGAGGATGGCTGAGACACAGTGGAATTGTTTGATGTGCGCGTTACCAGGTTTTGTGTGCGGTCTGAATGACAGCTGGAGAGAGATATACTCGTTCAGTTTTTGTGTTCTAGAACTTGTTCTCATACTGCAAGATGTATGACTTCAAGATTAGTTTTTGGGAAAAAATTAACCTGTTAGAATAATGGTTTAAAACTAGGCCACAGTCTGCTGTGTCGCCGCTGTTTCGTTATTTAAGTCAGTACAAGTTGAATGGCCCAATATTGCTTTGAGCTGTACATATGTACGAACAGTTTCGTACTTTCGGTTAATCTCGTTTCCCACATACTCTCGCTCTCGAGACGTTGTTAGTGCAGAAAGCGAGACTAACTTTTAGTCAGCACGAGGTAGCTTCATGGCATGTAGCCGCAGTTTCGTAGTCGAGGCGGATGTTAGTCACTATTTATTTGAAATGAAACAATTAAGTGCAAGTCAATACACGACAGTTTCAGTTAAAATGGTATGCAGCCGTCGATTCTCAATACAAATCCGTACACGATAGTGTCATTGATTTAATTGACTGCCACCATAGTTTTGAAACAATTTTGTATCTGCGTATTGGATTAGTATCCAATCAACGGTTGTTTAATGGCTGAAACATGCAGCACGTAATTTATTATTTATCTGTATTTATTATCTGAACAGATATTCTGATCCGGGTTTAGGTTATCTTAAACTACGACGAGATCAGGCGGCTGGGGCATCTGGTAAACATTAAATACTGTTAATCGGGCCAAGAGTGAACCTGACCTTTAAATTATCTAGTCAAGGTCAAACATGTAATGGACGTGCACCTGTTTACATGTCCGGGTCATGCATCGTGCAAACATGTGGCGTGTATAAAACTCCTACTTTTTTTTGTAGAAATAGGAAAAATAGACCTAGCACATGCATTTCATCATTACAGTCGATTTGGTTTTATAGTTGACCTTGAAGATGACAGAGAAATATACGATATTGCAATTGTAATCAAACTTTATCCTCTGCCACTTAAACGAAAGGAATTATTCTATAGCATTAATACCCCCCTGTGAAGTGTACACGCACGATTCTGTTAGATACGATGATATTTTATTGTATGGTTAAGAGGCAATCTGAATAGAATTGCACGCTTAGCTCACACGCATCTTAGAAAATTAAGATTAGTTTAAACTGGAAGTATTTTAGTTTAATAGAGATAATTTTAAATCCTGACCGCTGATTTTGTACAAAATATGAGTTTTACAATGTTTGATCTACGTTGTATGACATGCATTTACAATGTCGCTATACAATGTACACAATACACTATGCGCTATACAATGTATACAATACACTATACGCTATACAATGTACACAATACACTATACGCTATACAATCTACACAATACCATGTACGCTATACAATGTACACAATACAATGTACGCTATACAATGTACACAATACACTATACGCTATACAATGTATACAATACAATGTACGCTATACAATGTACACAATACACTATACGCTATACAATGTATACAATACCATGTACGCTTTACATTATTAAACAATATAATGTACGCTATACAATATACACAATACAATGTACGCTATACAATGTATACAATACAATGTACGCTATACAATCTACACAATACAATATACGCTATACAATATACACAATACAATGTACGCTATACAATGTACACAATACCATGTACGCTTTACATTATTAAACAATACAATGTACGCTATACAATGTATACAATACAATGTACGCTATACAATATACACCATACAAGATACGCTATAGAATATACTCAATACAATGTACGCTATAAAATATACACAATACAATGTACGCTATACAATATACACAATACCATGTACGCTTTATATAATTAAACAATACAATGTCCGCTATACAATATACACCATACAATGTACGCTATACAATGTATACAATACATTGTACGCTATACAATCTACACAATACAATATACGCTATACAATGTACACAATACAATATACGCTATACAATGTTCACAATTCCATGTACGCTTTACATTATTAAACAATACAATGTACGCTATACAATCTACACAATACAATATACGCTATACAATGTACACAATACAATATACGCTATACAATGTACACAATACAATATACGCTATACAATGTTCACAATTCCATGTACGCTTTACATTATTAAACAATACAATGTACGCTATACAATCTACACAATACAATGTACGCTATACAATGTATACAATGCAATGTACGCTATACAATGTATACAATACAATATACTCTATACAATGTATACAATACAATGTACGCTATACAATATACACCATACAAGATACGCTATAGAATATACTCAATACAATGTACGCTATACAATATACACAATACCATGTACGCTTTATATAATTAAACAATACAATGTCCGCTATACAATATACACCATACAATGTACGCTATACAATGTATACAATACAATGTACGCTATACAATATACACCATACAATATACGCTATAGAATATACTCAATACAATGTACGCTATACAATATACACAATACAATGTACGCTATACAATATACTCAATACAATATACACAATACAATGTACACAATACAATGTACGCTATGCAATATACTCAATACAATGTACGCTATACAATATGCACAATACAATGTACGCTATACAATGTATACAATACAATGTACGCTATACAATACAATATACGCTATACAATGTATACAATACAATGTACGCTATACAATATACACAATACAATATACGCTATAGAATATACACAATACAATGTACGCTATACAATGTACACAATACAATGTACGCTATACAATATACACAATACAATGTACGCTATACAATATACACAATACAATATACGCTAAAGAATATACACAATACAATGTACGCTAAACAATATACACAATACAATGTACGCTATACAATGTATACAATACAATGTACGCTATACAATACAATATACGCTATACAATGTATACAATACAATGTACGCTATACAATGTATACAATACAATGTACGCTATACAATGTATACAATACAATGTACGCTATACAATGTATACAATACAATGTACGCTATACAATGTATACAATACAATGTACGCTATACAATGTATACAATACAATGTACGCTATACAATGTATACAATACAATGTACGCTATACAATGTATACAATACAATGTACGCTATACAATGTATACAATACAATGTACGCTATACAATGTATACAATACAATGTACGCTATACAATGTATACAATACAATGTACGCTATACAATGTATACAATACAATGTACGCTATACAATGTATACAATACAATGTAAGCTATACAATATACACCATACAATGTACGCTATACAATGTATACAATACAATGTAAGCTATACAATGTACGCTTTACATTAATATACATTGTACGGTGTATGCTATACGATGCGTGCTAGACTATGATATATACAATGTAAGCTATACAATGTATACAATACAATGTACGTACATTGTACGGTGTATGCTATACGATGCGTGCTAGACTATGATATATACAATGTATAATTTATGTGAACCATGTACACTATTCAATGTAAGGTATACGATGTAAGACATACGATTATGATAAATTAAGTACTGTACTTATTATGTAAAATGTATGATATATTGATTGTATGATACATACCATTTATGATATTTGTATATACAATGTTTGATATATACAATGTTTGATATATATACAATGTTTGATATATATACAATGTTTGATATATATACAATGTTTAATATTATACAAATATTTCATGGCTTACTATGCGCTAATTCCGAATGTTAGCCCCTCGGTGGTGGAAATCAACAAGTGTTATATTGCACAAGGCAGTAGGCTGAGTGCAATATAACACTTGTTGATTACCACCACCGAGGGGCAAATATTCGGGACTAGCGCACAGTAAGCCATCATATATTTGTTTTATTACATAATCAAACTCAAACAAATACTTTAATAATTACAATAAGTTTATATAATAATACTAATTATTTTGTTAATGACCCTAGCGACTAAACAACGACTGTTCTGAGTACATCTTGACTAAATTAGATGAACAGGCCACATGGGTTTTGTGAACAATATTAACTTGCCGAAATATACGCAATTTAAATTCCAATTTAATCCGCCTTGTAATAATAATAATAATAATATACAACATTTATATAGCGCCCTATAAAATTTGTAAAATTACTCTAAGGCGCTTTACAACATATGGATAATAGTAATGGTTATAATTGTGAAAACAAACAACAAAGGCTTGCAATCTCTTTCATACATTTAACAAGCAATGTGCACATAATTGAACAAATAAAAGGGTGGTATTTACATGACGTCTTTGCAAAGATTCTAAAATGCAGACGTGAAGAGGTGAGTTTTTATGTCCCTCTTGAACTTGGCCAGGGTATTTGTCTTCCTAATAGCAAATGTTAAGCTATTCCACAACGAAGCCGAAACCCTCCCAAAGCATCTGTTTCCGTAGGTCACAGTACTAGCTTTTGGGACACACAACAAAGATTCTGACTCCGACCGCAGTGATCTTGACGGCTGATACAGGGTAACACGTTTCTCTAGGTACTGAGGAGCTGTTCCATTCAGTGCCTTGGATGTGTATACCAGAATTTTGTACTGCGACCTGTATCGTACAGGTAACTAGTGCAACGAATAAAGCGCGGGATTCCGCGGGATGTCGGAGTCCAGCACTTGAAAAAAACGCCCGTCGCCTGCCCCTGTTTATGGTTGTTATGGAGCGGTAGCTTATAGGGAGTCCGGCGTCACTATAGCGCTTTGATTTTCCGTGGACGAAGTCGGAAATCTGAGTCAAGCGTGCGTTTGGGAAAACAGTGCAATATCAAATGCAAATAGTGCACGGCAAATCCGGAATACTGCACGGTGCAGTAACGTTTTAGGAAAATGCTCAAAATAGTCGATAATATGTTATTTCGGCATATATAGGAAAAGGTCAGTGAATTATGTAATAAATGTTTGATATATACAATGTTTGATATATACAATGTTTGATATATATACAATGTTTGATATATATACAATGTTTGATATATATACAATGTTTTATATATATACAATGTTTGATATATATACAATGTTTGATATATACAATGTGTGATACATATACAATGTTTGATATATATACAATGTGTGATACATATATATATATATATATATACCATGTTTGGTATACAAAATGTATTGTATATATAATGTTTGATATATACATTGTATGATACATGTATATACAGTGTTCGATAAATACATTGACAATGCTACCCATACGTGTTCATTTGATGTCTCAAATAGCAAGAGAGCAATGAGCGTATGAATATGTTTCATGAGGGTTTTTGCTCGAGTGAAATTTATCCATTCGCGCAACAAACAAGTGCAACCTTAAATGTCAAACGGACAGATATGAGTAGTTTTGATTGCATTAACCTACAACAATTCTTGATATAGAAATATGTTGTTTTTATCTGAAAAAAAACAACATTACTCATCATTACCTCGTTTAAAAGTTCAGTGTGCTTCCCATAACTTGAACTCAACAACGGAATAACGACGTCGAGGACCGAACTGCACGTTGTCACGTTACCATAGTACAAAATGGCGCTTGAATGTTCGAGCCCCTATAATTCGTCGTTTTGATCAATGGATATGTTACAACTGATAGTTTACAGTCAAAAAAGTTGTTCTGACTACTAAGGTGCTCAGCATCTAGTGTATTATCACATTATGAAATACAGGATCTTGTATTTCAGGGTCTTTAAAATGGCTGTGTCATTATAGTAAGATTCACTAGGTGGTAGGCATGCAAATATATGATAAATAACTTGTAACCTTGTAAATAATTCAGATGGATCCTTACACATTCATCTGTTTACCTTGACCTGCTCCAACGCTATCTTGCACGTTTTGCAGGCACTGGCTAGACCCTAATATCAGACTTTATCTTATCTTAATACATGCGTTTGATTTAAGCCTGATGAGCACAGATACTTAGAAAACGATCACATAAACTGCATTCCCATTCTTCTTTTTATAATTCATTTTCTTTAAAATTTATTTTCTTATTTATTTTATTACATTTTCGTATTTATTTATCTATTTACTTAATTTTGGCTAACATGTTTGAATGAAACGTGGATAAGAACTGCTGTTGATGTCCAAGAATCGCAATGGCAGTTTATATGGCATAAATTTAAATGCCAAATTATGGCGTCAAAGTGTAATATGATAAAATGCCGTGATATATTTTGACCGCTAACGGACAAACTTGCATCACAAAAATTGCAAGAAACACCGGTTGATCTCGTTTTGGAAATATTCTATTTCCTTGTATGATATGAAGGTCGATGAGTTTTATACACAAAAAATTGTCGTTACGAGGTCTATGCCCCGGTTCTACATTTGAGAACTTACAATTACATGAATTTGTCCCAGATTTGCATTGTGGTTGTCATTTATGAAGCATAAAACGCTTATCCTTCCGGAATGCTTGGTCTTCGGTTCACACTCCCTATCGTTCTGTTCTGTCACATATTACGACAGCTCGCGGCAAGTGGTACGTAGCCATGATAACCCACTTTACAACCACAAGATATCTCATTTTACACCTTCATTTGCCGTACTGAGACCGCCAATATAAAAATCTTATAGTTTTAATTTTCATAGGACTAAAACTTAATATCTTAGTGAAGTTTCCAAGGGCACATTTCAGAAAGCAATAAACTCTTGTTTTATGTTCCCTCTGACGAATTTCCAGGGAGTGTTATTAGTGCGAACAGGTATCTTCCGAGCAGCAGCCTGTCTGTTACTGTGACAATGTAAGGAAAACTAGGAGTGCTACCGCAAACACAGTCACTCCAAATAGATTTAGACGGCGACGTTTTAATAGAAACAGACTTGAGCTTCGCGTCATTTGTTGACATTTTACGTTATTGGAAGGACAGTGATTGCTAATGACCTGGTATTGTTCTAAAGGCCATTTGTTCTGGTACATGAATGACACGTCGTATGTGCACGAGTAGTCCATAGACTTATTGATGGGTTGAGTGCAACTTTGACAAAGGCTTATGTCGAGTGCACTAAATGGTACAAAGTGGATAACGGTCGTAGGTACAAGTTCGCCCAATGGTAGAACATGGATAACGGTCATTGTCGAGTGCGCTAAATGGTAAAAAGTGGATAACGGTCGTAGGTACAAGTGCGCCCAATTGTAGAACATGGATAACGGTCGTTGTCAAGTGCGCTAAATGGTAACAAGAGGATAACGGTCGAAGGCAAGTGCGCCCAATGGTAGAACATGGATAACGGTCGTTGTCGAGTGCGCCCAATGGTAGAACATGGATAACGGTCGTTGTCAAGTGCGCTAAATGGTTGAAAGAGGATAACGGTCGTAGGTACAAATGCGGCCAATAATAGAACATGGATAACGGTCGTTGTCGAGTGCGCCCAATGGTTGAACATGGATAACGGTCGAAGGCAAGTGCGCTAAATGGTACAAGTGCGCCCAATGGTAGAACATGGATAACGGTCGTTGTCAAGTGCGCTAAATGGTAGAAAGAAGATAACGTACGTAGGTACAAGTGCGCCAAACGGTAGAACATGGATGACGGTCGTAGAAAGTGCGAAACAGTCGTTTTCAATTGAAAGTGCAATCGGTTGTCTAGCAGGCCGTTGTCTAGCCGTTGTCTAGCAGGCCGTTGTCTTGTGCGCCAATTGGTAGAAAGTGGATGACATTGCTTTGTCAAAAAATGAGCCGATAAGTCTGAAAACCTAAGGAATAAAAATCTCAAAAGCGAACCTAAAGTTGTTGATTTCAAATAGTTGTTTGTGTATGGATTAAAGGAGATGATCGTAATGATTAATTCTTCAGAAGATTTCGCCAAGTTACACATACCTCCGTTATATATTGTAGTAACAAACCTTTATAGCTATTTTGTATTAAACTTTATTTATTTTACAACAATTATGAAACAAGTTATTTGGGGGGAGGGGGAGGGTCTTAGTGTAGGAGAGAACCGGGGTACCCGGAGAAAACCAACGTAATCGGGCAGGTGACCCCATATGCCCGACCACGTGGGTTTACTCCACGTTTCTGTACGATCCGATCCATGAAACAGTCTGTATTCCACTTCCAATTTTAACACCTAACCGCCCAGTCTTCCGTTCGGTAATCCGTCAACTTTTTAATGATTTACAGTATACATGGTACATTCATTAAGTTCACGGTCACAGAAACGAAAACGGGACGGAGGGAAAGGATTACGGAACGGCTATACAATGTACTAATATTTAAACAACTTGTGAAACCTATGCAAACGATGACTTATGTGTTTATAATTTCCACAGAGAAGCTGACGGGATCAGTGAAGCTGAAAGACCAGGAGCTGACCAAACTATACGGCGAGGTCAGAGGTCTCAAGGACACAATACAAAACCTCAAGGACGAATTCCGGAAAAAGGAGATCGAACTGCTCCGTGATTTAGACGTGAGCCACGATAAAGCCGACGTAAGTTTGTTTCTTAATTGTTTTTCAATCTTTCAAAAAAGGTTGTGTCTTAATTATGTGTGTGTGGATGTTGACATAAACACTTCAATTATAAGTGTAACTTTGTATCTGAATTTGTGTTTGCCTGTCCGTCAGTGTATGCACAAGCTTTGTATTCCACGTTCTGTTTGAGATTGATCGGAAACCTTGAGTACATGTATGACCCGATGATCGAGGTCAGAGGTTAATAAAATGACCCGAGGCTCAAAGCCGTGTGGTCAGCAATATGCTCGACATTTAACTAGACAAACTGAAAAGCACGAGTAGTATTGATCTTCAAACATATTCATTGATGACCAAATCAAATGAAAAATACATATAACTAATCCAACTCGATATTCCTTTAATGGACCCTCCTCAAAGTCTCACACTCTTTAAGCATGTATCGGTTTGGGCGTACGATATGAAAACCTACCATTGTTGCCTTGGGTACGTATACTGCATTATTTATCCGGGTCTGCCAGTTTTGAAAACAAACCTACTGCTATTTCTCCCCCCAAACAATATACAAACGGTGAACTATCCTCGAATTCACCTTTATTTACATAACAAACCCGGTGGCATTTTTCCAGAAAAGCATTTGTTAGCCTTTTATACTACTGACACACTAAAGCTGTGTGGACTATTTACTTCTACACCATCCAATTACCATTTCATTGGCTTGTTTGAAAAGTCAAACCGGAACTGAACATAGAAGTTAAACGTCTAATGATATATGGTATACTCGCGTCACAAATTATAACGAAGCTAGCGCCACCTAGGAATGTTGACAGATATTCACGTGGCTCTGAAATCGGGGTTTGTTTGCCTTGGTTTGTTTGTTCTTTGCGTCTTTTTAACAGCTACTATGGTCGTTTAATGACGTGCTAGGTATCGCTATTCAATAATGCACTGATTGTTTTTAATACATCGCCAAAATAACACATCGTCAATTCAAAATACGATGTTTTTGATTGACAAGGAATGTACTATTTCAACTCTCGTGTGCACTTAAACACATGCTGTTAAATGTCAATACGTTTTGCTAATGGGAAAAAGAAAATGCAATATTTTAGGGTGAACATCAAATCCCAAAAAAATAATATCCGATGAATAATTTCTTATTTTGACGATAAGAAATTTAAAATAAAGAAGAAAGAAGGAAAACGAGCGTTATACATTTGTAATGATATAAGCATTTCACTTATCGACAAAAAAAACACACAATTATAAAATAGGTATATCTATTTATCAGTATAACCTTACCAAAACGCACTTGAACGACATTCGTTTCTGACATTGATTGCTTGTATATCACGTTTAAATAATTACACGAGTTCAGCTCAGCCAAAATACATAATCTGTTTCTTGACATGGCATTTGCTCTAAGTCTTCAGGGTGATAACTACATGACATTATAATTGATGGTGAACTTGCTTTCCCGCCGATTTTGTCAAGAGATATGACACTCATGATATATTTGTCAGCTTCAGCTTGACAGCCTATACAACCAACTTTCAAAATTAAATGATCGTGAATTTGTCTTAAAATGTGTAAAAAAAAAAAGCACAATCTTGTGTACATGTATATGGTTTCCATAGGATAGTTAAGAAACTATATTAAAGAAATTTCAGGTTTTACTAATATTTTTGAAAACCTAGTCGAGTTGAGCAAATAACACGCAGCTGGTTGTAAGATGCCAAAAGCAAACTTCTTTAGAATCGGGCCCCAGTCCGTTGAAGAAGTATGGAGATGACGTAAAAACTCGACATCTTTGGTTTCATCGGGTTTCCATAAACGAATCTATCTCATGAAAATGTCGGTACCTGGCTGTTGTAATTAGCTACCTGGACAGGTGTTAGACAGGTGTAGTCCAGCTGCTGAAATCCTTGTCTAAATCTTTCGGTAGAAGGTACACTTCCGTTACCAGGGATACTGTAGATTGTGTTTACCTCGCGCGAGTATTTTTGGAAGGAATGGGACGGGGGTGGGAAAGTGATAAAATGTTTTGAGAAGTTCTTTAATCTGTTACGGGTTTTTAAATTGGTATTTCACAGTTTAGATACATGTTTCGTCTAAGACCGGTAGTAACTAAAATGCTGAGATTTCATTTTTTTTAAATCGAGGCAAATTTAACAGTATGGTTTATGTTTCTGCAAAAATATTTGACATTGCGTAGCATTGTAATCTGTGCAGTAAGGTTTCACCTCTGTATGGAAGTAAATCGAGAAACGGAATACGGAATAAGACGGAAAACGGAGAACGGAACAAAGATTGGAACGAATCTTTTTGTTTTATTAACAAAAGTTGTTTTCTACAAATGTACCATGCGTCAATGAATTTGAAGATAACGAAGTGTTTACAATAATAGATCTTCTTAATATCATTTCCAGGTATTTATCAGCATTTTATAACCAGGAAACAAGTGGAAGAATTTTGAATTCGAAAGAGCCTTAGGAAAGCTAAAATTTAAAATTGTGACATTCCTATTGTCTATTTTTTTCATTCAAAAGTGGAACTTTTCGCAGTGCTGAAATGCTTGCATTTATGATTTTAGTAATAAGCACAAAAATAACCCATCGCTAATATTTGTTATAAGATATAATCTGTACTTTTATAAAGAATATATATAGATTTAAGAACCTTGCCAACGCGAAAATTTCCTCAACGTGATCAATTTAAAATAAAGAGTCACAACGCAAATATTTAAACACGCGAAAATGTCCATTTTTACTGTAAGTTAACTTCCCATGACCAAAGAACGGATTTAACCAGGGTCACGTTTTCATTGTATCGTTCGATCCTGCTGTGGGATATAGCGGACCAAAACGTCTCCCTTAGCACAAACGAGTGATAAAAATGGATGGTATGCTATTTAGGACGATAACAAGAAATAATAATAAGAATTATATAACAACAAAGTATTTGCGATATATTTGAACTGACGATTTATTCTCCTTATGTTACGTATATGTTTGTTTTCCACGTTTTTACCTCCCGTTAAGACGCTTACTCTGTTACGTCATTACGAAACCAGGTACATATCAGACGTGGGCGTGGTAAATGTACGTGCACGGACAACGGGTGGTGGCAGGTAGCTCTCACGCGCATGTATATACACCGACGAGATTTGAGTGATATCGAGGACTGGCGCAAAAGACATTTGGCAGGTGCCCTGTTTCGAATGTCGAGGATGCTTTTGGTCTTCTGATATGGCCTCCACCGTGCACCATGTTCTGTATTGCGGCAGAAGTGTATAACCCAACAGTCACTAATAGGTAGCGATGAAATGTGTTACTGTGATCAAACCATTTGTAAACGATGATTTCGAATGCTCAAGAGGATTAAGGAACTATCTGGCGTGCCATACTAGTTACGCAGGGAAATATGATTTCATCCACGATGTATATTGAAGAAACGGAACACATTTTAGAATTATCCACCTATTGCTATTTATTTGATTGACAAATCATTTGAACAAGAAGCATGTTTTAAGTGTGAGATGGAATGAAAAGCGCTATGAGATATGTGGTAAGACACTTTATAGTACAGACTATAATTTACCTGTAATTAAATCCTATTATTCTCGAACGGACACCAAATCTCACCTAGCATACACACAACACCTTACCGGTAATACACCATAAAGAGCAGGTAAAGCAAGAAACTTATGAGAAAATAATAGACCTGTTTATTCAACCCATCCTTTGTCTCATACAACCAATATCTATCTTATGCAACCCATTCATGTCCCATTCAACTATGTGCTTTCTGATTCAACCAATTCCTTTCGCATTAAATCCATTCCTATATTTTATTCAACCCTTTCCTTCGCCATTATCGAGAATGTATATCTCATTCAACCCACTCGTATACATTACGGATTGTGTATAATATAGCATTCCTATAATTACACGTATTTCTATTAGACTCTCGTTTTGACTGTGTTCAAGTTACTTAATGTAGTCAAATAGCCAGTCAGAGCCCCCAACACTTTGGCCCAGTTTCAAAGCCAGTTCAGAAAAATGAACGTAAGCGCATTTCTTTTTCAATTTTTTTCTGAGGAGTTTCTGAAAAAAAAAATAGCGTTTTTTTGTATTTCATACATTCGGACGATCCTTTGAAATCCCTGTACATGTAGTTATAGCTTTGAATTTCAATATTTTTAAAACAGATATGCTACATGGATGCTTTGAAATAACTTTGAGTTAAGCTAATCGGGGTTTTAACACAACTTGGTACCGATATGCATGACTTTTGTGTTTGTTTTGTATTGGAATCCCCTAAAACGGCCAGAGACACGAAGGGGCTAGCCATGTATCAGTTCCGTTATCAATGAAAATCTGTTACATACACACACGTACTACCTCACGTCAAATATTTTCCGTTTAAACTCATGCTTCATGATCACTTAGCATACTTTACAAAAATATTAGATTAACTTTCAAGTGGGATAGTGTGTCAAAACGTTCACCTAGGTAACTCCTCCTGGCTTCCTCAACCTGGGCAATCATGGACAGGTGCCAACAATAAGTACAGAGGTTCGCCGAACGGTTGTTGGAATATGCTACCCCCTCCTTCCCCCTCCGATTTCCCTGGTGGGGGAAGTCCACCATTACACCGCGTGAAACCTATTTGCAGAAATTTATCCCGAAAACTTTTGAGTATGGGACGTTTTTTGGACTAAACAGGGTTCTGACTTAGCGTTGTAGAGTATTGATAAGGGTTTTGAAATATATAGGCTTACACGTTACGTTTACTTTTTGAAATACTAAAAATAGAAAGAGTTCCATTTAACGATTCTGTTTGAAATTTGAAAGCATTTTATTTGAAATATAATCTACGTGAAAGCAACTTCAGTGCAGATAATATTGTAATTGCTGTATGTCATATACAATGCATATACGTGCATTTGAAGTTTTCCGTGCATTTGTTTAATCTAGTTGTCAAAAGCACAGGGATTCCGTCTTTTTGTATTGCAGAGTTATCTGCTTTTGATAGCAGGTATTGTTTGTTACGTCATTTGTTTGTTAGAGTAACGTCATCATTAGTTTGTGTGAGAAAACGACGTAATTTTCTCACACAAACTAATGACGTAACAATCAATACCTGCTCACAAGAGCAGATACCTATGCAATACGAAAAGACGGAATATGTGACATGTAAATGGGCGTCACCGTATACATAGGATAGTAGATCTTTATATACATACTATATAGCATGTACTGTAACGCCCATACACACATCCTCAGTTATATCGCACGTGACATGTGAAGCATGCAACCATTTCCGGTATAATGTTTATACAAAAAATCAAATTGCAAATATAACACTCGACAACATTCCAATTTGTAAATAGGGTGTCATGTCTAGAATTGATGAAAGATTCACATTTTCTGAACTTTATGAAAATAAAAACTTACCTGCATAAAGGTTCGATAGTTTATATATTAATTGCGTAACTTAAAATAAAACAATAGTAAGTTCCCCTAATATGCAGACTGTCCTTTCTGTTAAAATTTGCATGTAAGGATTGCTGAACCTATACATTAGGTCAAATGCATACATTTTGTAATTACATAGCCCAATATGAAAATAACATTACCTCAGTGATAACTGACCTTTAAGAATGACAGCAATAGTTACATTACATGTGTAGCACATCAAAAATAGCAGGAACAAACAAACATGATTTCCTGAAAATATTTTATTTAATCAGATGAAGGATCTAATTTAGAAATACTTTTTTAGAAAAAAAATCATTCAAAAAAGTGACAGGCTTAGCACTAAATTTGATAGGTTTAGCGCATGGAGTTATAGAATCACAGGCTTAGCACTAGATTTATTAGGTTTAGCACATGAAGTTATAGGCTCAGCAAAAAAAACCTAATCCTTTTCGAAATCAAAGGGTTCTCTCTCGATACATATATATTCGATGTAAATATGTGTATATCGAAACCCTTGTATTTCAAAGACAAAGAATTGATGGGCTAAGCGTAAGAGCTTGATAAGATTAGCAAGAGAACTGACAGACTTAGCACTAGAATTGATTGGCTTAGCACCAGTATTGATTGGCTTAGCACTATCATTGATTGGCTTAGCACTAGAATTGATTGGCTTAGCACTAGAATTGATTGGCTTAGCACTATCATTGATTGGCTTAGCACTAGAATTGATTTGCTTAGGACTATCATTGATTGGCTTAGCACTAGAATTGATTGGCTTAGCACTAAAATTGATTGGCTTAGCACCATCATTGATTGGCTAAGCACAAGAATTGATTGGCTTAGTGCAAGAATTGATTGGCTTAGGACTAGAATTGATTGGCTTACCACTAGAATTGATTGGCTTAGCACTAGAATTGATTGGCTTAGCACCAGCATTGATTGGCTTAGCAATAGGATTGATTGGCTTAGCACCATCATTGATTGGCTTAGCACAAGAATTGATTGGCTTAGCACCATCATTGATTGGCTTAGCACTATAATTGATTGGCTTAGCACTAGAATTGATTGGATGAGCACTAGAATTGATTGGATTAGTGCAAATATTGATTGGCTTAGCACAAGAATTGATTGGCTTAGTGCAAGAATTGATTGGCTTAGCACTATAGTTGGTAAACTTGGCACAATATTTTGAAACATGTAATCTGAAACTTGCTTTGTTTCATTTTAACATCTGCGCCCTATCTGATAGTACTGTAATTTTATATAATCTTCTGAGAAAATATGTACTTTTGTGTAAAGCTACTTAATCGAACAAAAGTTGGCTCGTAAAGTCGAGATAACCTAGGAAATTCAAGTCCATTGAGTATTTTCCCCGAGGTGTATCTGTACGCGCAAAGCGAGTGTTACGTAGTTTGTATCTCGAAATGGCATTGATTTACAAAGTTGATCCCTCCCCCCGGGCGCGTGTGGAGGGTATATACATACAGTACAGAAACCAATCATTTCTGGGTTCGTCATACAGCAATAACGATCTACGGCCGGTCAGATATATCTTAATCTGTTCCCCACTCTCGTTAGCATCTTCAGTGGCCACCTGTGTTCGCGGGTCAAAGGTCATAACCCAATTATCAGAGGTCAGATACCTAGTGTTTCCATGGAAACCGATACCTGAAATCCCCGAAGACCTGTATGATGGTTGAAGACTTGGCGTTATTGAGCCGGTATCAGTTCTGTACGGGCCCTCCAGGAAGTGCCTGGTGCCTACTTGCACACAATGTTTCTCGGTGAACGCTATTTCCATTTAGTCTAAATGCCTGCTTTCAAAGAATATAAAACTGTGCGGCTAAATTGGAAAATCTCTCTCTCGTTCAGACTTGCAGACGTGATATGGCCAAGTGGTTTCGCGGGGACGCTTATTTCGTCCAAGGTTTGAATTTTTGTGGTTTCGCCAGCGATAGATATGTGCCGATATTTAAGAAACGATGTGTTTGATTTCACACGATAGTGCCTATAATATACATACAAATGGGAACTTGTATGAATAATAAGACACATAATTTTTATCAAAGTCTTTTTTTAACGGGGAATAGTTACAATGTCTTCAGTGTGGCTTGACAGGATACCTATTCACGGAAAACATTTGGTAGTGTGATTTCACACAATTTAGTGTTATTCGCACAGAAGGAATCCTTGCGCATGGAAATAACATTCAACAACAGACACAGCTGTGTGCATGGCGGTATCACTATCCTAATGCCAGCAGTTGGTTTGTAAAAGTCTATTCGATGTCAAAAACTGAAATTTGGAGTACATGTATGTGTCAAACTAAATAAGGTAAAGTATACAACTATGTTTTTGCAGGTTAACGTAAAACAAATCCCCCACAACGTTCATAGTCAGTAACTAAACACTGAACATAAAGTAAGAAATCTGAGGTATTCCGGGAAACTTCATAAATCAGTATTTTAAGAAATACAATACAGAGATGTTCCGAGAGGCTCCGCATGTATGTAAGTGTAAAGTTACTAATATTGAAATGTTCCGAGAGACTCCATATACACGTGTTCAATAAGAAATACAATATACATGCGCATATTGTAAGTGTAAAGTAATGAATACCGAGTTGTTCCGAGTGACTCCTTAGTCGTGTTCAATACGAAATACAATACAGTGGTGTTCTAATAAGGATTCTAGACATGTACGTATTGTAAGTGTACAGTAATGAATACCAAGATTTTCCGTATATATTAATTTCTCGACACTTATACTTAGCATCTCGGAACACCTCTGTATTGTATTTCTTATAATACACGTATATATATACAGATGTGTTCTGAGATGCTTAGTATAAGTGTCGAGATATTAATATAGATAAAGGTGTTCCGAGAGGTTAACATTCCCTTGTTTTAATCAAATGCTACATGAATTGGTTGTCACCTAGCTGTTTTAACTTTTGTCCGTTTTGTTACATAGCACGTGCCTGGAAAGCGTTCTGTTTGGATCAATAATTTGTGGCTTGTTGTTCGTCAAAGGGTATTTAAGACGCTGTATTAGCTTCAGACAGTTATGTTCCGATAAATCGACTATTGTTCAGTTAGGCCAAAAAACTGATTAATCAACTACAAAATTCTTGATCGAATTTAGTCAGAATCACTGTAAGTAGATATTCTGGGGTTTTCAGTAGAGTAATTCATTATTGGCATTTTCAAGCCTGTCTCCTTGCTATATACTAAGATGAGATAAACAGCCAGAGTATCCTGATATTTTAATTACAGTTGCTCTATAAGCATTGTCACTTACTCACTTTTAATTTCAAGCCTGTATTCCGTCTTTGCCTATTGCAGAGTAATCTTCTCTTGTGTGCAGGTATTGATTGTTACGTCATTTGTTTGTGAGAGTAACGTCATCAATTTTTGAGAAAACGACGTAATTTTCTCACACAAACCAATGACGTAACAATCAATACCTGCTCACAAGTGAAGAGGGCTATAAAATACTGACTCAGTATTCGAAGGAAGGCATGTGGAGTTCTTACGTGGTTTTTTTTACATGTATTTACTTGCGCGACTGGCAACAATAGCATAGAAGATTTCAAGACTATTTTTTTAAACTATTATTTATCGATAATCATTAAGTGAACGTGTAACCAAATAATTGATCATTAAAAATATAACCGAATCCCACCACAGTTTCAGTGTGAGATTACAATAGCACTGTCAACGTTACCAAGACTATATTGGATATAGTACAATTTTATTTGGTTTGATATGGTGTAACGTCCTATTAATAGCTGAAGTCGGTTAATGACGTCAGTGTGACATAAAAGAATACGTCACGTAGATATGCGAATATATTTTCTAAATGCGTGGGTAAAATCTATTATTTTAATATGGTAATTTACATCTTATATAAAGTTTGACGTTCTGATCTTTTGGGAAGTTCAAGATCTTTTGTTTACGTAAATAAAATATGGAAGATACCATTTCCTTTTCTAACTGGAGTTTACGATAGTAGTTTGTGCGTTAATAGTTCATATAAGATAGTTGTCCTATTTTTAATGGCTCAAGCTTTTACATATGGCGGTACAATGTTTTGTTCGTGATATTTCCCTGACAGAACAACCTTTGTAATGGGTGCATATTTGATGTATATCGCCTGCTGTCACCCAGTACAACTAGTGCTAATAAAACCATCATTATCAATTTATTGAAAACCACATGTCTACTGTAATGCGATCCTTGCCAATATCGAAGGTTTCGTTAAAGCGTTGAATTTTAGCAAACAAAAATCGGAAGCAAAATAAAAACAAAATCTTTAAACCATCTATCACAAAGCAACAATCAAACCCAGTTTCCCTTTTTAAGCGGAACTGGTCTGTAAAAAGGTTCCATTGGTGTAAGATAACTGTAGACAAGGCTTATATTTTCCAAATAGGCACAACCTTGATGATGGTAACGGTCTATAGGTTATACGCTTACCTCAGAAAGTATGGCTACAACCTCACATCCGGGTGCTCTCAGGACACGCCCGCGGACCTTCTGCACAGGTTACAGGGTCACCATTGCTCCTTGAGTTAAAATACAACTTTATTTATTTTACAACAACTGTGCAACAAGTTCTATCAACTTGCATTGATCACCCTCGTGGGTCTGGATGATAGCTTAAAGACATCCCTGTACTGAAGCTTTTTCCACTGGAGAACATTGCTCGGGTTCAAGACATTTTGAGTCTTTTCAACATTAGAAATAATTTCCAATTAAAAAAAATGAAATTAATCAATTTCTTCCAGTTAGGGAAATTCGTGAAACTTGGACAAGGTATTTGATTGGTTTAAAATATGACAAAACGTCGAATACTGTTTCACCAGTTGTGAGACATTGTCTTGAGTAAAAATGCGAATTTATTTTTAAAAACTTTTATTACCAATAAGATTTTAAACTGAAATCGTAGGATACATGTACGCATGAAAGTTCTATTCTGTTACATGTATCCCAAAGGTAAAAATACTGACGAATTTTTCTGACGAGATGGACTCAAAAATGTTTATCGATCGATCGCAGTGTTATGTACCTGGATGTTCATTTCTGACTTCTGTTTCTCCCTAGCGGTGGTATTATAGCTTTATCCCACTTTCAAACTCTTCGTTTTCTCTATCAGAATTGCCCATCGGATAAACACCAAAATACACGTACGCAGAGTACGGCCACTAACAAAGGATGCTTATTTTATAAGCGACCTTAAAAATACGGAGAAAGCATGAACTGTTAAGAAATTCCTGCTGAGAAACAGATACAGAACGGCTAGTTCAGATAAGCTTGAAAAAAGACTGGGGTTGCATGAACATGAAACTGCATGGGCAAAAGGGCAATACGAATACACCCTAGTCACGTGTCGGTGTGAAAGATAACATCAACTTGGTGGTAGGTCTATACACCTCAGCACAGCGTATATTAACTCATTCACCCCTGAAGACACATTTCAACTCTTCCACTTCAAAGGTTGGTATAGTTCATTATGAAATTTCAGGGGTGAATGAGTTAAGATAGTTAGTCATTTGTAGCGGTACCAATACTTGGCACGTTTATCACAGTGTGTCTAGTTATAGTTCAGTAGCTACTGCGAGACATGAAGGAATCTTTTTGGAATTAAATGATACGACACTTATTTATTGAATTAACAGCGGGATTATATATTATCCCATTGTACATAGTTGTAACCTCTTCTCTAAGATATTGATGCAATATTCACGAAACTGCTTCATGCTCAAACCAAGACGCTGTGCTTAAGCCCACTTTCTATTGCCAGAGATAAATTGATAAAAATATCATATCTTGTCAATGAAATACAAGAAAAAAGAGTTTAAGCCGATAACGGTTTTCCAATGTTTACTCTTAAATGTTTGACCGATCATGAGAACGGTTTCATGAATACGGATCCTTGTGTTGATTTGAGACTAGCTGTTAATAACGGGATTGATGTAGCCTAGTAACGTTAAATAATACGAATTTCGATGTTACCTAAGACAGTGTCATGTGACATAATCGCAGATATGTTTTGTTCGTCATCAGCCCTCAACAATCTTGTGTTATACACTCTAACATAGGTCGAGCGTTAACTATTCACATCAATTGTTGACCTCTTCTCAAAACCTACTTAACGAATTTCAACAAAACGGGAAGCTCCCATGGCCAAAGACGAATCAAAATTATAATTATATAGGGAAAAAACACGGCACAATTATTCATCTGTGTAGTTTCTGTAGGAAATAAATCAAATGTTTTTTCATGGAACTGCAGTTTTAGGGTACCAAAATGAACAAACTAAGAAAAGCAAGTGAAATAGGTTATACATTGTTTCCCTCAATGATTATAACGTTTTGGATACGTTTCAATTCTATATTAATCAGCTCTAACTGGGATACCTGTACTGGAGACTGGGGAGGATTTATTTAAGATTTGATTTCTAACACTGACCAGCTACGTCATAAATGTTGGTCACTCTTTATCCGCACTGTGTCGGTAAAGCCGCATTGTAACAAAAATCATATTTGTCTAATAGGTTTTTTCTTTCACATCAAAATAACTAAAAACATAATTGTATCACAATTCAGGTGACCATTACGGCCCATGGACTTCTTGTTTTGTCCCATGCGTTCTCGATAGCAGCCGGTTATAAATATTAAGTTTTGCGAGTGTTTCATCAGTTTCGTTCAAACAAAATAAAATTCTTTTTGCGAAAGTGTCTCTAAATTGATTTTGTTTCAACATGCTATATACTGTACTAGTTATATATATATAACGACTTTCTAGGGGCTTAACAGCTCACTGGTTGTCGGACGAGAGAGATGAATGAAACTGGTCTTTACCCTATAAAGCATTGGCTTAAACGGACAGCATGATAATGGGAAATTAATGTTCTTTACTACGACTTCTGTGTCGGTGGCTTAATCTGACGTCCACTACACAATATACTATTATATATCACAATAGAATCGACACCAATAAACCACGTGACCCAGTTGACTGAAGCCTGCTTAGCTTCTTAATCAACACAAATCATTCTTGCCTGATAGTTTCAATCAAAATAGTAGCTTAAATTGCACGAAGATTTGGTAACAACTCCAAGAAAAATACACACCTATTGCTTACAACAATCATGGATTTTGCCTCAAATGTGATTGTATGACTTGTTAGGCGAGAAAAAAACCGGCATGTAATACATGTGGTAACAATTCGTTTGCAAATATCAGTACACAATAGGCATGTAAACACAACTTTACCATACGACATATTTTCAAAACGTTGTCGTGTGCGCATGAAAGTGATTTATAAATATTTTTAAGAAAATCAAATCATGGAAATATTTGTAAATTTCGAAAGTAAATGATAGTATTTTAATATTCAAATCAATAATGTGTAAAGCTCCACCACAGGGTCGTGGGTTCGGTAGTTTTTCTCCTAGTGCTCCGGCTTTCCTCCACCATCAAAATCTGGCACGTCCTTAAATGACCATAGCTGTTAATAGGACGTAAAATACAAACAAACCAAAAACATGTAAAGCTAACAGATATATTTCAACAACCTTTCCAGTTTTAATGCTTTTCGTTTGGGTAAGCCGATAGCGTTTTTACAATAGCGTGAGCGTATCGCCTTCGTACATCTCATGGGAGTCAACTCTCGCTCAACATGTTAATCTCACCAGAATCTCCATGGAAGGTTGATCCGCGGATTTTGCGGGACTTGTGTTCGGATAACCCGGATGTAATGGAGTAGAATCATGTTCGGATTGACGTTAATGACACATCCTATGTAGAGACCTTGATTTACTAGGGATAATTTGTGGCACAGCTAGGTGTGTGTGGGGTTAGTATTCCATTACACTAAATCACGTTTCTAGCAGTGGGTTCTCGAGTTCTTCTCTAAGGCTGTTGAGCGCATTATGTTTCCGATGAAACGCTTTTGGTTTTTATCGAAATAATAGTCATGTTTTGTCATCACTTGGAAATCTTTTGAACACGTGATCTTCTTCAAGAAAAACGATCCTCCACTCCGTTTTTGAATCAAAGAAACATGTGTTATGTGAGAAAAACGAACGCAAATTTCCATATTTAGCTTTCTTTCTCCAGCAAAATTTACAAACCCAACAGCTGACGTCCTTTAAAAGGGATGGATCACATATAAAACGTGTAAAATTGAACAGTAACCCTGCTGGCAGATTTTGTTGGCTGGTAAGGGGAAGCTTTCTAATGTACTCTGGCGTAAAATTTGGTGTTGTGATAATTTATTGATGGAAAAAAACAATTAAAGCCATAGGTGCTTAACAAAGGTACGTGCGGAACGGGGGAGTTTATTGGAATCTGGAAATCAAAACAAGTTTGACGGACTTCTCGTCAGGAACAACGGGCCGGTGCCTGGGCCAGTATTTAAGAAACCGTTTCATGCTCGTACTCAGAGTCTGTGTTCAAGGCTAATTCCTTGTTCCGGAGATAAAATAATTAAAACATTTCTTGTCTGAGATTTCGAAGAGTTTTGGAGAGATTTCAAGCCGAATACAGTTGTAAAGAATTACATTTGACTTTTGCTTCTTCTGTAACATGCTTTCAGCGAGTAACAAAATAAACATGATTGGAGGACAAAATCAATGCTTGAGCATGTGAACAGTTTTATGAATACGGGTCATGTTTTTATCTTCTTATACTCTCCCAGGGGTATCCATGTGAATCTTTCTTATGTTCATATTTTGCCTGAATAACTAATAAGTGTGATTCCAAAAGCTTCTGCGCTATTTCCATACTTCCGGTCATTTTCCTTCAGATCCGACTTACAATTGAACTGTTACAAAGCGCCAGCATTAATTGCCTTGACCTTCCACTTAGTCCAATTGCTTAATATGACTTGTGAGAGATGAAAGTGCATGTAAAACACACACATACCCACAAAGGTGTGTACAGTATGCCAAAAAAAAAATCACTGCATCAAACAGCTGTTCCGTCCTTCTAACACTGGATGATTTGAGGCACCAACATTTGGTCAAAACTACTGTTGAATCAGAAGGGAAGGTGCATAAAACCACTAAAACTTTTGAATTTAAACAGAGCATTAGAGTAGAAAGTCACAGTTATCTGTTTCCTGCTTCCTGAATACATTAAGGTATTTTATTTAAAGTGGCTGGTTCCTACTTTAAGTATCATTGTTCCACTGCCAAAGTAAATATGATTACATGGCTATTGCTTTGATAAGTCATTGCTGAAGAGAAAGCCATATTTTCTAAAGAAAACCAAAACGATAAAAATAAAGACTGTTCTGAGTGTAAAAACCAGAGCAGGGAACAGACGAGAATTCGAACCCTGGTCCTCTAATAATTCTGGTGTTGCTTTAACAAACTGAGTATACGGTTAACGGAAGTACTCAGTTCCACCTAATGTATAAAACAAAGTTCAGGAGAGGTGACTGTATGTGTGAAAAACTACAGTGGATGTTTCTACCGGTTTTTTTCCCTGTAGCGGAACATATATCCTTAAGTCAAAACAATTTCATATATTCATAGCGCAGTTCTGCAAGGAGGTTTTCATTTCTAGTATTTCCAAAGTATGCCAAGGTACGTCCCAGGGGGTCATTATCTTGCCTAGTTGAATGCAGGATACATTAATGATCTATTAAACGAATTATGTGCATCAATGTTTCCATTTGCTATACAAGACGTTAAGTGACGTATTCTACGCAAGCAGACGATATGATGCTGTTTTATCTTTCTTTATAAATGTGGTCTGGACTATTCCATGGACATCTGATACACTTACAACTGCAAGTGGTGATTCGAGTACATGTGCAAACCCTTGTGATTGTCTTTGATGAAAGCAAACGTGTTTTCTCAAAGACAATTTTGAGATGGAATCTTGGCAAAGAAATCGTCTCCGAGTCTGACGATCGGAGTCGAATTCGGCTCTAGATAAATCGATGGTTTTGTGAACAAGCTCTTGTACGCAGTCAGTGATTTCCCCTTCCTCAAATGGAACGTTTTGATCCTGGAATTGATCCAATGACATTTACAAAGTTGCATACATTATCAATTGTTTTGCCTAGCAGGCATTTTGACTGAACTTTGTTTCTCTACCTGCATGCAGCCGAAATTTATATTTGTTATAAGCACAACCCCTTTACAAGTTTCTCCGCCTCACTCGTTCAAATAGTATTCTTTGGTATGCCTTGACACATTAAGAAGTTTATTAAGCCTTCTTTTTCAATATCGAAGAGAAGCACGATTTAATGGAAAGAGATTAGTCATGGTCCCGTCCTTTTCATGCCTACTCTGGAACTCGACCAGATGGACGTTGGTATCTCATGTTTTATTCTTTTGATTTAATTATGAGGTTTTTAAAAAAAGGATTTCTTTCCTTTAAACGTTGTTAAGTGTACAATTTTGATATATTCTTCTTACTGGAAATTGTTTTCTACTTTATATTTATCTCAAATGTGATTATCAAGTTCTCGAAGCAATTTTCGATATATTTCGATATCAAAATGTTTTCCGAACTTCAGTAAAACACGCAAATAGTACTGTTAAAGTAAAAAAAAGAAATCCTGTGTGGAAATGCTCGTGGTTTCTTTTTTTTGCGTTGAGTAAAATAACAATATCAGAAATTGAAATATTTAACTTTGCTGGATAAATTGAGTTAAATAAATTACAATAAAATCGGTGTGTTCGCGTTCTTTGTGTTTATAAAATTAATGTAAAAGAATCCACACGCTAATATTTATTTGAAAAAATTATAGATTATAGATATGAAAAATACATCGAATACGCAACCATTGCCAACGAAAAATGTCCACTACGTGTTTAGTTAAAATAGTCTCATCGCGAAATATTTCCGAACAGCAAATCCGTCCTTTAACGGTGTTTTGGACAACTCCTCATTGTGTACACTGCGATTAACGAACTACAATTTCCCTCACACTTGATGATGTACATACATGTATGTGGACGCTAGCTCGTATACCTTGGAGAGTATTGTCACAGTAAGACGTGTTAAGTAGTATCAGGCTTAAGTTATATAGGTACTGTCAACAGCAGTGTCAACAAGGACGACCTCGGAACTAAAAATCGATGCGACATGTCGTAAGAGGCATGAGGAGAAACATGTTAATCAAAGGGAATGACACGAGGAAACCATATACAGAGAGAAGACGAAACTAATGGCTCCGCAAGGGTTCATATCTGTTCTTCTGTGTAAAACGTGCGACACCAGTCACGATATCACCCGTCAAGTCCTATATCATTCATAGTCACCGACGTTATTGATTTAAACTGTATGTCTTCAAGTAATGAAATCCATGGCATGAAAAGTGTACAAATCAGATAAGCAAAAATGATAAAGAAACCAGTTGAAAGACAGTGACGTCATCAAACTGTTGTAAGACATTGTGAACAGTTGATTAATAAAGATGGTTCCAAAAGTTCAAAATGAGGTCAATTATGTTTCATCTGCGTCGTTGGCACTGGTAGGCATGTTTTCTTTATTCACATTCTACTTTAAAATGGAAGTTTTCGCGGGTCGACATATTTGAATTGTGAATCTTTAAAACTGATCGAAGTGTGGCAATATTTGCCCGGGCAATGGTTTCTGAAACCTATATATTCTATTTATTTACATTCTATAAATAAATATTCACGTGTAAATATTCTTTTGCTTGTTTACTCGACGCGAAAGACAGAAACTTTTCCTTACCGCGAAAATTTCTAATTTTACAGTATATGATTTAATGGTCCCATAAGTGAACCTGTGTGGCATATATCATCTTGCACGTTGCCGTTAGTCGCTGTTTATTTTCGGAGTAAGCAGGACTGACTAAGCAGAATATATCACTGGTGATGTTTTTATATGTACGACATTGTTTATTGTGAGTCTGGAACATTTATTATTGTTCATGTTTACGTCCCTGTTTAGGTTTAGACTCGCGAAAGTCATGCAACTAGTTTAAAAAGGTTTAGATTATTGGCGTTAACTTGCTGTCAGCAAACACAACATTGGCGATGTGTTTATTACTATCATTTGATTTGATATGCCTTTGAGTGTGAATTGGATTGTCCACTGTCCACGAACAAACTCCTACGCTAATGTGGTATTTTAGCGTAGGAATTCGTTCGTTCTCAATCCTCAGAACAGCAAATATTCTCAAGTAAGAGATCTTTTGCTTTTTCATTAAGTGGGTATTTAGAATTAACAGGAATACCTGCCTCGCTGGAATATATCAGTTGTGTAGATTTGATTGATGCCTTCCATTGGGGGCCAGTAGGATATATTCCATCTTCCGTTGTTTATTGTATTGATACAAGTGGTTGTTTATTTGGACGTATGCATGCGAATTAAACCTTGACACAGTAATTCACGCTTGGCTACAAGAATGCTTCTCTACCTTTAGAGTAGGGCAAACAAAATTATACACTTCGGCTTAGATTTTTGAATGTCCAAAATCAGAATATCTAAGCCGAAGCTCTTTTATGTTCAAGACTTGTAGAGGGTTTCAATTCAAGAACCTTACCCCAAATGTATATCTTTGCCATATCCTCTAGGTAAGGGATGATTTTATTTCTTTGACACCCAAACAGGAAGTTTTGACAACAATTTTATTTATAAGACATCATCTTATTAAACATACTTGTAGTGTCAGCATTCAGTCACATTTGCTTAAGAAGTCCTTAGCTCTCGTTCTTAATAAGTTTTACTTTTATATATACTTTGCATGTACTACGGTCTAAACTTACTTGTTTGAATTGCATGTTTTTCGATTCAAAATTAGCATTGCCAGTGGTCAATTACAAACCGATTTTGTTAGAGACGAACTTCAAAGCACCATATTTCTGTTCATTAAGCAGACGACAGTCCTTGTCAGTGGCAGTTATTGCTCTTTGCAAGTGTTTTTATATTTACGGTGCGGGTGTTTATATTTACCACATAGAATAAAAATATAGGAAGTCAAAACAGAGTGATTAACCAATGAATTTTGTCGTCTACTTGATAGATAGAGTATAAACGAGGCGTAAACATACGTACGTTAACCCAGTTTATCCGAATTAAGATTTACATATGTTCTTACATTGCTATACATCACTGTCAAGATTTGATTGAAGACATTCATTTGGAAGTCATTGGGATTCATCCCTGTAATGAACTGTTTCCACGAATGGATTAAACATATGTCGATTGCCAGCATTCGAACTTATCCGACCTATAAGGGCTATATACTAGCGGTTTAATAAATGTCTGACTGCATTTTGATGTATACTTTTCAGTGAAAATCGTAAGGACGAGGCTTAGACTAATATATCTACTGACTTATTTCAAGATAACTAACTCTCTCATGAGACATTTTACGTGCACATGACCACTGCAAATTCAATGATAGATACTGAAGTTCTGTAGAACAGTGCTTAGACTAATAGGTAATAATAATAATAATAATCCGAGGTTCTAATATACCGCTTTATCAAAACCAAGTTCGTAGGTCGTCTCTAAGCGGTTCACAATTTATTAACCGTGGTTATAGGGCCTTTGTAACCCACCAATATATGTGTCAACTCCCTATGGAGCATACAGCCGGTGCTGACATTTCGGCGCTCACAGCTAGCATTCAACAATTCTAGAACTGTCCAACCACGTACTCATTTACAGCTGAGTAGACTGAAACGAGCGGAGTAAAGTATCTTGTTTTAAGAGACATAACAGTGCCGTTACGTGTCTCGAACTCGCAACCGTTCGGTCACGAGCCCGGCGTCCTACCTCTAGACTACCGTGCTTCCACAATAGAGCTACTGCCAACCGAATAACTCTGCCATGAGCCATTTTACCTTCATGTGTCACGACAGATAGGCTTACTTTTTAGTGAAATTCTGTAGTACCAGGCTAGTATATCTACTGCTAACAGAATAACTCTATCATGAAACATTTTACCTTCATGTGTCACGACAGATAGGCTTACTTTTTAGTGAAATTCTGTAGTACAAGGCTAGTATATCTACAATTCCAACAGAATAACTCTATCGTGAAACATTTTACCTTCATGTGTCACGACAGATAGGCTTACTTTTTAGTGAAATTCTGTAGTACAAGGCTAGTATATCTACTACTGACAGAATAACTCTATCATGAAACATTTTACCTACAAATGTCATGATAAACAGGCCTTCTTTTAGTGGAAATAGGCAGAACGAGGCTTAGAATATTAAAGCTACTCCCAACAGAAATTCTCTTCGTGAGACATTTGCCATATGTAAAATGCAAGATCATACCGGTAATTTGGGCTTAGCATGATATATAACTACGATAGAATAGGGAGCATATTTTCGGCAATGTTTACCTCCCTTGGTGTTAATTGGTGATGCTCTTGTGGTACGGTACCGTTGTTGGGAGTCAGTCACACGTATCAGCACTGTACTAGAATTAATTAACGGCAACGATTATAAAACATCCTATATATCCTATGTTATGGTATAGCCTGAATAAGCAGAACCAACAACACTATGAAAGGTGTCCTGGAATACATAACTAACAAAGTTATAATTTTTTGCTGTCTATCTGAAGTAATTTGCCTGACTTTGAATTCCCTTTTTAGCATAATGTGCCAGGTGGGGATCCTTTTCCTGCAGTGGTATACTTTTAGATGCGGTCAAGCCTAGCATGATCTTTTGGGGGACTTGTTTCTGCAATGATGTACTAAGTATAAGACTCGATACGGATAGCTCACCATACCACGACCTGTGGGGAAACTATTCCTGCAGCGATATTCTTCTAGACACGGCCAGCCTACCCTACTACAAACCCGATGCGTACGTATTGTCAGTAGTGTAGAGAGTGGTTGGTTAGCACTGTAGTATTGTTTCGGCTCGTTCCGAGATTCCACGCTGGACGGGCCATGTAAATTGCCGGAGGTGTAATTAGTTGTCAGTGATGTGTGGATAGTCCTATTTGCTTACGTACGTGCGAGACACAGCTGATTAAGTGGTACGTGTGTACGCACGTGTGGTTTTTCGATTACTGTGGATTGAGGGAGGATGTTCCATTATGCAAAGTAAGTCACTGCTCACTGCTTAAACATAATGTTAAATATCCATATACTATTTAGCTGTTTACTAGTTATCTAACCATTGTTATGTATCGATATATCACTGGGTTTTTTAATAATTATTTTACGTTGCATTTATATAAAAGAGTCGTCTTTAGACCTCTTCCGTCGTGTGTACTGCGTAAAAACAAGTGTTTGATCTTATACCTGTACTTATAAAATATAACATAGCGGTAAGGAGTTTTCGTCCCGTTTCACATAGAAAATATATAATTCATGACATTTACATTTGTTGTACAACGGGATAAATGTGTACACTTGATGTACTGAAAGGGACAGGTATTGGCATATATTCCATAATGCGTGAATACTTTCAGGCCTCGATATAAACATCCGGGATGTAATGCATTAACAGGCTGATTTAGTATACAGTATTTGCATATGTGCATTTACTCTGTAACATATATATGTACTAAATTCTGGGTTTTTTTCTATGTAGCTTCTACATTGTATATAATATATTTGTAGTAGATGAGATATGGTATTGCTATTAAAAAACTAATATCTTTTTTACAAATATGTATATGCCATATTCCTTAATATTCATGATAAAGGTAATTAAACGACATTTTCAGGAATTATATTATTTTGAAATTATTCCCAGTAAAACTGCAGAAACTCTCCTCTTTTGAAAATTTTAGAAAATATCACTCCGCTCCTTGTCTTTTTATTTTAGCAAGGACATGTATATCTAAAGTAAATGGACCAGTAACTTCATGTTAGAAAAAAGTGATGAACAAATTGGATCTCTTTTTTGTTGGCGATACAACACAGAGACCTTAGACGCTCTACCTAAAATCACTTTACCTAAAACCATATTCTTCCCGAAAATTCAGTTAGATACTGTATATATTTGCATCTGTTGCATATAAGGAAAAATGTAATAACTAAACCTTTCTATATCGCTCATCAATGTGGGGAGAATAAATATTGTTGTACAGATAGTTGATGACCAGTATAAAGCTAAACCTGACGATGAATGTTAAGAACCATTCTGCTCTGATCTGTAAAAAGAAAAGGGGGGGGGGGCGTAATTGCCTCACGTTTTGCTGTTGACTACAATGGCGTTTTGTCATTCTAACCATACTTCAGTAAGTGAAAGAAGATGGCGTACATGTTAGGAGACATCGTCGTTCTTTTAAAAAAAAGTGTTAAAGTTCGTTGATTGATTCTTACAGTTTTGCTGTGACAGAAAGGCAAACGTTCGAAAATTTAGCAAGATGAAAATATTGTTGTTCACAGTAGACACCAGATATTTTCTTCTTGTTTCATATTACCTGTACCTTGCTCCTGTTGCATACTGTAAATTAGTCACTACAGTACACATTCAATTAATGTTCATCGTTCTGAAAACATGATTATACATGTAGAGCTATAGAACGATTTAAACATGAATTCACTAAGCCTATGTAACTCGATGTTGTAAGAGAGCGGTGGTGCATCTATCAATTTGCTTTCTGGTGGAAAGACCATACTTATAACGATATCGAAATAATATCCCTATTTCTTTTGAACGTTTTTGCAACATCTGCCGACCATAAAGACCCGATACTTTGAAACCAATCTGAATTACTGAGCAACAACAGGGCCGATGTTGTGTTCGTTCGAAATAGAGTCTGGTTATAAAAGGTCAACTAAACGTAAACCTGCAAATGTATCAAGCTGACACTGTCGTAACAGGGGGTGGGATGGGGGAGGGGGGCTCATACTATTATATTTATTTTGTACAAGTGGTAAACGGTAAAATCTACATGAAGTACTCTTTGGTTCGAGTGGTATACGGTCGGACTTCCATGTAGGGCCGTTTGGTTCAAGTGGTTTACGTTTAAATCTACGTGAAGAAGTGTTTGGTTCTAGTGGTAAATGGTCAATCCTACCTGCATGTCTGTTTGGTTCGAGTGGTTTACGTTCAAATCTACGTGAAGATGTGTTTGGTTTGGGTCGTTTACGTTCAAATCTACGTGAAGATGTGTTTGGTTTGGGTCGTTTACGTTCAAATCTACGTGAAGATGAGTTTGATCCGAGTGGTTTACGTTCAAATCTACGTGAAGATGAGTTTGATCCGAGTGGTTTACGTTCAAATCTACGTGAAGATGAGTTTGGTTCGAGTGGTTTACGTTCAAATCTACGTGAAGGTGTGTTTGGTTCGAGTGGTTTACGTTCAAATCTACGTGAAGGTGTGTTTGGTTCGAGTGGTTTACGTTCAAATCTACGTGAAGGTGTGTTTGGTTCGAGTGGTTTACGTTCAAATCTACGTGAAGGTGTGTTTGGTTCGAGTGGTTTACGTTCAAATCTACGTGAAGGTGTGTTTGGTTCGAGTGGTTTACGTTCAAATCTACGTGAAGGTGTGTTTGGTTCGAGTGGTTTACGTTCAAATCTACGTGAAGGTGTGTTTGGTTCGAGTGGTTTACGTTCAAATCTACGTGAAGGTGTGTTTGGTTCGAGTGGTTTACGTTCAAATCTACGTGAAGGTGTGTTTGGTTCGAGTGGTTTACGTTCAAATCTACTTGAAGATGTGTTTGGTTGGAGCGGTAGATGGTCAAACCTACCTGCAGGGCTGTTTGGTTCGAGTGGTTTACTTTAAAATATACGTGAATATGTGTTCGGCTCGAGGACGGATCTACGTGAAGGCCTGTCTAGTTTGGTTCGAGTGGTTTACGTTCAAATCTTTGTTTGGTTCGAATGTTATATATATACGGTATACGGTCAAATTAAACTAAGAACCTGTTTGGTTCGGGAGTATACAGTGCGGTATGAGTGGGTCCTGAAGATCTGATTTACACGTGTCCGGATCACGCAGAGTTTGATTGAGAGAACCTATACGGTCCAATTTAACTAAGAACCTGTTTTGTTCGAGTGGTATTTGGTACGGGAGTGTATACAGTGCGGTATGAGTGGGGCCTGAAGATCTGATTGTTGTTCGAGTGGTATTTGGTTCGGGAGTATACAGTGCGGTATGAGTGGGGCCTGAAGATCTGATTTACACGTGTCCGGATGACACAAAGTTTGATTGAGAGAAATTCCTTATAACGTTTATGATTTGAACAGTGGCAAACTGACTTAAAATAATATAATTATGCTGTCCCCTACTTTTTATTTCGAATGAAAACATCAAACAATGCAATGTATTTGGTCAAGATCCTTCAAACATTAAATGAAATTGACATCTCTATACATTGCCCAGGCTTATAAACCCCGATTATAAAAAAATTAAAAAAACCCATTAATAATGACTCTGCATGTGATCTTTCAAAGCAGTGAACGTAACAAATGACACATTAAAGATATGATGCAGTTTTAAATGTCAAATGTCCACAATTTGCTACAGCTACTTTGCGTCTGAAATGATATTGGGATTCACTGTCAACGAGCTGCTTTTTAAACGAAATAAAATTGAAAGCTTTCATTTTGTATGTACCATTATTGGACGGAGATTGCGAAATATCAGTACGTATGGTAATACTCTTTACAATCCAGCAATGCTTCGCCTGGCTGATATGGAAGTAATTGATTTCACGTTTCATTTCAAAGCACTGTATTACAGCGTGGGTCCTCTTACTCGCGCGCCCAGGGGAATATCGCCTCCACATATATTTTCTATTTTGTAGTCAGAATACACTGCAAGATTGCTATCCAATATTATAGAGAGAGGGAATTGTTTTCTCCTTTTGTACATTATCTGAATCAATTGTGTAACTGTATCTTATGAATGCAGAGTCTGGCAACCATAACTTCATAGAAATTAAATATTTACGAAACTTCTACGCTTTCATACATTACCAGAGTACTCACGTTTGACATGTCAACTGCAATCATGGGGGGAGAGATATCCTATGTTTTAATGCTATTTTATTAGGTTATTCTCCCACTGGTACTACCGTAGGGAGTTATGGGTTTGCACCTCATTCGTCAGCCAGTGTAATACGTCGTACGGGGCGCGCGAGCTAGGCGTGTTACATATACTCTGTCACCTACAATCGCCAAATATGTATGAGAGTACCTCTTGGGATTAGAGAGTGTAGCACGCTTAACCCGGGCCTTTTGTCCCACTATATTCAGTTTTCTGGCCTATTATTCATCGTCCGTTACATTGTCCAGTGCGTATATCGAAAAATGTGTCGCCTATAATTGCATACGTGGGTGAAAGCTCTTCTGATGGCGAGTTGTGTTTCACAGTGCAATCGGGTTTCATGCCTCATAATGCACAATGTTATTTTCAGCAGAAAACATTGTGACGTCACAAATGACCGATATCGACGTGATTATGATCCAACGATTGAGAATGTAGGAAAACGTGTGCCATCTAATATAAATATATTATTTGGTCAATAATGGCAGTTATATTTTCAGAATTATATTACTACTGATTTGTAATGGACACAAAACTGTTTCCTTTCCAAATTGCTAACACTGCATAATATTAGCCTATTTTAACCCAATTCAACAAACCGGCGGCGCTGTATCAAATCAAATCAAATTGTGAGCCGTTATTAGTAAATGATATGATATGCATTTCCATAAATATACAGGTTGTCTCCACAATATCGATTTTAAGAGTAAATATGATACGAGATATTTGATTATTATCTAACATTAATGATTCGTAAACAATGTCATATCAGATGAGAATTAGATATACGGTTTCTCAGATTCAGTTTTAGATCAAATTGTGCAGTAACGTATATAGCATTATGATACGTGGTATTACTTCCTGTGAAAATATCAAATTGTAGTAAAAGTGATACATATACATACAATATTCAAGTTCAATAAACGGTTTCTCATATTGCAGTTTTATATATCGTTGAATAATATTGGATACGTTACATTGTCGACATACATGTATAATCCCTCTCTGAGCGTTTGATTGTACCTAATGATATATACTGGACACGAGTTGGATATTCTGTTTCTCAAGTAGCAGTTTTTAGATAAAATGATGCAGGATCGGTGTGTGATATTGGACGCGTTTTATTTTCGTCATACATTATATACACACACACACACACTCACACTCACACACACACACACACACACCTCCTAAAAGTGTCGAACTATACTTGATAATATACACAGGATACGAGTTAGATATTATGTTTCTCATGTAGCAGTTTTGAGATCAAATGATGTACTTTTGCATGCGTTATATCGGTGTCATGATAAACATTCCTGTCATAGTGTCAAATGTTACTGAATTATACACAGGCTACGAGTTTAATGTTCTGTTTCTCAAGTAGCAGTTTTAGATAAAATGACGTAGATGTAGAATCGGTGTATGAAGTTTGAAGCGTGTTATTGACGTCATACATGTATATGTATATATAAATATAAACATTCCTGCCAAAGCGTCGGATTGAAGTTAATAATATAAGCAGGGTACGATTTAAATGTTCTGATTTTGAAGTTGAATATCAAAGGAAGCAGTATCGGTTTTTGTCATAAGACATGCTTAATTGTCATCTTCTGCCATATAAATGTGTCTAACCGTAGTAAACAGTTTACAAATTTTGCGAGTTGAATATTCTGTTTCTCATTTTACATGTAGAATCGGGTTTGTTCGTTAGTATTTTTCACAAAACGCAAGTTAAATATTCTGTTTCTCCCTTTACTTGTTTCGGGTCTGTTCATTAGGATTTTACACAAAACGCTAGTTTGATATTCTGTTTCTCATTTTGCAAGTAGTTTTTGGTCTGTTCATCCAGATTTCTACGTGTTAGTAGGCAAAAACTATACTATCTCTACAGATTGTCTCCATGTAGTAAAAAGCTCTCCCCTGTTAAAAACCTTGTGCAATTTGGATTCATTAGTCAATAATCTGCAAGAGAAACACGTTTTGTAGTAATTTGAACGTCTTCGGAGATAGCTCCTTTATAATTAAAATGTTTAGTGTTTACCTGTACCTAAACACACGCGGTACAAATTGGAGAAAACAACGAAAACCTATCCTGCTAATATCTCCAAACTGGCACTCGCCTCGCCAATAACTAACCACACAGGCACTGTAAGTTAAAGGGTAATTATTCCTTGGAAACACGGGGCTACAAAGCATAGCTCCATTTAACACCTCGACATTGATACAAAGATGCCAAGTCCAGTACAGATAGGACTTACGTACCATAGCCAAACCCTCGTTGTGCAGAGACCTGCTTCTCCTATCTGATAACACACCTACATTGTACATCCTGTATTGTTTGTCTGGGAACAAAAGTCAGGAGTACAACTCTGTGCTCGGCTACCCATTGCATGATAGCATTAGTTCTACCTCAAGGTGTATATTGTTCTTCTTCGAATTATGTTTACAGTGAAATCTCGTTTTATTGCCGTCATTTGCACAGATATGTTTTTCGTTTATAAAATAGCTGGCGCTAAAATGAGGTAAACGTATTAAGGACGTCTTCAGGGGATAAACGAAGTTGACATATTGTGACCTTAAGCAAGGTGGCAAATGGAACGAGGGGCAGTAAAATCTCGTTTATTGCCACCATTTGCACGGAGAATGTTTTCGTTATAAGGGAGTTGGGGATAAAATGAGGGAAACGTGTTAATGACGTCTTAAGAGAAAAAAGTAATATGTAGGCGTTATAAGAGGTGTCAAAAAAACGAGGGGCATTATATCGGGAACCCGTGGATCTATGTCTATCTTAACACGAACGATTTTTACTACAAGGTGTATATATATACACACTATGCTTTGTGGTACACGGCACTGTCTTATCATGGAGTAAGAATGTGTTTGACCATATTTCTAACTTCAAGCCTTCAAGGAATATACTTTTTCCAGTTTCGTGAGTCTACTAACGAACTAAGGTAAAATTGTTTACATTTTTTACATGAATTTTCAAATCAAAATGTATAAGCATTGGTTTCAAAATAATCAGCTTGATATGCCAAATGTGATAAAATGTAAGACACCGACTTTGGATATTTAGGTACAAAAAAGTTAAGTTTATTTTGACGAATGTATGATTGTAATTTGTAGTTGGTAACTGAGTCGACGTTTGAGCTGTGTACACATGTAATTATGGACAGTATACATGTCACGCACTGAAAACACCTACATAACGTCAGAAGCTCTCTGTTGATATTGACAATATAACGAGGTTTCAAAACAGTATAAAGAGGTTTTACTCTGACTGTTAGTCTAAAGATATGAGTTATCACTTAGATGTCTACCCCCGTTATACTGCTAAAGGATTTGTATAGTTAGATTGAACGTTATAAACAGTTTTGTCGATAAAGCGAGGGAAAGGAGAAAGTGAAAAATGACTACGATGTAGATATGTGGCTGAAGGCCAGGGAGCAAATGAAACACAAGGGGCATTATATCGAGATGACCCTGATAGACCTATATAGACACAATGCTGGTATTCAGGTCGGGGATTGAGAAAATAATGCACCTACTATTACTCCCTGCATGATCGTAAGAGGCCGCTAATGCGGGAACCCCCGGCAAAATTGGGGATTTGCTTTTGTGACCTCTATTTGGGGACACAAAAGCCATTAAAATATATCTGCTGCACCCATTGCAATATTTGGGACCTTCATATTCCTACCTCTAACTACCTTTTATTTCTTTGTGCCTTGCTTGGCAATACCTCACTTTTGGCTCTAGTGTTGAAAGAATTTCAAACATTTTACATTTGGTCCCCCTCGACCATGAATCCTAGTTGTTCCAAGTGTACACAAATGTAGCAGATCACCGATTGTCGCTGACACACACACTCACGAGAGCCGTATGCGAACAGTGGAATAGATCTGCCAACGTGAACGTCGTCAGTTGTGTGTGTACGGAGGTTGACCTCGGTAATATAGGGAAGCATTCTTATCTTTAGCTGTCTGGCGTTTATATAATAAACTCGTCTTATGAGAGATACTGTGGTGTAATCGCTTGTCTTCAATACGTGACGGTTATAAAATCTCAATATCTACGGTAGCTTATTAGGCCCAGAGCTCAGAGTCGCCATAATAGGAAATGACGTCATTTGTCATATGATGTTAACATTTACATCCAAACGGAACAAGATACTGTTGAACTAATGAACATGTATGGCAAGAAAACTCGCGTCTTATTGGTTAAAAACGTGAGGAGGTATTGAATTGTTTATTTATAGACTCTGAAATCATACATAATACGGAAGTATGTTTTTCTTCTTCAACTTACAGAGAGAAGTTTCCTGTGATGTCCGTGCTACAAATGGTCGCTTGACAGGTTACCTCAAATTCGTGACTTCCTTTAACGGGTTTTTATGTAATTCGGGTCTGAAGAATTTCTTAAGTACTTCAAATTCAACCAGTGCCAATTAATTTCTCGACATTTTCTTCACGTTGGCAAGTGTTTACTGCATACCGGTCCACATAGCATAACTACTTGTAGGTTTTGCCTGCTTGACTAGTTGTGATATATGAACCTGCATACAAACCGTCAATTAATGTCAATTATACGATAGATATATGATCTTTCGGATAGAACATGATATATTTGGCGTTTTTATTTAAACTCCATCTCTAAGCCTCTCCGTACATTCTGGATTCTTACAGAGACTAATTAGAAGGCCCTCAATATCGACAACAAAAGGAAATGTCCGGAATTAATACCGGATGTGATACTATACAAGTCTCAGAAGGGATGCCAGGCGAGGATCCGAGATCACTCTCATTTCCTTGCATCTCCCAAAGGAATTCCGACGATCCATTACCAACCCTGGGACATAGAGGAAACAGACCTTGTTTTCCTAGTAGCAACATTTGCTAACCGAAAAAAATCCATTGACGAAACGCGCTGAGCGAAATTCGGCTTCCACCAAATATACGGTTTCTATAACAGCCAACTTGGTCCCATTTATGTTCCGGATTGATATTATTATTAAAAATGGTACATGTATATGTCTGGCTTGAACTTTTGTGATACTCTTTATCTTTTTACTAAAGATATACAATGTGTATCGGCTAAATAAAGTGATATAAACACTAAATGATATGCGATGCCATTAAACGTCCTTTCTTTTCGATTTAAGATAGGTGTTGATAATTTAAGATCATAAAAATAATATTCGTTCGGTGTTTCAAAGTCAGTTATAGGACTGTAAAATCGCTATTGATTCGATGCCTATAATTTTGGATCAGGAAAATCATATTAAGTCGGTGATGCTATTTTTAGATCCGAAAAATGATATACTGGTTCGGTGTATGCTAGCTTATCATAGGACCGTAAATCGATATTGATTCGATGTTTCTAATTTTGGATCCGAAATCAGTGTTCTTCTTACGGTTAAGTCAATCATTATTGAAGCTGAAAACCCCTTTGTAATAAGTAGTCACAATTTACATTCTTGTAAATCGTTATGACCATTTTGAAGTGTTTTGGTCTTTGCAATCTGTAGGGAAAAAATATCACTTGTATCCAGTATTTTTATGAATAATCCTTTGTCTTTAGTTATATGTGAAGCAGAGTTTTAATGGGTCGATCATCGGCGACCAGGTAGCTCATTTGGTAGAGCGTCCATCTAGAGTTCGGAGGGTCCAGCGTTCGAACCCTGGGTCTGGCCGTTGCATCTATGATTCTCCTATTACTTATCGAATTGAATATGTGATATATTTATCTCGGTTTCGATAATTGTTTCGCAATACAGTATCAGTATCCACCTCATCGAAAGTCCCTAATTAATCAATGCACGGTAAGTCACATATATTTAAATAGTTCAACACATTTATACTCGACGATGACTCGATCGCAGTTATTATGGCGAATATAAATTCAGACAAATAATAAATTTGAAATACAACAACAAAAATATTAATGAAGTGCAATAAAGCAATGATAGACAAATCACACTTTTGTTATTGTTGGTGTGGTGTTGTTGTTGTTTTTTTATATAAATCCGACATTTTAACAAACGGCACAGCAGTAAACGTATCCGTAGCTACAGAAACCCGATTGTCTGATATATTGTCCGAAGATGTAAAATATAAAAAATAAACCGAACAGATAATGAGATTCCGGTTTTCGCGGATATGCATTAAGGTTATTCATCGTTTGATATGCAAACTTTCAGTAAACACCCGCTAATGGAGGGGTTAGATTGTTTGAACACCACTGACTCCAAAGAGTGCCTCCTCACGATGTTACTTTAAACTAATACCGGAAAGGCGTATAACAATACAATTACTTCGGGAACTCCCAGCCGTAATCGTCATATAATCAGAAGATGTTGTATTTGTTATCACTACATATATCCAATCCATGGATTAATATGTAGTTTTCGTAATCTTTTCATAAACGCAAGTCATGTAATAAGGGGCATGTGTACTTCCGGTAATCACCGAAAAATCTGACAGCTTCACATAACAACATGCAGAAATACTGCTATGCAGTTTTCGATTGCATGTCTTATGATAAGTGATTGTCCCTAACATCAGCAATTTACTTCCATATTTTCTTATTCTTACTTCGATAAATTTGGCCTGTAACTAATCTAAGATGTAGTATTATACCGGAAGTGTGCATGCCCTTCTAATATACCACGCGGCCGTAAAATCATTCCGGCGATCTATGTTCCAGAAACTTGTCTCTTGGAAAACAAAATATTGCAAAATACATTAGCGTACGTGTCAACCATACAAAATAACAAAGCCGGACGTCGTTTGTAAGAGAGTACAAAATTCTTAAGTTAAAATTTAAGTCAAAGATTAGGCCAATAGAAAGTTGGCCTACACAAAACTGCATGTTTTATCTTGTTTTTTGTGTGTGTTTACAGATACTAAGCAATCTACTGGATATTGTCAAAGAGAGGGCTGACGATGCTGAGGCAGAGCTCGAAAGACTAATTGAGTCGCAAAGCTGCTCTGCAACATCAAGTGAAAACAGCGCCCGGACCGTCAGTACCCTTAGCAACGTCAGTTCCGGAAGTGACGAAGTATTCGACGGGTCCGGCTCGGTCCCTGGATCTCCGGACACAGGTGGTCGCCACCTTATACATAAGAACTGGGAGGTAAGAGTTCCGATCTTCATGAGCTTTTTTTGAATGTATGTAAACCCACATTCTTAATTTTGAACTGTATGTAGATTTTAGCATGCTTTATGAAATCCTCTGTTGGTCTTATGAAAATCGGACTTATCATTTATACATATATTTCAAATATTATAATTCATATCCTTGATTTATAACCGAGCTCTGCTGATTAATGTTTTTGAAAGTGTCCGAATCTGATTTTTGTGAGACCATTCACCTCTTTACTGAACGTCAGCTAGAACGTTGCAAACCTGCATTTCCGTCTCCTTTTTTTTTGAACTGAGTGTTGTGTCTTTATTTTATATGTACACGTCATGTATTTAAATTTTCTCTGCAGAAGTCTTTTTCCTTATTTTCTTACAGAAACGATACGAGGTAATCACCTATAATGATACGGAGATTGTGTCAAATCACGAGCTACAAATTGATAACAAGTCATATGATACATTTCAGGTCCAGTCCGACAATGCTGAAAACCTATTTCCAAATCTATCAAAATTCACAAAAGTATACTATATAAATGTGTTACTGTTGATAACAAGGTAATTTTATCGCAAATAGGATTCGCCGATTTTAAAATTTGTTTCAAAGTCGTATTTTGACACAATCCCGTATGTATTAAATATCATTTTGAGATGACCCTTTTAATGGCGTTTGGTGTATGCGGTAGTTAGTCTTGTAGCTGAACAACTAATATTATTTACTAGTTTAATTAGGTTTATAACCAGCTGGGTATGGCTTACCTGTTATTTTACGTTCGTGTCTGTAAAATAACGTAACAAAATTGATTCTAGTATGAGAGAGAGAGAAGAGGGGGAGAGAGAGTGAGAGACAGAAATTTTCGGAGAAAAACAGAGACATAGCCTGGCATCATAAAGAAAAAGCTACCAGGAGAGAGAGAGAGAGTCAAATCAAAATAAACAGGGAGGATGGCTAATAAAGAATTATAGATATATTGCGATAGACAGACAGATAGACCGACATACTTAAAACAGATAGAAAAAGGGAATGTGAGGCAGAGAGGCATTGAAATAAGCAGAAAGACAGAGAGATAGACAGTCACAGCAATATTTACAAAGAAAAAGAAAAGGGAATAAAAAGACGGAAAGACAGGAACGATAACAGAGAATAAAAATTAGGAGGAGAGAGGAACAGAGAGGTGGACAAACATGGTAACAGTAAAAGAGAGAAAGAGAGACAGAAAAAGACGGACAAAATAAAATAAAAATTGGAGACGGATAGACATGTTAACAGTGTGAGAGAGAGAGAGAGACAGAGACAGAGACATACAGAGAGAGAGAAGCAGACAGAGAGAAAGTCAGAGCTCACATGTGGTCATGTTATGTATGTACTGTTAAACCTGTTCTCTCTTATTTATAAAACAAATACTTAACACTTCAGACGTAGCGATCGTGACGTCTGCTTGAGATACGTTACATTTTAGGAAGGTCCGTACACGTTGTATACAGACGAAAGAGATATAATTGTCCCGTGCCATTGGCAACTTCCACTTTTCCAATTCCCAACTTCCTGTTTTTCATCCATAGACTATTACTAGAAAGTCATGGTATTTTGTTAAATCCGCCCGTCGCGATGAAAGACGTGCGCCTAATGCGATGGCGGTTCAGACTTCCGGTTTCCACGAAACATAATTCTTGGCATAATTCATGGACATAAAGCTCCCGCCATTTTGATCGAAGAGGGATTTATAGGCTACTCTATGGACAACAAGAGAAAACTGTTTTGATGTAGTTGTTTTGATTATGGTTTATATAAAATGTTTCTATTTCGACTTTGTCGAAGTATAAAAGGTGGCTCACAAACAAACTAGACATTCTTCGAGCTTTGGGCTCACTACGTACAATATATATAGCTTGAAGATATTATCACCGGCTTATATTTACAAAACGTTTACCCTTACATCCCTGAAAAGGAAAAAACAAAAACAGCAAGAATTGCGAAAGCATAAAATACAGCTTATATCCGGCACACGGCATTTTCTCTCAGCTTTTGGTTCTCAATTTTACCACAATAGAGAGAGAGGGCGCTAGTCATTTATCTGTAGGTTATAACTGCATCATAGTCAATGCCTAATTGCATCATAGTCAATGCCTCGCCCCCGCTACAAGATATTTCTCTCAGATTCTGGCCGACAAGTACGGCCTCGAGGATAATTCGTCAGAAACGGTATGATATATCTATATTTCCGCGGTCTTCTGTACCGGTAACTCATTAGCGCGTCAGTAATTTATAAACAATATGTGATGACGGCTGTTCTGTTCCTTGTCGGTTTGCATCTGCTCGTATATTTACTACTCTCAGGCAGCTGCTCAGGAAAATTCCCTTAAGGCCGCCAGTTATATCTTAGGTTCCGTATTATTTTGTAACGTGAGTTACGGACCTCGAATTTAGATATCACCTGTTTATCATCCGTGTTTCGCGAAATATATTTATATTTTGATAGATCCGCGGTAAAATGAACGCTAATTCAAAAATCTGTCGAATATTTACCTAAACACATTCAAATAAATCTTTGTCCTTTTCGTTACTTGATGATTCGAATGCAAATGATAGCGAACATTAGACTTAACGAAAACTGAACTGTTTGCATTAATTCAATGACGATAAAAACGCTAATAAGCGAGATTATTGTACTTAAACCAAATCCAATTACATCAAAGGGGCGAATCCTTATTTGAGATAAAACGATGTGCTAGGGTTCAGTACATTTAGAGAAAGTATCAGTTTTATAAAAAAAAAAATGGGGTTTAGCGACCTATCATCAGCCAAAGTCATCCATGTGTGTAACGTATGCGTCAGTAGCTGGAGTACTTGCTTCCTTGCAAAAACGCAGATCTGATGCCGACTTTTATAGTGCTACTCCAGCACCGTATTCCATCCCGTCACAAGATACTGACAATGGGCTACCACTTGTCGCGATAACAGTGATGTCATGCTAACTCGACAGTCAATCTTTAACAGTTACACTTTCGATATAATGTCCATCGATTATTGCCACCTTGCTTACCGCCAACATATGTCAGGCCGCTGCTTCAATGTATTGTCTAACCGATTTGTTGCACAAAAAATTCGCCGGGAAAATGGTGGCATTATAACGAGGTCCTACATTACTTGTATGGTTCTGACTTGCCTAGCGGTATGACGTTAACAAAGAAGGCGTGGCAACATTCTACCACATTCCCGTAGGTAATCAAACTAGGTTGTATGTTTTAATTCCTCTACTATAAATATAGGCACGTGGTTTAAAACAACATATAATAATCGCACGTGCTACTACCTTTAAAAGCCCCCTCCTGTGAAATCTAAAAGATCCATGGAACAGCAGCCCTTGAAATACTTAGCACAGCGACTACTCCTTACATACGGAGTCTGGTGATAAACCAGGTATTGGAAACGGAAAATCGGGTCAAAGTATATTTTTAGAAAAATAATCACCTGACCTGTTTTTTCATGTAGTGCATGCCTGTTTAAAAGCGATAACATCACTGACAGTTTCCTCTTAACTTATTTACCCCTGGAGACATATTTGAACCCTTCCAATTCATAGGTTGGAATAGTTCATTTTAAAATCTCAGGGATGAATGAGTTAAGTATGCGTGTTCACATTTATAAGGGTATAAAAAACCCAGAGAGAACTAATAATTCCATTTGTGCATCAATCACATTAGGCACAGATCTAGAGTTTACAGGTTGTTTGAGATATGTTTGATGCACACACTGTAAAGCAAATGTTTCGCACATATTCATTTATAAAGTAGCACCGTCCACTGCGAATGAGGTAGTGTGTATGAGAGTAATATATTGCTTGATATGTCGCTGATAATATGGTAATTAAGATACGCCATGGAAATGTAATTGATTTGTAAGCTACTGAGAAATAAATAATTAAGATAAAAATTGAAAAACACACACTGGTACCATATCACCTACATTTTGAAATCACGTAAGTCATAGTAAACGTCCTCTCTATGAACAAACTCCTCAAACTGCCAGGAATGTATTAATAGGCAATAATATATGAATTGCTGATACCGAGAATGAAGTTTATTATATGAAAGTAATATTGTAAGTAGGTCAGTGGGAGTAATTCCGTTTGTATGAGTGATACAATTCAAATATGTAATACGCTCGACATTTCAAGAGCTTTCAAAAAATCGTAGTTACTATAATCTAATGTTTTAATAAACTGTGAAAAATCTTTTTTGGTGTACCATGCTTTCAAGGTTACTGAGAATGAGGTAATTTAGATATGATTTAGAAATTTCCTTTTCACTGTCACACGTATTTTATATCCGTATACCACAGCAAAACACACATCGTTCTGAATGCACTGTTGTTATTTAGGGTCACTGAGAATGAGATAATTAAACTAGCATTTCCATGCCAACCATTGAGAATGAAGATACGACTGAAACCTTTTAAAATTGTACCACTGCACACATTAAGTTTATGTAAATCATAGTAGACCTACTTGCTTATCATGCTCTTGCACTTTAGGGCATTTCAGTTAATTACTTTATACACTGAAGGTCACTGGGAATGAGGTAAATGAAACACTATGAATGATCACTGAGCATGAGGTAAAGATTGCAAGACTCTGTTATCGCAATGAAGGTCAATAAAAAAAAATTGTAACTAAGATACCATTTATTACTATCTTACTTTATCCCCATTTTACAATGTGCAGTAATTGTTCTGTATTGAGAGTTGGGTAACTCACGTCAATAAAATGCGAAAATTCAAGCAATGTTTATTACCGTTATGAATGGTTCTTTTCCTGTTTAACATTACTGCAATTATTTATAGGGTTTAATGTCTAAACAGCTAAGGTCATTAAAGGACGTGCCTCCATGTGTGTTAAGTATGCATGCATGTGTGAATTTGTGCCGGAGACAGGGTATGTTGGTGTATTTGCCTCCTTGTGATAGCGTGGTTCTGATGCCGACATTATACTTATATCTCACTGCATTCCGCCCGGTCACATTATACTGACAACGGGTGAACCAGTTGCTGCCATTCCCCTGAATACTAAACGTTAAACAGGGAAATAACAACTACCATTTGTAATAACTTTGGTATAAAAAGGCCTGTGGACAGGAATCATTGCCTTCCTCACTTGGCCGATTGCTTAACATTAAAGCCAAAAGTGAGGTGTTGCCAAGCAAGGCACTAGAAGATAAAAGGTAGTCAGAAGTAGAAAGAAATATAAAGATCCCAAATATTGCAATGGTCGCATCCGATTTATTTTGGTCGGTTTTGTGTTCCCAAGTAGAAGGCACAAAAGCAAAACCACAATTCTGCAGGGGGTTCCCTCATTAGTCGCCTCTTACATTACTGCGAATGGTCACAGAGGATTATATGTATGCAAGGCAAATGTAATAACGTATTACAGCAATTAAGTTAAATCAAATCTCGGCATGGAGGATCACTGAGAATTTCATGAAAATATCGAGGAGACTCTATGGACGATTATTTAGAATGAGGTACATTTTTGAATAAAAAGATCATGTATGTTCACTGAGAATAAGTTAAATGGCACATAACGGATGATCATTTAGAGTAAGTTAATTTGAAAGTGTAATGTCATGGATGATCACGGAGAATAAGGTATATGATCTCAGAGAATGTGATTACTCTGTCATAGTTTTGTTATTTTGATTTAAGACTTTACCAAAATAGTGGCAGATTTTGAGAAAGCATGGAATGGATCTCGATGCAAACAGCATTTTTATTATTCATAAGTATTTTATGGTGTTGTTTTTTTGCTCGATGAAAGTAATTCGGTTCATTGAAGGTATTTATTTATTTTTTCATTCATTGATTTTGGAGGCATCGTAGTCTAGTGGTAAGATGCCGGGCTCGTGACCGAAGGGTTGCGGGTTCGAGTCACGTCACGGCACTGTGTTTGAACAAGATTCTTTACTCCGCTTGTTCCAGTCTACTCAGCTTTAAATGAGTACTTGGTTTGGCAGTGCTAGAATTGTTGAATGCTAGCTGTTAGCGCCGAAATGGCAGCATCGGCTGTATGCTCCACAAGGAATTGAGAACGAAACTGGCTGGTTGAAATGCCATATAACCACGGATAATAATTTGTGAACTGCTTTCAGACGACCTACAAACTAGGTTGTGATAAAGCGGTATATAAGAACCTCGAATGAACAATTATCATTATTATATTAATATTATAATGATTTAAGAGAAATTTCGATTCCTTGAAGGTGTACCTATTTGCAGTCAGGAATTGAGATCTCTCTCTTTTTTAAAGAAAAAAACTCTGTACCGCCACTGGAAAACTATGTCTTAATCATTCGTGTCCCATTTCTTGCTTGTTACGTTAATGGAAATGTGTGGTCATTAATGGAAATGCGTGGTCTGATGGGGGATTACGAATTATCACAATACAGCGCCATTACGATGGATTTATCACCGACATTACCATATCAGATTAAGCTGTGATTTACCATCCATTGTTCAAAATTAAAGAGGACGGTAATATGCGGGATACGAGCCACACACGTTATCCATTATGAGAAACAACTCGGTACATAGGAAGTTGCAATTATTGGAATTCAGGCTTCCATTAATTTTCAAATGCAATCTTAATTTTGAAGATAACCGACTTCTGAAAATACTTAAGAAAATGTCACTTACAATTCCGTCACCTCCTGAATAAAGGAGTATAGTCTGTGCTATTGTAGCTAAACTATGACTCGTGTTGCTTCACCATTAACTTATGTGGTCAAACTTTCGATTTATGTCGCTAAATCATCACTTCTGAAACTAAAACATTGACTTGTGTCGCTAAACCACTGACTTGTGTCGCTTAATCATTGACTCTTGTCGCTTTATCATTGACTCGTGTCGCTCAACCATTGACTTGTGTCGCTAAACCATTGACTTGTGTCGCTAAACCATTGACTTGTGTCGCTTAATCATTGACTCTTGTCGCTTTATCATTGACTCGTGTCGCTCAACCATTGACTCATGTAGCTAAACCATTGACTCATTTTGCTAAACAATTGACTCTCGTCGCTAAACCATTGACTCTCGTCGTTAAACCATTGACTTGTGCTGCCAAAGCATTGACTCTCGTCGCTTATTCATGACTCTTGTTGCTAAACCATTGCCTTCTGCTGCCAAACCGTTGACTTGTGTCTTTAAACTATATGTGGCGTAGTTAAACAATGACGCCTGCAGAAAACACCATTGACTCGTATAAACCATTAATAAAACTTTTAATGCCATTACAATGGAAAATTCACTAGCGGTGTATAGGTATGACGTTAAATTTCAGAGTAACATATTTTAGTTACACAAACTGGATGCACTGATTCTCTTTAATACGTGTTTTTATAGCATTGTTGCATTCCTACTTTTATTTTGTTTTTTCAATATATATAAATAAAAAATTAAAAGAAAATATATAAACATTATTGCATTCTTATTTGCCAGATAAAGTTGGCGTTGCTTGCGATTTTTTTTAATAGTAATCCTAACGCAATCAATTGCAAACTCTCTAAGTTAGCAAGCATATCAGCAATCTGTTTCCTCGCAAACAGGCTCGTAGAATTTGTTATTATTTCAACATGTTTCATAATTTCTAAGTCAGATGCGTATACGAGTGCTTTTTATATTGATTTTATCTTTACAATTTATCTTTTTTTTTATATATATTAAATATATGTTATCTTTATTGATACTTTTATGCTATGGTTAAGCTTTTTAATTTATAGTTTCTTTATACTATATTTAAACGATATCATCGTATACTACATATTTATACTGTATTTATGCTATATTCATACATAAGGTATAATTTGTACAACTGGAGTGCCTTATTCAAATACTACTTTATCTTGTCTAGAACCAGTTCAGAAAGCGGATAAACTGTCTTGAGCGACTCCTGGCGGAAGAAAGAAAGAGGGTGGCGACAACTGAGAAGAAGTTGGCTCTCGTATCCACAGAAACCCTATCGTCCGCCATGTCTGATGACGCAAAGCTGCACGAGCGAGAGAAGGAACTCCTCCAATCAGAGGTAGGTTGTTGTGGTTCCGTTCGATAAGGTCAAAGGTCAGCCATGTTTTGTTGTAGATAGAAGATACGACCAGAGATCTGAAACTATGCAGTCCCACCATACTGCACTTTGATCAAAAGCGTGACGACACTATGATCGCTGTGTGTGCTCCGAAACATGTGCCATTCACCCTAAACTGCTTACAAGCAAACATATATGTTTACATTTAGGTTACATCCGTTTTATGTGTTACCTCCCAACGGATTCTGCATCGTTTAAGAGACAAATTTGCATTGGGACCGATAAAAGGCAACATATTGAATGATAAAATGGTCCGACATCAGAACTCGATTACTGTTACGATGTAGTCATGGTAGTAAAATGTCTTCTAGAATGTTGGCTACGAACTGGGCTGTGTACTATGTTTAGATGTCGACCATATTGTAGCTTAACTTTTAAAAAAAAACACAAAAACACACACAAAAAACCCACAACAACTTATAAATGAAAGAATAAATACAGTGACGTCAACATTAACTATTTAAAAAAAAAACATTTGCTGAAAAGTCAAACAACATATCAAGGTTCTTACGTCAACAGAATAGCCCGGATGTAAATAAAACGAATCTGTCCAGAGCGGGCCGTATTTTCGGTTTAACATAAACTTTCACTTTATCCCTGAGAAATAAGAGAAAATTAATCATATCAAGAACCAAATATGAGATGTCTCCTACAGAGCAACTTTTTCGGACATTAGGGTACTCCAGAGAATTTTGATAAAGATATATCTTTTTTGCACTTTTTTTAATTAAGCGTGTTCACTGTTTATCTCTTTCCGAGACTTCAAACGGACACTATGAACAATATATGTAGTTATTTCAAAATGAAAAGGATCCTTTGACACATTGTTATATATTTTACATTTGTGTTATCTGTATTAACATATCAAATGAAAATAGCGTTCAATATAAAACTATGCATACAAAAAGCATGGTCTTGTTTAGAGTGCAATTTTATACACGTCAATACGACGGCTGATAGTCCGGTTCCAACCGCTCAAGTGACTTCTATTGTAACAATTCTGTTCTGTCGATAACGCTTGATTATTGGCACACATAACACAGTAATTGTCAGAGGACGTGTGTAATTTGATTTCGTTACTGATGACGGGAGGTTTATTAAATGTGTAAATATGGGGATCGATATTTTTAATCGCCTTGCTGAATATGAACTGTGGTGGCTTGTAAACTACACATCAATATGTCTGTCGTGATGTTGGTATTAGTATACACCCCACAGGAGCAATACATGTATGTCGCATGCAAATATCGATTTTCATTAGGCCAAATATTAAAAACTATTCGCTGCATTTTTCACTGACGTACATTATTTTATGGTTATTTATTTATTTTTTTATCGTATGTTTTCATATGAACTTATTCCCAAGATGTTTCTATGGAAACAATGAATACTAGAGTCCCTCTATGATAATATTTTGTGAGGAAATATGAAACATGAACTTGTCCGTGTGTGATTCCGTAAGTGACATTATACTTTGACACGGTTTTAGATGTAAAATTTCCATGCAACCCTACGACCGATACAAACTACAATATTTTAGATGAAATCGATGGCCGTGAGCTTAGATCATACTTATATTACACAAGAGTTACGGTGAAACGTTAACAAACTCGAAATATACACCTTTAACGTTAACGTTTTAGCATATTAATATAATAATGATAATAATTCGAGTTAGGTCGTCTCAAAGCGATTCACACATTATTATCAGCGGTTTTATAGGGCCTTTGCAACCAGCCAATACCTTTCTCAGCTCACTGGGGAACATACAGCCGGAGCTGCCATTTCGGCGCTAACAGTTAGCATTCAACATTTCTAGCACTGCTCAACCACGTACTCATTTACAGCTGAGTAGACTTGAACAAGCGGAGTAAAGTATCTTGCTCAAAGATACAACACAGTGCCGTGCCGTGACTCAAACACGCAACCCTTCGGTCACGAGCCCGGCGTCCTACCGCTAGACTACCGAGCCTCCTTGATATCTTCTAACAAATACAGCCTATTTAACTCGAATCATGACACTATTGTAAAAATGGATATTTTCTTGGTGTGTAAATGCTCTCGTTTTTCTGGTTTGGTAAATTAGCTCGAAAATAATTATCTACATTCAAATATATAGTTATAGATTGTATTGATAATTGATTGGTTAATAATTAGATATTAGAAATTTCATAACCATTGCTAACACGAACATTTCCACACCGAAATCAGTTCAAAGAGTCGCAGCGCGAACATTTACACTCGCGAAAATATCCACTTTTACGGTATGGGAAACGTATCACAAACTACGGTATTTCAACACAACACAACAGTCTCGTTATTCCAGCCACTTTCCTTCCCATCATATGGGCGGATTGGTCGAGTGGTTAAGACGTCGGCCTTCCACGCAGGGGACCGGGGTTCGATCCTCGAAGTCGTCGCACGCATGGACTATCAGAGAAAGTGTTTTTCTCATGCCCACACAACTCCAACAACCCAGGTGAAGTATAAAATGGTCTGGGGTGGATGTTGCGGTATCTGTGATGTAGCATTCAAGTGAGGTCGCACTATAAAAGATGCCGTCTAGTCCCACTACAAACAGAACACAATACATCTCCAGCAAACACGCAGACACATATTTTATAATATGACAATAAGGAAAACGTGACGAAGAGTCCCTTGAAAAATACCAAAAACATTATTTTGTATTCAAATAAGGTTTCATGCTTTCATCGCTTTTAATTCAAGTTGCGGATAAGAACATGCCGAATGACATTCCTTTTACTGACGTGTCACTCCATTGTCACTTCAAGGGAGTGATGACACACTGAGGGCGAATGAAATTCCAAAAGTGTTTCGCAAAAGCAAATTAAATTCTGTCATGTTTTAATGGGTTTTTTCAAGAATTACTAATGCTGTTTTGAGACACAGACAGCAAGACTCTCCTGTCTGACAGCATCACAAATCATGTGATAATTTTGAATCTTCTACAGTAGATTCTGTAAGGCAAGTGACTAGTGGCCAAGTGGTTAAAGTGTCTGACATTCTGCTACCACTAGCCCTCCACCATTGGGTCGCGGGTTCGAGGCCTCCGTGGGGCAGTCGTCAGGTACTGGCCGTAGGTCGGTGTTGTTTTTTCTCCAGGAACTCCTGCTTTCCTCCACCACCAAAACCTGGCACGTCCTTAAATGACCATAGATGTTAAAAGAACGTAAAACACAAACAAACAAAAAACAAAAAACAAAAGGAATATGACAAACGGTTTATACCTGAGATTATTTTGTCATCCCTACTTCCTGTTCAGGTTGAGTAATGCACGATAACCAAGTCGAAGACTCATTATGAGACTATTGTGCTCTGACGAGAATGTAATACTGGTTTTAGCAAATTATTTGAACTACAAACATACGCTTCAGACTTTCATTAACAGTAGTTGGAATATGATCAACAATTCTACCGGAGATAATTGTGTCTTCCTTACTTTCTGTTGCTGTTGAGAAATGCACGATCACATAGACGAGGATTATAAGACTATTGTGCTCTGACGAGAATGTAATACTGGTTTTAGTACATGATTTGAACAGAAAACATACAATTCAGACCTTCATTAAGCGTAATTGGAATATGACCAACTATATTATTGTGATTATTGTGTCAACCCTACTATCCCTACTGAGGTTGAGTAGTAATAATGCATGATACCCGAGCCGAAAACTATGCCACTATGATGCTTTGAACAGAATGTAATACTGGTTTTAGAACATCACAAGATTTGAACAGAAAAACAGTTTTAACAGTACTAACAGAAAAAAGGGCGTTTTTAGTTCCAAAAAGGACTATCACATCGATTTCTAAGAATGTGTTTTCTTTTATTCTCCAGGTCCTGGACAGTACGAAGTTGCTAAAGATTGCCAGTGACCAGATTAAGGGTCTACGTGAGCGCGTGCTGACCCTAGAGGATGAAAACAAGGTCTTGCAATCCAGTCAAACTATGGTACGTTTTAATACAAAAAGTTTAAAAAAATAAATTGATAAATATTGAATATAAATTGATTATAAGCTCTATAAATTTAATTGATAAGTTCTGCTTTAATGCCCCTCTTCTATTTATGACATTTCAGATTTTTCACCATATGCGCGATGATCGTTAAATGTATTTGGTTGGTATTTAAATCGATTTATTGATATTTATTCAATTTTAATAAATCACAAATAAGTTCCTTTTGTTGAATAATAAGAAAACAAATATCCCGTAAGGCTCTTTTAATGTAATGACAACTTTTAATGCATAACCGGTAAACCTGATGTGGATGTTATAATTTGTATGAAATGTTATATTAAATTTAGTTCAGTTCAATAATTGTATTGCTCATTTATAGTTACATAGTTACATAAAATATTGAATGTTTCTGATCTAGGCTGAGACAGAAGACTCCGATATAGACCAAACCCCATCCGGAAGTGTCGATACCGTTATAGAGCGACCAATCGGAGGCGTCGGTACTGAAGGGGCCAAGGCCAAAACTCCCTCGGTACGTCACGCGTTAACTAATTACTAGATTGTTTGATGCAAAAGGATTTATTCTCTCTGTTCAAAACACGAATTTATTTTGGACCACCTTTGATTTCAATATTCAAAATAGATGTAACAATAAGATTATGAATATTCATGAAACGTCACTTGGCATTGTTATATGCGCTGCGTTGCAAAAATGATAGATAATTCGGAGCACATACATGTGAAAATAAAAGAAACGACCAATTTAATTTTTATAATTTTTTTTCTTTTTTTTTCAGTTTAGTCAAAATAGAAAGGTATTTTCAAAACTGTCATTAACTAGGAAAATATTCTGTTGAATTTCAAATGTCGTTAGTTCTAAGATACAAATAAATGAATGGTACGTCGAACGACGTCGCTCCGATCCATTTGGTTAGGATATCACGAATTAAAATGACTGGTTTTCCTTATTATTGTGATTATACTTAACTTCAATGGGCCATGTAACCGTGAATAAAAGCACATCAAAACAAAAATCACAACGAAACGTTGTCTTTTAAAGAATTGTACAAAAATCAAACATGAATTGTATCCCGATATCTTTCGTAGAGTGTTTTCATTTATTAATTTTTAACAATAAAAACATTTCAACACACGGAAAAATAGCAATGTCTATCAAAACAGCAATGTCTATCAAAACAGCAATGCGTTTGTGTGGAATATACATTTTGGATGCCATACTAATCATGTCGTCACCACTTCTGTTTTAGCAAAGTGAGGATGAGATAATCATCCTTGGAAATGAGGTTGAAGTATACCATTCCAAGGTGTTGGAACTAGAGGCTCACCTAGAAGAGGTAAGTAAAATATACCATTCAAATGTGTTGTAATAAGAGTCTCACGTAGAGGAGGTAAGTATATTATACCATTCCAAGGTGTTGGAACTAGACGCTCACCTAGAAGAGGTAAGTAAATTATACCATTCAAATGTGTTGTAATAAAAGTCTCACGTAGAGGAGGTAGGTATATTATACCATTCCAAGGTGTTGGAATTAGAGGCTCACCTGGAAGAGGTAAGTAAAATATACCATTCAAATGTGTTGTAATAAGAGTCTCACGTAGAGGAGGTAGGTATATTATACCATTCTAAGGTGTTAGAACTAGAGGCTCACCGAGAAGAGGTAAGTAAATTATACCATTCAAATGTGTTGTAATGAAAGTCTCACGTAGAGGAGGTAGGTATATTATACCATTCTAAGGCGTTGGAACTAGAGGCTCACCTAGCTAGAAGAGGTTAGTATATCATACTCTTCCAAGTTGTTAGAATTAGGAGTTCACCTAGAAGTGGTGAGTAAATTATACCATTCCACTGTGTTGTAATAAGAGTCTCACGTAGAGGAGGTGGGTATATTATACCATTCCAAGGTGTTTGAACTAGAGGCTCACCTAGAAGAGGTAAGTAAATTATACCATTCCACTGTGTTGTAATAAGAGTCTCACGTAGAGGAGGTAGGTATATTATACCATTCTATGGCGTTGGAACTAGAAGCTCACCTAGCTAGAAGAGGTAAGTATATCATACTCTTCCAAGTTGTTAGAATTAGGAGTTCACCTAGAAGTGGTGAGTAAATTATACCATTCCACTGTGTTGTAATAAGAGTCTCACGTAGAGGAGGTAGGTGTATTATACCATTCCAAGGCGTGGGAACTAGAAGCTCACCTAGAAGAGGTTAGTAAATTATACCATTCCAATGTGTTAGAACTATGGGCTCACCAAGAAGAGGTAAGTTAATCATACAATCCAAGGTGTTAGAATTACGGATTCAACAAGAAGAGGTAAGTATATCATACTCTTCCAAGGTGTTAGAATTAGGGGCTCAACAAGAATCTCTAGGTAAACAATACTCTTCCAATGTGTTAGAACAAGGGGCGCAGGAAGAAGATGTTAGTAAATTATAGCATTCCAAGGTGCTGAAATTAGGGGCTCACCAAGAATGGGTAGGTAAATATTACAATTCCAATGTGCTATATTTAGAGGCTCACCAAGATGAGGTAAGTAAATTATACCATTTAAAGGCGTTGGATTTAGGGGCTCACCAAGAGGAGATAAGTCAATTTTACTATTCCAATGCGTTTGATTAAGGGGCTCACATAGAGGAGGTAAGTATATTTTACCATTTCAAGGTGTGACAGGATTTAAGATTTAAAAATTAAGAGTCGAGAGGCAGAAAATAAAAATGTAAGACCACAACATTATTACTTGTTTCTTGATTCCAAACCGTCATCTGTAGAACGCATAAAAGCCAAAAACTTTCAGAAATTCTCAAAATCGTTCAGAACGGAAATTTGGAAAAGGGTTTCGTTTTGAAATGTTAAATTGACGTTGATTTGAAAATTGGGGGCCTACATATATACAAGGTAGACATGCAGTCTAGAAACGGCATTTACCATATGGTTAACGAGCACTAGGGAATCAGAAATATACTCGAACAATTTACTGGGTTTTAAATTTTTAATATATATGTAAATTGTCACGATATTTACAGGTTCATTGGAATTAAGTTTATGATGCGAGGACGTTAAACCCAAAACAAAAACAATGATTAAAATTTAATTTTAACTTGATGAATGAGATACGTTTAAGTATGATTTAAGTGGTTTTTGAGCATTTTAAATTTTCAATAAATATTTTTCGTATTGTCTGAACTAATACATGTTTTCAAACACACCAGAAGAACGTTCTCACATGTTAAATTCTACGTTTAAAATAAAACTTTTTGTTTCGTTACAGGTGAATGAATATTGGCAAAGTCAAATTGTCAATAGAGACAAAGAAAGAGAATCATTTATGAAGGAAGCAAAAAAGATGTCTGAGGACTGTGATGCTTTGAAAGACACGATTTCAAAGTTGAAAGATGAGGACATTCGGAAAGAAAAACTTCTGAAAGATCTGGAAACAATGGTCCAAGATAAGGTCAGTGTTGTTTTTCGGAAGGAGGAAATATTACAGGAACGTGAGGAAATTATACGACAGCGAGAAGAAGATATGCAGTCCATGCTTGATCAAATCTCGCAAAAGGATGACGAACTCCGTGAACTTCGCGAGAATTTGCGTTCGAGGGACGAATGTTTACGCGAAAAGGATGTTGTCTTGGAATCAGTTAATACAGATGTGACGGACAAAGAACGTGAGATTAATTATTTTAATGATGAATTGACGGCATTGCAGGGAACTTTAGACAAAAAGGATCAAGAAATTTCAATTTTGGAAGAAAGAATTACAGAGATAGGTAGCGTTAAACAGTCAGATTTAAAAACCGAAAATATTAGGCAGAAAGGTGATCTCGAGAGTCTGGCTACCAACTTGGGTAAACTTCACGTGGATAATAGTACATTGCAATCAGATTTAGAAAAGGCGAAGCAAGCATTAAGTGAAGCTATGGTATTATGGAATAAAGATAGGTCTAACTTAGAGGCAGAATTAAATATAGTTCGTGAAAAGTTACACTTGTATCAAAGTACTTTAGACAAAAACGAGCCACAGGTTGTAGCTACTTTAAGAAAAGAAGCGCATAAAATTCTAGAACAAAAAGAGAAAGTATCGGGAGATTATAGAGTGCTTCGGGTCGAGAACGATGCTAACATACGAACATTGAAAAACGAAAAGTACAAACTTCAGGAGGAGTTAACACAAAAAATTAGGCAACTCACGGCAGAAATGACAACAAACGACAAAAATTCTCAGGAACTAGATCGTCTAAGAGCGCAGGTATGTCCGGCCTTTTAGGAAGAGAGGAAACAAAGGGCGTATTAATATCATAAAATGTCCGTTCAGCATGATTATCAGTAGCTTTAAGGAGGAATGCTATAATACGCATGTTTTTATCGTGAAGTTCGTGTGTTAGTGTAGTTGAGCTTTAGGAATTAAATTCGAAATAACTGTTATTTTCCTATACATGTAACACTTCAATTTTACTTCGCATTTTCACACTGTTTTGTAGAACTGCATCCGTTCATGCAGTTCATAATGTTGTATATTCGTTTCTATATCAATATAAGCATGTTTAAAATGTTTTGTCATAAAATTTATTGAAATTAATTCAAATACAAAACACTAAACTTACTTCAACTCTACACTCATGTAATCTAAAAACTGTTTCCTTGACAATTCACTTACGACAGTGAAAACTTTTTTAAGAACAAAAAAATACAAACCATACCACCACTTCTAGGTTAATATTCATGAAACTATTATTTTGCTCAAGCATATATTTTGTGCTCAAGCCAATTTGCTTAAATTATGTGACTTTTCAAAAAATCAAGTTTAAACACTGAAAACGGTATTCGGATTTAGATCTTTCCGAATATATTCCAAATCAACACTGGAATAAGGAATTTGGATTGAACACAGAGTCTAATTGAGAGCATCGAACCGGTTTCACGTGTACGGGGCCTGTATTCATGAAGCCGTTCTCATGCTCGAGCATGGATTTTGTGCTCAAGCCTAATTTCTTAACTTAACGATTATAAATTATTAAACCAATCTTATGTTGTCTGTGAATTGGAAAACAATATGAAGAGACTTTAAGCCGAATAGTGTTTTCAATGTTTACAATTGACTTCTTGGTAGTTTGACCTGATTAAAGTGAGTTACAAGAAAACTGGTCTGAGCACAGAATCCATGCTGGGACATGAGAACGGTTTCATAAATACGGGCGTCCTGTTTTGATTCAGTCATGATTCCATAGTTGTAAGAGTTATACAGATTATTCTATATAGTTTGGCTTACATTTCGTTTTTAAATGTTGGCTATATTGTAGTAGTTTACACTATATCATTTCAGTATAGAGGTATTCTCCACAGCACTTCTGTCGACTATGAGATACCTTAATCTCCCATGTATGTTATCAATAAATCACGTCGATCCCTTTCTAGCTTTAAAAGCCCACACAAAGATATCTGCAGGATTTATATATTAACTTTAATTGCCTGCAATATTTCCAATGCATGATACAAAAATTAAGAGTCTTTTTGCTTCGGAAACGCTGACGAACATAGTTTATCTGCAGCCACTTATCATAATACACATGATCTTTTCCGTCTTCATCGTGTTATATCTCTTAACACTCCATCTTCTTCTGACTATTTTTTGCGAGAATGTAAAATGTCCAAAAATTACATAAATTCTAAAAATAATACTATCTCATAATAACAAAAACTTCGGCTTCGGTGTCAGCTGTATTTTTTGACGTTCTGTGTTTCAATTTCTATCGATCGAAAGTGGAATCTAATACTCGTTCCTGAAACAGTCATGAATTCATGACTTAAACATTAATTATAGGTCAATGTAAGTAAGTTATAATATTTTAAAGAAATCTAGCAAAATCATTTTTTTGATACAAATAAACCTATCGTGTCATATCTAAACCAGAAAATCGGTCAGTGCTTATTTTTTTGGTTTGTAAATTGAACAACTTTTACCTTCAAAACATCTGTCTATTCTGGACAGTGGGTTCTGTTTTTGACATATTTCACCGTATCATAAAAATTATGCAACCTTGAAAACCATCATTTAAGTTTTTTATTTCATTTCTTTTAACTTAATTGCTATTGGATAATCAATTATATCTTAAACAATGAAACAGTACAGAGGGATTGGGGGAAGCAAAATAAGAAAACTTTATCGCAAGTTTCTTGACATAAGTATCAATGCTGAAACTGATAGGAATCTTGATATATAATTAAACACTATAAATAATCTATAAATACCCTACGAAATTATGTCTGTGATTCCTTACAAAAGTTGAAACAAGCCACAACTTGCGGATATAAAAATTTTTTGGTACTGTAGAAAGTTAAGTTTCTGAAATATTGTTTCTAGAAAGGATTCGCGGAGAAAAAGTTCGCACAACACTAAATAATCGATACCGTTTAAGTAACTCTATTGAAAGGGTAACACATTTGTGGCGTTCAGATTTTGCGGATTGTTGGAATGCGAACAAATAAAATGCCTGGGAGTCACTATGCTTCTTCTTCTTCTTCTTCTTCTTTTTGTGTGTGTATTATTTTACAATTTATGCAGGGTCAGAAAACAAATAGGCTTCCTTAAATACAACTGAGAACTGAAATACAAATATTGTATAATTTCCCGCTTTGTTATTATGTAAATTTACTTGCTATTATCAAAAAATTGCAACGCAATGAAGTTGCGTCATTTACCTAGTGTCAAAATATGTAAAATTTTGACGTTGCGGGAAACCTAAAAATTCATATTTTCAAAATGGACTCCTAGTTGTTAATTTATTCCAAAACGTGTAACAGTTCCGTCAAAAATCGGTTTCTAGTTTTTTGACACATTTTTGAATGCATAGTTACTTTTGAAATTGATAATAACTTTAATGAATCCCAGTTTCGCCAGATCAAAACGATACTTGAACGTAAATTAAACCTCATAAGAGCACATACATCCTTAACACATCAGTTTCATAATTCACAAGGTGTTTGTTGTCGATGAAGCAGAAGACGCTTACCTTCCAGAGCACTTTATTCTTCTTGCAATTTCTAAAGTCTCCTTGTAAATCAGTCCTGTGTCTTGGTGTTTTCGATTTAGAGTTCAAATTATGGTTTTGTCAATACTTCGGTATTCTCTTGTTGCGTTTTTAAGGGGGAAAGTTTAAGTCAAATTAACAATTAAAACACAGAATTAGGATTTTTCGAGCCGTATTATTAACTAACATGGGGTCCCATATCTTCACATAGCAAGGTGTTGATGTCAATAAAACACTGGCGTCACTGTGGCAATAAATGCACCACATGGGATGTTTATGATACTAATCAGAGAATGTCACGTATGTTAGACGCCATTCTTTGTAGAACGGGGTTTTCGTCTTGTCATGAATGCTGTTGGGTTATTAAAACTTCTGTTAATATATTGGGGTCATGGAGGCTATGAAATGCAAGTTCATTTAAGAAATATGCGCAAAAAGAGGGCGCTGTACGTCGTGTTACAGTAAACAGGCACTTTATCTCACGTGAATACGTGAATTGCACGTGTAAAACGACGCTGTAGATCAAAGTGATGAACCAGAACACAAACTGTAGTGGTAGTGGTATNTCAGTTACACATGTCGGGACTGTACATATGATATCTAATTTTCATTTCAAGTGTCCCATTCATATATAGTTAATTGCATACCACTGTACCTGTATTTATATCATAAAACTTATCATAAAAGAGTTTACTCGGAATTTGACTTATCATGAAACATTTGTTCAGAATTATACTTCTTAATTTTACTTATTGGGAAACTTTTCTACAGGATTTTCTTCACTAATTTTTTTTATCAAGTTTAGTATCGACGAGTGATGTATAACCATAAGTCAAATAGAACCAACTTACATAAAATTACATTAAACACAGCATGTGATTGTATATAGTAAATTCCAACACATATTGCATACTAAGTTTCCTCTATCAGGTTATAATCCCTCGATTATTTTTCCGATTTTGTTGAAGTTTAACGTTTCTTGCCATGTTCAAAATAGTCTTAAAAGTCCATCTTGATTATAACTGCCTCAGAGAAACAGCTCATATCACTGTTAACATTATGCAACGTGGCATCAATAAACTTGAGAAAAATAATTACGTAATATGTTCATCTCTGGATCCTTCACTAGAACTGAGCAGCTATTATATGCCAAATGTCAAAACAAGACCGATGGATAAAAACGGAACAGGGAAACAGAGTTTATGGTTTGAAACATTCTGATATAGACATTAAAAATACTGCCACTTTGTTAAGTTAATCGAGTTATAAGATGATTTTTGCTGAAATGATATATTGCTTGTTGTTTTTCTTCGCTAAACCGTAAATATAACACTAGCATTGTTCAAAGTATTGTTAGTTTAACGGTACTCCAATTAAAACACTGGCAAACCTTTTTCTGTAAATGATTGTGTCACATAATAATAGTGATAATTGAAGTTTTGATTAAAGATTTTTATTTAAATATTTACTTAAAACTATAATCTAACGGATTTATATGAATTTGGTCTTGCATAAAATTGTCAGTTAAGAACTTTTAAATTTCAATAATTAAAATACATATTAGTCTGATCTTCAAATTATATTTTTGTCTATTTCTTTCTATTTAAAATGAATAGTAGTTTCTTATTTTTCTGATCTGAAAGCGATTCTCTTGATCCCCAGAATATAAATATTTACTTTTTGTCCAGCCCAACGATAGTATATGCATAAACCTTCCGTTATTTTCCAAATTTAAACTTAATTCCTTCCTTCTTTGAATATATAAGTTGTATTGATATAGCTAAAGGTATTTTCGGTAAGCCTGTTGTCAGAATTATGTATAATGTAACTTGGAAGTGTGCCATGCTTCCGTATTCATATTGTAACAATTCAGTATCGTGACATTTTGAGTGGCCAGTCATTATATAAACTGTTGTGAGAACAAAACAAACACACTAGACATTTCTCTTCTGGTAATGATTTGATGACAAGGGTATTTACCCCTATTAACAATAAGGGTAATGCACACCATATGCTATATCAACATTACTTTGTGTTTTTATTACAGTTCAATGAAGTTTTTAAAATATATTTAAACTTTCTATCATGTTGAAGATTTTATAGATATATTAAAACTTTCTATTATAGTCACGTAGAAAAATAATTTTAGTTGGTTTTCAATCAGGTTTTTAATACATATTTCAACTTTTCATTATATTGAAGATTAAATAGATATATCGAAACCGTCCATCAGAGTGTAGAAAAAATAAATTCAGTTGGCATTCAATTTTTGTTTTTAATTCATATTAAAACATTCTTTGAAAGAATTTATTAAAACTGTTCAGCCTTATCAAGTAAAGTTTTGATTTTAACTCATATTTCAGTAAAAACGTAAGGCATTAAATCTTTACATTAAAAGAAACTTTAAATCATCTTTAACTTCGAGGACATGACGCTACTTTGCTTCGACCTAGATTTATATTGCGGATGTCAACGATAAATCAGAAGATTCTTACCCTTCTGAAACGTCTGGTCTTTCTTTGTGTGAACAATAATAATGATTTTTGTTGTTGTTATTAGCATGTACAATGAACAAATTTCACTGAACATTTAATCATTTAATTATGTGAATGCACTTATGCAACACGTTCATTCCCAGAAAACGTATACATTTGAAACAAATATGGTCGAAATTGGTTCCGATATTTCTTACTGGTTAAAACCTAATATATCAATCATGCATCCTTTTCGTAATCTTCCTAATTGCGGAAAAACGGGTAAAATAATATCTTGCGCGGTATAGGCGTACTTAGTCAAAATCTAAACTAGGGGATGAGAATGCGAGGTATATAAATTCATGTTCTTTATGGCTCGAGTTCAAAAGGGTCAGTTATAGATTAAATCTTTATCTGGTCATATTTCATGTTGACTTTTGTTTGAATTTATATTATCGTTGTTCTCAAAAATCCCCGAGTAACCTCTCGTCCTACCATCAGGTTAACAGTCCCGAATGACCTCTCAGCTTTCAACTACATGAACAGTTCCATAATCTTAAGGCTTATCATTAGATAAAGAAGTCCTATAAACCTATTCTCCTATCACTCAAGACACGGATAGACATATGCTAGGTGGAAACCCATTGTGAAACGGGTCGAAACGTACTTTCTTCCCTTTAATTACGAAAATGTATATCGTGTTTACTACTGACAAACCCTGTTATTGTCACCCTTTTCACTTACATGTGTGAACTAGTGTCGTTTTCACTCATCCTAACATTAATCATAATACATTAACCACTGACGTAAGGTGATTATCATCATAAATATATTGAAATGCATGCCATTTTCTGTGTTGAATGGATAAAATATATCTAACATTACACAGTAAATGAAACTGTCAACTCATCCCCAAATATATAAAAGTATCATACCCACGCATCAGAGAAAGTATAGTTTCTATTTCCTGCAATAGTACACATTAGAATGTGTTATTTGTGGGAATCGTAACGATCATTGAAAAAGGACCAAAATACTTGAACTAGTTGCTTACAAAAGAATTACATTCTTTACTTTGGTATGAGTCTTCCGATTCTGATTGTGATGAAATGGTTCTTTATAACAATGGCCATACAATATTTTT
>NW_018480072.1:945341-1035523 GCF_002113885.1 Mizuhopecten yessoensis | reverse complement strand
GGGGGGGGGGGGGGGGGGGGATTGAATCACGTTATTTAAAACATTATCGATGGACTAATTTTAACCAGTATCTTGCCAAAATTCATAATATACAGGATACATGTGCAGGAAAAACATGTTATTTGTAGATGCTCCATCCACCCAATGAAACCGAAATTAGGATTATTATTTATGTAAATTCTACATTTTTTTTCATGACATCGGGGAATCGATGATTTTTTCGGCTGAGTTATTTTTTAATAATTATTTTCTCAAATCTCTTCGTTAGATACATATTTCAATTATTATTAGAAATTTTGCTTCTCGTAATTGACTTATAACTAACTTTAATATACCTAATCACCCAGTTTACATGTTTCAAGGGAGATAATTCTAATAAAAAGTGTACCTATAAGAACAAACATTTCTGTGTTTAGAAATTTCCCGTTAAAACTTCACACTTAATAAGACTTTTCTAATGGGAAGCAGATGTACAGGACTTCCCAAAATCTTCAAAATTGTCTTTAGCTTTCGAAATAATTATTTGTTTCATGCTTACCTGCTCTGGTTATAACTGCAAGTGCTTACAAAGACATCCTCCCCAATCTCCAATAAAACATCTTGGATTTCAGCGTGGCAACCAACTTGTTATTACATATATATACATTATATATACATTATATATATATCAGCTGTAAAACGGAAACATTTATGACAAAAATGTTCAATTAAGTGCAAAAGATGAAGTAATATTCATCCGAAAGGAGTGAACTAGTATTGAAATTGATAAGTGATGTTTCTTTGACTATTTCCAGGAGGACATTGCCTACCAGATACAACACCACGAAAAGTTACTAAGGGCTGAATACCTGGCTATGAAGGTTCGTTACGAGACCAGACTGGAAAACCTTCAGAAAGAACACATGAATCTTCTGTCCTTGCTAGACACAATGCAAAGGGAGAAAACCCTGGACAAGGAGATCATTCGGGGTGTCCAAAAAGGCATGAGCCAAATGAAAGTAACTTATGCCAAGGATCTTGTAAAGTGGGATGCGGAAAAAGACATCCTCGCCAGACACATCAAGGAGGTAGGTGACATGCTGTCAACTTTAGCTTTGCTTGTTGATCGATCTGTGTTGTATAGGCAGCAATATACAGTAGAAATGGTTTGATTCTGAAAATAAAGGGCAAGCCTGAGATAGCATTGATGTTGAATCATCCTGCACAACACAACTAATATATAAACAACATTATAAATACATTTTAGATAATTGAAAAACAAAATTTCAGGTAGTGTTTTCGCCGGATTCTTGCATTGCAGATAGTTGTATGTTAATTGAACCCTTTCAGTTTCTGAAAGCCTGTCTGAATTTAAACATCATTTACCCGGTAAAAGAACACACATATATATATATAATGTTATAACATTTTAGCAAAACTTGATCTTTCAAAACTGTATAACTTAACAATTTAGTTTGGAATCAAATATTAAACCCGTCAATGTTTCTGGTTTATTCCAATATAGTGCACCTTACTACATTTTCCTGTCGCATTCTTATTCAGATCGACGAGGGCCGAAAGCTGGCAAAAGATATGCAGGGCAAAATCGAAGAGTTGAAAAATCAGCTTGCTGACCAGGAGTATGAGAGGGCAGAGCTGGTCAACCGGATCACTACAGAACGATCAGGGTGGGGTGTAGACAAATCCAACATGCAAAGCAAGATTAATCAGGTACAAGACATACCATAAATCATTGTTACGGTGATTACCATTGGTCATTGCTACAGCAAATATCATTGGTGAATACTATGGTGAATACCATTGGTCAACATAACTACGTGAATTTAATTGGGCAACATTGCAGATGAAAATTTCGCAAAGAGTAACGGTGATTTTAATTGGCCAGCTAATAATTTTATTTATCAACGTTACATCGGCTACCATTGCTAAAAGTATTTGAGTACGTTATCGTTCGGCGATATTTCGGGTGTCATCATATTGTGAGCCAAATCTACTAAATTGACTAATTTGGTTATATGATTCTTTCTAAGATAGAGGTATAGATTCGATTTATTATATCATGTTTTAGCACAGTCCTTTTTCTCGTAATCGAGCCCCGGTGTTGCATTTTAACGTTCGGATGGTGTATGACTGAACCAGATTGTTTTCTACAAATATCATCACTACAATTCGAAATTCATTCTTGCAATCAAATCTTATCATTGCACTCGCTTTTAGTTTGTCTTGGAGCCTGTGTGATTTATGAATATATTTCAAGTGCACATATCGATTTTGTTTTATTAAATTAAACAAAGGCTTTTATGAAAAATCTATTGCATGCAATTCAATCTAACCTACAGCAATGACGTGACAATGAGAAAAACACTTGTTTTTGGAAAGTTTAAGCATTCAGCCGCATATTCTTCCCAAACCAACATTTAATAAATTTTCCTTGTTGCAGCTACAAGAGCAGCTAGCCATGGTATCCCAGGCCCAGAACAGAACCAAAAACATGCAAAACCGCATGGAGGTCGCGTGGGAACAAGAAAGGTCCGAACAGAAGCGACTCCTAGCGGAGGCTCATTCACTTGCTCTCGACCTTCAGAGCCAATTAAAGGCACGAGACGAAGAGTATGTAAGGGAAAGGAAGATGTTGATTGAACAACTTCGACGCATGCGTACTGAGATCGATGAAGAACAATTGAGTCGGGATTCTCGCCAGAAAGAGGTATAGTATTGGAAAAACATATAACGTGAATATGTGAACTGATGATCGGTGGCTAAAAAGAATTGTGAGTTGTTGCAGCGCTATTTGCTGTACATATGACGTTTAAGAAATATTTACAATAGCTAGTAAACAGTTCAATTATGACATTAATTTAGATTTGATTTCTTCAATTAACTCCTTGTACTTCCAAAGAGTAACACACAGAATACGATTAAATCGAGTTTCTGAGGGCGCGTTTCATGAATGATGCATACAGACCAAGAATATTTAATTTATCAGTTTTCCCTTGCAAAATCTTATCCTTCACATCACATGCTTTAACCATCACATATGCGTTGTTGTTAAGTTTTCATTTCAACATTATGAATAAAATTGCTAAAGCATTAAGTTGTACTTATTTATGAAAAAATGAAACCAGTAGCCCTGAGATCACAATATATATATATATATATATATATTACATTTTTTATATTTTCTTTTTCTCTCTAATAGATTGACGAGAGAGGATTGCGAATATCGGAACTAGATAGGATACTGAAGGAAGTAGGGGAAAGGGCTTCTAAGGAGCAGGAGATGTCAGTTAAGGAAAGGGCTGACCTGGTCCGGAGGCTGGGTGAGATGAGGAAGCAGCACAAGAGAGACCAGAGGAGGGTTGAGGATGTTCTCACTGGGGTACGCATCGCTGAGCCATGTAATATGCATAACATGGGTCACAAATTCATATTGTTATAACGTTTAACCCGAAAAAAATAAGTACCATTTAAGAGTAAATGGGTAACTGTTCATAATTTTCCCGATTGTAGAAATCCGGTAACAAAGCACAATCATTGAAATGATTCTTACAGTATCACTCTTCCTTTTTCCTTCTGATATTTTTAAGTCAATGTCATTTACATTGCTACCGAAATCCTTGTTTAAATACTTTAAAAGTGGAATTTCTCGCGGTGTGGAAATATAGGCGCTTTTTGCCGTTGAGTAAATTAACGCCGAAATGTCCACATACCAATATGAATTGATAGATTATGTAGATTTTAGGTATATATTATGTATAGATTTCAGAACAATTTCTAGTCACAATTTCTACAACAATGCTAACATTTTTAAGAGTCACAACGCCGTCATTTCCGCACGCGAACATTTCCACTTTTACAGTAATTCAGATTTAAACGTTATATATCCTCAGATCTGTTACATTGCCGAATTGTAAACCCTCTTCTTGACATCTCTTATATATGGAATATAATATACACTATTCACATTTGTAGATACTTGATATGTATTTAATGTCACGTTTTACGTTATTCATATGTGCAGCTGACGCGGTTAAAAGAGCTTGCTGCGATTGTTTCGGACTCTGAAAAAGAGGGTAATACCTCAGATACTGAACTAGTCTCACGACTGGAGAAACTAAGTACGGGTCCACTTCCGGAATTAGACGTCGACTTAGCAGATCCAATGCACTTGTCTCCACGGAAATCAATCCGACAACGTATCGATCAGGTCACACTCTATCTAAATCTCTTTATGTATTTGGTCCGATATTGTTTCGTGTATTACTACTATACATTAGAAATAATTGTTACATCTCCAATTATCTCCTTTTATTTCGCAATATATGTTTCTCATTCTTATTCAGTTTTTATACTCGCATCATGAGGATTTTGTCATCTGTTAATGAAAGCCCCATATAATGGTGACAATCTAGAAATATGGGATCTTATTTCGTTTTATTTTATTCATCGCCCTTCCTTTTTCCTACCTTTATATAATTATTCTGTCCCTTTTCTTGTTTTCTTTTCTGACATTTGTATTTTCTTTCATTCGGTAAATATTGTGGTATACGAAATGTAGTTTGATCATGTATTCAGAAATAAAATAGACACTATGATTGTACTAAAAATAGAACATGGTTCATCGGTACACTTGGGCATAAATCCCTGAATCAGCAGTTTGGTTTAGTTTAGTTTAATTTTGTGTAACGACGTATTAATAGCCAGAGTCATTTAAGGACGTGCCTCCATGTGTATAGTGTATGCGTTCTTGCGTGTGTGCAGGAGACAGGGACGTTGGCGTTCTTGCCTCCTAGTGATAGCGCGAATCTGATGCCGACTTCATAGTGCTATCTCACTGAAATGCCATGCTGAAGGCACCCAGCACAGCATTTCGCCCGGTCACATTATACTGGCAACGGGTGAACCAGCTGTTACCATTTCCCTAAATGCTGGACGTTAAGCAGGGAATAATAACTACCATTTTTAAGGTCTTTGGTATGTCCCGGCCTGGGGTTATTAATACGACAATAAACGCTATTGTCCTAAATCGGCGGAAAGATTATATGTTACAGGGATGGAGCTCATTTTACCGGTCTTTAACTTAAAAGTGCTATTGACTATTGAAAACGAACCAATCAAAATGTCTTATGTAGGTGACGAGCCAATCGTGTGGGAAGAGCTAGTACTCGGCCTTGACCGATACATGTTTGACGTCATTGCAGAAAATATTGAAAGAGCAGAAAGGGATCTCTATAGGTTTTCGGAAATTACGACTTGGAACGTTTTTTGACTCTTCTTCTTTTTTTGTCGATGCGAGTCGTCTTGATAGAATTAACAATTAAAGTATAGGATTCGGAATAAAACAAGCTTCTCGTGTCCTCCTGCAAGACCTATCCGCTAAACTTTGCCACGGAAAAACATACCTGGTCTCGGGGAGCAAGAAAATTCGTAATCCCTCAAACCCATACATTAACTCTAGACATTTTGATTATGATCATTTTGAATACAGTATATTCAATATAATTGTATTATGCTACAAAGATTATATTTATCTAAACAAAAATTATCTCATCATTTTAGAATTTTCTTTTTACATTTTTCAATATTTTGTTGGTAATATTTATAATTTGTTATTTATACTCAATTACCATTCCAACATTTATTTGTTTTTTTCTTTTGTTCCAGGTTGTTTTAAAACATATAAAAGAGGTAAATGTTTAAGTCATATATATTTATCATATATCATCCCAATCACTTATTAGTATATTTCGTAATATATGAATACATGTAAAAATAGGAAATATACATATGTAATTGTATATTGGTTGCTATGTGTTTATGATAGCGCCTGAAAATGTATTTTTTGTTAGAAGTTGGAAATGTTAATATCAAATACAACATATAATACCTTCTTAATAAATATATGCGTCTTAACGAGTTCATTTGATCGGGCAGTGTTATATATAATTTCTGCATGTAAAACAAAATATTCGCCAATCCACCAATAGTGCATACGGTTTCCGGTTAGGGGAAACAAGCCTGCATTGTCCTATTGAAAGATTACCTAATGTCTGACATTCCCGCCATTTCAGTCTCTGAAGGAGATACATTTCGCCGTGGAGGACATTGGGCGTCCCCGTGAGATATCAGAGGAGGAACGCAAGAAACTCCGAAGGTTGGTCCGATTTATTTCTTCTCTAATTTTGATGTTTTTAAATATTTGCTATTTTATCTCCTCTTGAGGATGAATTAGAAATAGTTTAAAAAAAACACACACCTTCTTAACATTTTAGAAGAACATCGTTTTACATGTTTCCTCAACAGATGAATGTTAAAACAACAGTAAATTGTTATTTTTGGTATTATTTTGTTTTATATTACTGTTGGTCTTTACTTTAAACTTGATTTTTGATATTTTTTTCCATTGTAGAAGTTTGTCGAGCTCCGAAATCGACTTCCTAAAGGAAGACTTTTCAGCGGGCAGACAAAGGGATTCAGGAAAATTTGATTCACCAAAAGCATCGCCACTTACAATCCAAACAGACACAGCCTCACCGAGATATCTTAGAAGTGTTACACACAACGGATCTGGTGATCTCCTTAATCAACCCGCTTGTGACCTTCTACTTGAAATAAACCCTATTACGTCACTTCCGTTACGACAGAAATTCATAATGGCAGACGTGCATTATGAACAGAGTGTTTCAACGAAGTTTCCTGATCCACCGCCTAGTTTTCTTATTTCTCCAAAATCACACTCCAGACAGACGTTAACAGATACGACGTTTTCGTTATACTCCCAAAAGACTTTATCCTCAAAATCACAAGATGCCAATCAACCTTTAAACGTTAATAAGACAAGACTCGCTCCCACTAGTATATCACTGGATACGACCAGAGTGAATTCTTTACACACCGGTTCTCAGAGTAAACTCAATACAAAATCCGTTTCTGCGGGAGGAACTCCCACATACGAATCGGCAAGCCTTCTTTCTTCCATTCCAGTATTAAACAGGGGTACCTCATCTGACACCTCGCTTTCACCTCGTTCCGGAAATTCGTCCAATTCCGGAAGTTATGAACGCCTTACACCTAGATCTGCCAGACGAAAGTTTTTCGAAGATCAAAGTGACTTGCAACCATCTTCTTCAATGTCAGAAAAAAGTCAAAGTTGTGAAGGTATCCAAGAGGATAAGATTTCAACAAAACCTCCCACCGTCGACACCAAACGTCTCCGATTACAGCATGATGAATCAGAGGATGACATGATAGGACAATTAATTGAGGATACCAAACCGCGGATACTAACACAGTCAGTTTCTGTCGATGAAAAGACGTCACATTCAGTAGCAAAATCGTCAAGTACTGAGAGTAAGAAAAGTAAACCCGAAAAACCAAAACGGAAAATAATAAAACGTTCCCAGAGCGTCGATAGTTCCGTGAAGAAATCTGTAGCCAAGGCGGGTATCACTGCGATGTCACCGGGAGCTCCTTCCAATACCAAAGCGGTTGAGCTTTTCGCAACAGTGCGAAGGAAAATAAAAAACACACTGAAAAGGTCTTCATCTATGACAGATGAAGAAAAATCAACGGCGAAACAAGGATCTAGTTCTGAGGCGAGCGGGTCCACTTCGGGAGAAGAGTTCAACAAAGCAGGTGGACAGAAATCGTCTGGGATGGTATACAGACCGTCAACTAGTGTACATAAACCAATGGTCGGAGTACAGAAAAGTACTACGTCACCCGAACATGAATCACAAAGTAAACCACCCCCTACGCCACCTATATCCTCTATGAACAGACGCGCACTTCCGGAGGTAAGAAGGGATGCTAAGTAGTTTGTAGATTGCCGTGTAGATGTAGTCTGTGTTTGTGTGTTTCGTCGAGTATTTTCCATTAAAACACCATTGCCAGCTGGTGTCGGAAAAAAACGTCATAACTGTAACACTAACACTGGGCTAACACTGAAACTAACACTGGTGATATAACAAGAGGCGTTATCAAACTTTGAACGATTCTGTTTTTCAGATGGAGGATGATGCGTTAACTAATGGCAGGAAACGAATTCCGGATATAAGTCCGGACAACAAACCGAATAAGCGCTTAAGATCAAAATCTGCAGAGCGCGCAACCCGAGGGCCATCTGCCCTGAAACAACAGGTAATACTGGAAGAAGACCTTTTACCCGATAGGTCAAAAGTATTCAGTGAAACAACGGTGTGATATCAACACATCGACGTCAATATGGACATGATCGGGAGCTTTTAATTTACAATAATATACGGTGTCAGTATTATTTTTACTTAAGAAAATTTTAAGAGTTTTTAGAAAATTCAACTTAGTTTAACACTATTTGAACGTACCTGTTACATGCAACATTTTCCAAACTATTTTAGTGTTTGAAATTCTGTCGTCATGATTACTGTAAACGTGTCTATATTAGCGAATTTATATTTTAGTGCTCGGTTGCACATAAGACATATTAGCACAATCAGAAATTGTACTTCTTCTCCTTTCTTGACCAGATGTATTTCAGACAATGGGTACTGATATTGTTGAAACTATACATAAATAAGCTCACGTCGCATGATATGGTGCATTATGCCTGGATTAATAAAAACGCTAAAATTTGAACGTTTACGGTACACGTATTTAAATGATGGTACGTCTGCAAGACGCAGAGGAATGCATGCAGTAATCACTCTGGAATTCTAAATGATTCAACCTTGCTAATAGCAACTAGAAGTCACTTTAACACAAATCACAGCTTCACTGTATAAGACACCATGTATCCTTGACTCAAACACTGATCACTGGTTGTAAGATCTGTTTGTTAGAGCAATGTTTTCACCTTAACAAATCATAGATGTCATGAGTAAGATAAAACAAAGTCAAACATGGGACTATATATACTCTCAAAAAAAACATAAATTGGGACATGGTGAGTAGGTCAGATATAACGTTGTCTCGGCAAGGTTTAAACACATGCAAACAGTTATTTTAGACATAATACAGCGAGATGTCATTTACACCATTCAACATGCAGTCTCCTTAATTAATACCCAACATTGTGTTCTTTATAAATAACATTACAAAACAAAAGAAATGCATTGGTTTTAAACATTACGCAAGTGTTATACTACGTGCTTTTTAAATCATTTATTCAATAATGTTTACAATACATGAATATTAAAGCTATCTTATTATTTGCTTATTATTTGCTTATTACTCCTTCTCGTGAACGTAAAATGGTACTCAAAGTCATGCGTGCTAGTTTTACAATTATATAACTATCACGTGAAAATACATTATGTAAAATAACGTGGTAAGTGAAACGTTGATTTCCATACTAGCGAATAAGGTCAGAGGTCAGCAATTATGTATACGCAAAATATTAGTAGTGAACTCGTGCGTGCCCTTTATAGTTAAAAGTCCCTTATTTAAAAAAAAAAAAATGTATTTTCGGAAACTAGATATGTAGTTGGTTTGCGTTCGATGATGAAAAATTAGGTTCGTGAAGAAAATGTTGTTTTTTTTTTTTCTGATTATGCAGGAATTTGTTTGGTTTCCAATTATATTTTGTTGTTTTGGCGAAAGCGATTAATTTAGAGAGCAAATATTGTTAACACACTCGACACTCGCACACTTTCACATGTTGATCGCAATTTGTTCGATTGATTACAAATATTCATAAACGTGAATTTAGACACAAACTTGTTATAACATACACTGCCTTTAATTTTACTTGTGTGTTACATAAACACACACACATATATGTACATAAGTAAAAAGGTTTTAACTCCTTCTGAATGTTGATGAAAGAAAAACAAATTTGTAAAGATTACAATCCTCAAAAACTTTCACCTTTTCGGGTGGTTCAGGAAGACACCGGGCCAGTATTCATGAAACCTTCCTCATGCCCAAACTCATATTTTTGTGCTCAAACCCAAATTTCTCATTCTGGTGAAAAATTGATAAAAGAAATATATAATTTGTCGATGATCTGGAAGAATGTTGGAGAAGCTCTGCTGCTGATTATCATTTTCGATGTTTAAACATTGCTTTTTTGAACGTGTCACATGATTTAAGCCAATTATAAACAAAGAGGTTTGAGCACAGAATCCATGCTTGATCACGAGAACGGGTTTTATGAATACAGACCCGGAATTATTGCGACATAATACGAAATGCTAATGATAGCAGGTGAACATCAAACATTGTTGATGTGATAACAACCGCGTCATCAAGTGTTGACGATAACTTGTGACCAGGTGCATATAATGTGTCATAATACTGTCAGTCAATCAGACAATCATCTTGAAGCGCCCGAAGATGCGACAGTACTAGACTACTGTAATTTTGGTTTTGTTTTTATATATATAGTTGTAGGTTTTTTTTACGATTGCTGCAATGATAGTTATATACGCTTTAGTTAAATTATCACTTATGTTTTTATGTATGTCAGATAATTTCGTATACTCGTAGAATTTATTTTTTAATTATATTGCACTTGATAAGGTCACTTCACGCATGAAAAATATTCTATTCACCACTGATGAACTTAATATTCACGCAGAAGTCCGCAAAGTTATTTTCTTTCATTTTGATTCATTGCATTCACGGTTTGAAAATGTATTTTTTCTATATCAAAACAAAAGATCATTCTAATCATCACTGATGAACTTGATATTCCCCTAGAAGTCTGCAAAGTTATTTTCTTTCATTTTGATTCATTGCAATAAAGGTTTGAAAATATAATTTGGTAAACAAAACAAAAATTAATTGTTTTTTTCTTAAAATCACCTATACAAATAACATTACAAACTTAATTATATGAAAATTATTGTTAATTTTCATTAATGTGTGGACAATTTGTTTCTTATCAAATTTTCAAAAGACTACTAATCTATACACGATTGTATTTGATTTTTTTTTTTATCTGCGTCCCATTTAAACAATAACTTTGATGTGTGCTTTCACTGTAGTATAAGGCGTTGCTAGTACATACGGAAAGTAGAGTGGCTATTTATATAGTAATTTATTACAGGTTTTGTTGTTTTAGTTATAATCATATGGTAAGAGATGAAAACTGATATATCTATTTTAAAAATATTTTTCCTGTTGTCTGCAAAATACATTTTGTTTTATGTTGATCTCTGATTAAAATCTTTAAACCTCCTTAAACGAGTAGATTTGTGTTGTTTTCGAGGTTACACTGTTCTCAACATTTCCTGTGACAACTTCAATGTCTCTGTTATACATTTTCCTTTTCTCAGTAGAAACATACCTGCCTCCATCGCTTTTGGAGTTCTCACGTCACAGATGTTTACTACTCCAACGTTCTAAGAATTACGATTTTCAAAATGGATTCCTCCGGCTGAGGTATAAATCATATAACCGTGATTGCTTCAAAGTTTTTCAATCTAAACTGAAAATACATATCGATATCATAATAAGTTTTTCAATTATAGTTTTGACTTTAAGCAAAAGATTAGGACCTTTGCACTGCGGCTTAGATATCTGATGACCACTTTGTTGTTGGAAATACATCTGAAGTATTTGTTGATTGTTTGTATTAACCTTGCCTGTAGGCTGTGATCTATATAGTAACCAATTCAGAATTGTTTTCTCGAAAATGGTTTTTATTGTTTTACTTTTAATATTTGAAGCAGCACACCAATGTATTTCGGGATATTGATAAATATTTTTATGTTCTGTAATTACGTTTAATCGTCATTTTATTCATGGACCTCGTTGAACCACCTGGCTATGGATGACGTCAGAGCTATAAATAGAATTCGTTGATCAAACTGGCTGTCGATTACGTCAGAGATCTCACTGAACACTCTGATTGTGAATAACATCATATCTATTTATAGACCTCACTGAAGAACTCTACCAGGAAATCCTGTACTATCGCTTTGTCTGGTATGGTGGCGATCATTCCGTACATGGCGGCTGTCCCCTCCTTGGCAAGAGACTTGTTTTTCTAAAACAAATAATAAATTAACTTTAATCTCTTCAATCCTTGCAAAATATAGCTTCAATAGAATAAAAGTGCAATTCCCTCACTGAGTTATAATATATATATCTTACTGGTAAAATGTAATAAGTTATGAAACCGCTATCATTATTATTTTTAACTGACCTTGACCTCCTGCGTTGAATCCTCGAGGTCTTTCAACAGAGAATCCGAGACTCTCACGTGATGAGGAAGAATAGAACAATGTAGACAGCTAGGGTTCTGTTGTCTTTCCATGTGCCAACCTGTAATAAACGATTTCTTATTTAACTGTAGTATTTAGAATGATACAATAAAAAAAGTGAAAGCACTTTACACAATATTCACAAAATTCAAGGTACTTTCTAATCCTTCGTAATATCGTTACACATTGCTAGATTTAAAGTAACTTTATGAATGAACGTACTTTTGTCTTTGTGAGTTGATTTTTGACTATGAATGTAATATACCCGGACATCTTCTTAGAAACTTACCTTTCTTGCCCATATCATCCGCTACTGCCTGAATGTCAACATCCGGGTCACTCGATCCGACTGAGAAACACGTCATAACCGGTTCCCCCAGCACATATAAGCCCTGCCATGGATAGAAGGGCAATAATTATATTGTCGTGCACTTGTCAGGTTAATTATGATTTGTGCAAGTGAACCACGTTCGATAGAAAAGTAATACACTCTTGCTTGCTTCATCCGGTGCATATTTGTAACACAATCACTTCGACAGTGAATGCTCTCTCTGGCTTCGACTAGTACTCTATGCAATGTATCCTATATTTACATTTCCACTATAATTTCCTCTATACGCATTTTACTAGAGGAAATTGCGTTCATATTGCTATGAACACAATCTGATCAGCGCCATGTTCATGCCGGTATGAACGTCGAAAATATGCCGTTCAACCCCTATGAAATCTACACGGATAATTATCTGTGATGTGATATCTAAATATAGTAACACGTGCCTGTATCTTAGCGACGCCCTGTTTGAGTTTGTCGGTGGTTGCCATGAGTTCCCTGGCCCGCTCCATGTAGCCGTCCACACCCAAAGCCATCATAGAAGCCCATGCTGCGGCGATGTTCCCACCTATAAAACGATGATTAGAAATACGAGAAAGGAACAACTTATTTGAAAATCTTGTTTGTTTGTGCATTCAACTTAACAAAGTTAACATTGTACTGCCCCATATGGCCTTTCCGTCCATTTAGGATTCATTAATGACAATTAAGTTACAAAAATGTCTAAATCATATGTAGTATACAACGCAATATGAAAGAGCCTAAAGAACCCTTCATAACGTTATAAATTTCATATTTTGGCTACGAGAGATAATTACACTCAAAGCCAGTATTGTCTAAAATTATGGAAAATAACATTAGTTATAATTGATAAAACAAAAAAGGCATACAAATCACTATAATACATTAAGGACATACTTAACTCAATATGCATATAAATGTATATATAAAAGGTGGTGTTTAATGACGTCTGGGAGAAGAGCCTAAAATGAATTCCTTAAAGTGTAGGTCGTCATATCCTGCTTGGATTTGGCCAGGGTAAGCTATTCCACAGCGTGGCCGAAACCACCCCAAAGCCCCAGTTTCCATAGGTCAAAGTACAAGATTTTTGGACAAACAATAATGATTCTGTCTCCGACCACAGTGATGGTGACGGCTGATACAGGGTATCAAGCTTCTGCAAATGCTGGAGAGCTGACTTGTACATTCAGTGCCTTGTATGTGTACACCAAAATATTGTACTGCGACCTGTATAATACATGTAACCAGTACACTGAATAAAGCGCAGGATTCTCACGAGTAACCAGACGTGCTGCAGTGTTCTAGACCCTCTGCAGACGGCTAGTTAGTTTGTCAACTATACCAGAGCATGGCTTTACCATATTCCAAGCGGGAGGTAACAAGTGAATGCACTAAAATCTTGCATGCATCTGCAGTTATAAACTGCCGGATACAGCCGATTTTCCTGACTGGTAGAAACAGGATTCGGCAATAGCATTAGATCGAAGTATACTCCTAGGTTGTTTTGGCACCGACCTTGGGCTGGAGAGTCATTGTTTGCTGACACTTTTGGGGTAAGGCGATTATTTCCGTCTTTTCCTGATAAAGCTTTAGCATGTTGGCTTTCATCCAGGTACTGATGTCTGTCAAACAAGCTTCCAGATTTTCTTAAATGATATCCAAACTGTCCTGTGGATTGATGACCATGTAAATGTGTGTCGTCAGCATAACAATAGTAGCGAAGGCTATGAGTATGCTACGGTTGTTAGGAGAGCGACTCGTAGCCTTTGGGCTGTTCGTAAACCTCGTTAAACAAGTAAAGAATTAAATTAAGTACAGCACAGTGTACCTGGTACAAATACAACAACAACAACTACTAGAGACTACTTTACCTGGCCTCGTTCCCGCCATACTCGGACTTCCGTACAGACCGCCTGGCCATTCCGCGTAGGAAAATATTTGGTACTTGCGGATTTCAGCATTCCGGTAGAGTATGACGCTGGAACCCTGGAATAGCATAATAATGTTCCCTGTTTTAGGTCTCCCAACAACATTTGTTATAGCTTTGATTACTATTTTTCACGTTTCCCCCCATTATTCTTGCTTAGATATCGTCGTGTTTGCACCATCCAGAGAATCTTGATTACAAAGAAACCAAAATGCTTTGAAAAAATGAAAATGCAAAGCACATATAATTGTCGTGGTTTTTGCCAGATATTACTGATTATTTTAAACATACTTGCATTATGAATTAGAATTAGATCAAATTCGATATTATTAGGCTTTAAAGTGCGTATAGTGTATATTATTACGAGGGCCCTCGAACCCGAAACTTCAGAACATTAACAATATCGAAATTCGAGATCTGACGTACAACCCCGACCTTGAACCCTGAACTCTGACCTTTACGCTGTATCCGTACTTGTGGATATCCGCCGACATCGATGTCACCCCCGGATTTCGGAAATCAAACTTCGGAACTGGATAACCTAGCTTCTCTACCCTGTTTAAGCATAATATACATTCCTGGTTTCTTTACCTATTTTATTTACATATTTCTACTTTTTTCCCAATAATACATGGACACAATCAATTCTTAGTATCTATATCATACATAAAACTTGTATCATTTATTTATAAAAGGTAATTCATTTTCAGATATATCTCAAACAAGAAACGCATTGTATAACAAATAAAACACACAGTTCATCATTTCATGACAAATAAAGATAGTCAAAAAACCTAAAAAAAAAAAAAAAGTAAGATCTAAAAAAAAATCGTAGCAATTTGATTTCTATCAAAAGCCACACTTTCTGGATTTAACCATTAATATTTGACAATTTTTTTAGCAAAAAACAAAACATGTGCCGTTTATGATTCTAAATTCGACAAAGCAGGAGCACTGTTACCATGGCAACATGTAACCTCCAAAGCATGCGTCCACGTGAAGGGGTAGCCCTCGTCGATGCGCAAGGGCAGCAATTTCTTCAATAGGGTCAAGGATTCCGTGGCAAAACTGGGGAGCCGATGCGGTTAGCATGACGGTGTTGGGGCCGATCGCCTGTTAGAGGGAACGAAAAGAACAAAAATATTTAAACAGACCCTTTGAATATATACGATTAATTTGGCAAGAAATGCCCTCTCTGATAATATAATATTTCACAACTCCTTTCCTTACCTTATTGTACAATATATATTTCCTGATCTCTGTCCCACCACATTCCGTTTTAGATATAAATGTAGCGACTGGCCAGGTGAACAAGCTTTGACTTAGTAGCTCAGATGATTGGTGCGACAGTCCCTGTATTGGAGGTTCCAGATTCGAATCCTTGCCTGGCCCTTGCATGTTTTCACCCTAAGGTCGCTATTGTTGATTCAATTTTGCTTATTTTATCATTATTATTAAAAAAAATCTTAAAAACACCGGAAGGTATGGTTGTCTTTTCAATGAATAATCAATGCTATAGTTATGCCAAAAAAAAGTTTCTAATACATAGTAACAGTTGGCAGTGATACATGGATCCTTGAAGGACACGTTATTCCATCTACTCGAACGTCTAAACGTCATACAAGTTGAAAGAGTACATGTCATTTCCGGTTTTTATACGCTTGTTACCTTTTCCATGGCCTTGACGTCTGCTCGGAAGTCGGGACCAATAGGGGTATGGATGACCTTCATACCAAAATATTGCGCTGCCTTGTCAATGGTCGGATGTATTGTTCTAGGCGCTACCTGGTGGAATATTGAATATATTGTGTCAGTGTGTTGTTTTTGGTGTACGTCATTATGATAAAAAAAAATATCTTATAACTATTTTAAACACGATTCGCTTTCATCAATCTGACAGCTATTTCCCAGCAACTGACGTTACTTAGAAATAAATGAGTTCCAATAAATATCGACAGAAAGTGTCGAGAGAAATGGAGTCTTTTTTTTTTCTTTTTTTCCTTTTATCTTTTCTTCTTTTTTTAATTTATTCTTTATTAAATACATATCAAGTCTTTACTATTTCCGGCTCCGTGATGTGCGGAAAAAGTTTTTTTGCTCTGTCTCGGAAGGTCTTGACCGCCATTACATTACTCTCTGTCCCACCGGAAGTCAAGAATCCCAACACGTCATCATCTCCATTTAAAATGGCTGCCGTCATGCTAACAACTTCCGTTTCCATCTTTCTAGGTAAGCAAAATATTTAATCTTTATTTATTTCAACGAACATCGAATCTGATAAAAAAACAAAAAAACTGAAAGAGTCATTGATGCATTTATTCTTATAAAACGTTCCACAGAAAGAAATGTAAGAAACAATAAACCATGTTTGACATATTTTGAAAATGAAACGGATATTGGAACATATCTTTAAAATCATCCATGCGAGGGGTGCAAACTTTTTCATGATTAAACATATACACAGTCCTAATGCGGAATTTTTTAGCTTATTTAATATTTTAAATGAAACACTCGCGAAATTATGATGAAGTATTACATAAGAAAACTGCCTTATACTTCCAACATTTGTCCATTTTTGTGTTAAAGCAATTTAGAGAGAGAAACATGTAAAGGACATGTTAAGAACGATAAAGACAGACGGATATCTAAAATTTTGAATGAAAGAAACGTGGCAAATCAAACCGAAATATGTTTTTGTGTAGCGAGATTTCTCACAAATCAGAGATACTGTATTATATGACAATACCGTGATGCGGTTTTGTTTGTGATTTTTAGCACATGTAGTATTCTACATGTAATCCTCAAATTCAACAAGCAAAAAACAACCATTAAAATAGAAAACAAAATAATGTGAAAACACAATAGATCAAAAGTATCACGCAATTTTGCATAAGTCACTAAGTGGGTAAATAAATATATCAATTAACAACACTTTTGAAATGTAGAAAAATACCCTGCATTAACAACTGTAATGCTAATGTGGTGAAACGGGAGATAATTCTAACACAACGAGGTATTTATTGTCAGGTATCATATTTCTAAATTTAAAAATTCATGTTGTCTCTCATAATTATAGTAACAAATAATGAAAATAAAACATTATTGGATTAAAGAGCGATATCGATCTCGTGCAATCTTGGACTTGGAAAACGAAATGGAATTGAGATCGTTTGCATGTTCCCTCAGAATTGGCAACAAGATACAGTTGAGACCATTCTGGTACTGCCTGTATCGCCTGTATTACGTACCTTTGACCTGGGAATAAAGTTACAGTGTACTTTAAAAACGTTCTGGTACGTGTTACCTTAAAGTTCGGAACAACATGTATATGGGATCGATGTCGTTCGGATTTTAAACAAGACTTTCGAATGTTCACGTGTTATATTATATGGCGTTAAAGACGTTTTGTGGCATTAGACTCAAGAAGGGCCAGTCTAGAGCATATGCGTTTTACCTTAGACTTGGGAACAACATGGGGTTAAGGGCGTTCTCGTGTAAAAACCCGTGATGAAATTCCTTCACGAGAGCGTCGTGGTCCACAGAATGTCCGATCTTCTCTAAGAACAGAATATCAGAATCACTTATTAGTACGAGTACAACATCATTCATGGATTAAAGAGGATTAAGATAAATTATTTTACAAAGGTGAGGTTAGTTTTATGGCCGCGAATCTATCAAAGCTATCATAAGAATGAATAATACTACATAAATTTCTCTAGACGGACTAGACAAGCCATACTTCACTTGTTACCAATAAACAGACCCGATACGTCTTATCATTAACATCTACCGCTACCTACCTACCCCTTTATGTAGACTAGACCTTAAACACTGTACATGTTACATGTAACATTAAGAAGTCAAATACTTCCCATTGTATACAGACAATATATATATACGTATCTAATTTTCTATGTAGACTAGACTAACACTAATGAAATAGATAAAAAAAAAATAACTTCCGCCACTTCTCATATTCAGTTCTCTATGCAAACATCTAGGCACAATTTGTAAGATGGTTGTTTAGCCAATAGGGGGTGGGGTGGGGTGGATTGGAGTTGGGGATTGTAGATTGTATTTTTTTTCATTTTTTTTTCTATTTTTTTTTTTCAATTTTATTTACTTATTTATTTTCAATATAATTTACTTATTTGATTATCAATTTTATTTTTGATTTTTATGATTACTTTTACACATACCGCTACGTGTCTGTTCCTTTATGTAGATTAGATCGAAAAGTTAGATGTATGTACGTTACCACTGAAAAGGTCGAAAGCCTCCCGTTGTAGTTGAAAGTGGTCATCGGAGAGAGTGTAGATGTAGGCGAAGATCTTCCCGTCGTCAGACCGCGTCTCCAAATCCTTCATCTTCTTCATGGTCGACAGCAGTTCGGTGTGCGGTACCCCTGTCACAGATATATACAGACGAATCACTTGTTTTACGTGAAATAAATATGTTTTCGAGTTCTCCAACAAGAAGTTACTCGTACCCCTGTTGCAGTGTTAAATAAAGACAAGAACACAGAGAGCATTCATCGCGATTCCAGTATCTTGGCATAATGTAACGAATCTATAAAACACCACTGTTTCTGGCCCAATTACTTTTGTCTCCTTGAAATTGATCATTTTTTTTTTTTTTTAAAGCTGATTATTTTGCCGTCAGACTATCATTGATGGTCCATGGTAACGTGACGTATATAGGCCTAATTGGTTTCCAAATACAATCGCATGCCAGGCATTTGCGAAGCATTTTATGAAACCTAATGGTGGCCGGTTGGGGCAAAATTACAAATCTCGTAATCTTGCTCCCTCGACCTAAAGCTGACAAAGCGAAAATAGACGGTGACACGCGAGAACGCAAAAACACGACTTGGAGAGCGAACAGCGGTATCCAAATACACTAATACGATAAAATGTATCGTTAAAAAGGATATATATATATATACGCATAGTGTACATTCCCAACATTTACAAACAATGGTTTCTCCCTCTAAATCCGTATACGTATATTTATACGTATCCGCTATCGTATACCTCTTATTGTAAGTTACCCTACCAGTAAACAACGTAATAAATATAACAATCAAAAATTAAAAGTCGAAATTAGCATAAAGTGAATACGGAGTTTACAACTGTTGAGCGAAAGCTTGACTGGGCGGGAAAAAAATCCGGCTTACAGTACTTAACCAACGACACGCGATATTCTAAATGTTTTCTTTAAAATTACGTGAACCAACCCTTCATGATCAATTTCTGTAGTTCATGATAAAATGATGTGTTAAATTTATATACTAATATCAAAGGATATTATACAATAATCAATTATTTATCCTCAACCAACAAATTTAATCAATGTTAGCTTTTCCACAAGCAAATAAACATTTTAATGCCATATTTAAAGCTAACTAAGCTTAACAATATGTAATCCACGTGTTCCTTTTATCAGAAATATGCACCAGATAACCTGCTCACCTTTCTGTGGTAGACGTACTCTCGATCCTGTCTTCGACGTCTTTTTGGCTTCGTTGAGTTTCGTCGTGCTAAGGAAACTTTTGACCTCATTCTGCAGAATTTTACCAATAATAAAGTCAACACCGGGCAGCTGTTTCAATGTTACAACTAGAACCCGGAAGAACTCCTTTGGTCCCTTCCGGAAGTAGATACTAAGCAAGACAGCAACGACTGCAGTGAATACGCCATGTTCAATGTAATCCAAAAAAGACATGATGGAACCGGAAGTTGATAATAATCCGAGTATGCACTTCCGGTAGTTGTTGTTGTTTGCAGCAGAGCGGGGAGGATGGAGCTCGATGAACCTACCTCCCTAGTACTTATGTATAAAGCGAGTAGGCGACATGTGTGTACCTGTGTTTATCGAGTTACATATCCGGACGGTGTAAAGGTGGTTATTTATCTATCGTTATGTCGGCCTCGCCATGTATTATCTCGTACGCTTCTTGTCATTGATATGAATAAAATTACGAATGTCATACTCCCATAGATAGTATAATACAATATAACCTGTCTATCCCGAACCTTGTATAATATAAACACGTAAGTCAACCTGTAAAGGTAAGACGTTTCCTCTCCGGCTTCATACAAAATATATATCTATTAGACACATCGTCTTACTCGACTAACTTGCTTCGTACAGGCCCATCTGAAACACATTGGCCATTTATTCTATTGTTATTTATGGATGAAAAGCTCGAGGTTTTCCGTATTCTTTTCCTAGATTTGTGTCAACTGAACCTTCGAACGAACATATTAATCTCTTTGGAATCCTGCTTAGACTTATGTAGATTTAAAATTCAGAGATAATATGGGGAAAATATAGTTTTCTTTTCCCCGTCAGCACAGTACGTGTCATTAAGAATCCTATTACGGTTGACATGGCAGTAATTTCTCGGTCGAACTGTCCTATATCTATGTGGAGTACTAGAATAGAAAAATCCATTGAGTTGAATTTCAAAAAAGTGACAATACAAATGAAACCTATTCTTCTCGTTCTTATGAGGATCTACACTGTACATTATTTATTTATTTTTTATTTATTTCTTTTATTTTTTTTTGTAACTTAGATTTTCATTCAGATTTTTCAAACACATACGCATGACAAATAATGAGATACAAGTCTGTAAATTATGACAGGAAAAGATGGGTAATTGTACAGAACACTTATCTCACAGATTTCATACTACTCTACTCATTACATGTCATACATATAAACTTATTACACAGCCTTTGCTTGACTGACATTCATCATTAAACCATACATCCATTTTGCCTGTACCCATTCGTACATACAAAATACTTATGGCCATGCGATGTGCTTTTATGTACATTATTATACATTTATTACTTGAGAAGTTGGACGGGCAACAATAAGTTGAAGGAAAGATGAAAAAATTGCCTAGGCATAGGCTTAGCAGGGATTTGACAATTTGCCCTGTGTATGACCTGGAGAAACAAGAAAATGCAGAACAGTTGAATATGTAAAAAAGGACAACGATATAAATTATAGTGCAAAGCAAAACGATAGAGAATAAAATTGGAAGATGAGCTGCAAGTAGACACAACATTAAAGTAGTTTACAGCATCAGAAGTGAATTAACGAATATATAATCCAGTCCGGCCGGATATGTAAGTGAAAGCAAGCAAGAACAGGTAACAAAAAAAAAATGTGAAGAACACTTTAACGAAATCCTCAATCAAAAATATACCCACGTTACTCATTCATAAGTTAAAACTAACCAGCTTTCCGCTAAAAAAGCGAAATTCATATAGGTAAGGGTTTTACACACATCCTCATCTAAACCAATTTGAATTTCAACATTTTTAAAAGGTTTTTGCGTCTAACATCACCGATAAATCATAGGACAAAACAGTTCATTTATCCGGGCACAATAAATGACTTGTCCATTATTTCCTGTATCGTTTGCAACCAACGGAATTCCGTCTTTTCGTATTGCAGTTATCTGCTCTTGTGAGCAGGTTTTGATTGTTACGTCATTTGTTTGTGAGAGTAACGTCATACATTTTTCGAGAAAACGACGTAACTTTCTCACACTAACTAATGACGTAACAATCAATACCTGCTCATAGGGGCAGATAACTTTGCAATACAAAAAGACGGAATTGTTGCGAGAGACGTCATGACGGGTGTTACAGTGTACGTTTCGAATCAATTGTGCTAAACGTTCCAAAACACCTGATTTCGTATCCATTGATTGGAGAAGTGTTTACTTTTGTTGTGGTGTCTCCTAATTTGTGTTGAGGCCTTTTTTTATTTATCAACAACGCTCTCTGATTCTGTTCTTGTATTATGGTGCTGTCTGGAGGAGAGATCTCGGTCTAAAATTACATGTACTCTCGCCATGAAATTGCAAGAACCATCTAATGGAAGTTTCGTGTAAAATACTGTTGTTGCTATGAGATTGTCAGGCCAAATCAGCGCAATTTTCATTTACCATCGTTATGAAACTGCCAGACTGCTCCGACGAAAGTTCCGAGTACCTTCGCCGTGAAATTGCCGGATCACCCTGACTAAGGTTTTATGTACCTTCGCCATGAGTTCTACAGACAAGTCAACGAAACTTTCGTATACGTTCGCCATAAAATTGACAGATCACTCAGACGAAAGTTATATCAACTTTTGTTATGAAATTAGCAGAAAACTCTTTATAAAAGAAAAATGGACACAAGTATAAAATCTTCATTTATTGAGCAAACCATTACGTTATCATTTGAATCATTTGTGTTTGCATTTTTTTTTATTACAACTTGATAAAAACAATAGCTTACAATTCCTTAAAATCTATGTTTCCTCTCGGGCTCCGTTCATGCTTACTTTACACACTTTTTTGCTTAACTTATATTAATTATTTTTTAACTTACACCAACTATAAACGTATGCTTAAAACCCGATTGGTTTACAGACATTTAGAATAGAGACAACCAGAAATACACGTGATAGGTTCCATTTAATACACGTGATAGGTTCCATGTGAGGTTATATTAATAAACCGGACATTATACAGAAAAGATGTGGAAAATGAAACAAAGAATTAAATAGCATGCAGAAATACATTTAAAAACATTTTTAAAAGCATTATTAGCTGTCCATACAGATGTAGGTTCTCTGTAGTAAACCAAGTTTACAACCATCCCCAAAGAACCTACAAATGATTTAGTTTTCTACGGCAAGTTTCCGAATGAACTTTCGTGTCCATTCGCGGTAAGCTTGACAGATCACTCCAATGAAAGTTACATCTTATATATGGCCACGAGAATGACAGAAAAAGAAAAGTGCATCTTATTAAACCAGGTTGTGCATGAAACATAAAATGGACACAAATATGTTATTTTCATTTATTGAGCAAAATATTATGTAATCATTTGGATCATTGTTTGTCTGCATAGATAAAATTGGTGTCCATATAATAGATAATCTTGAGAAATAGAGCAAGGGTGAGTTTGCCACGAGACAGGCTCAAGTCATCCTGGAAATCCAAAGGGCTACTCTCTCTTACGTTCTCAACACTCCTGGAATATGACAACAGAATCGCGCTGCACTATAACGGTTAAATTGACCAGTTTTGAAGTTGTGTATCTCTCTTCGGCGATCTTCAAAAGGACAGGTATATCAGCATAGCGATTGTTCATTGATTTTTTTAACCTAAAGCTAATCGCTAATATGACCGCGTGCATTCGATTTTGTCATTAGATATTCCAAGGGTGCAAATAACGTTAATGAGCATTACCCCTTTGATTTCGAGGATGGACCCAAGCATCCCTGTACAATAATATGAAAGCTAGGTCTGTTTATAGAATACTTTCTTCAACCCTTTCACCACTGTAGACCATAATGGACTAATCCAGGTCAATGCATGGGAGAGTCTACTAAAATTACAAAGGGGTGAAAGGGTTAATCACAGACACTCAGAACACACCTTATCTCTCCTTACCTTATTGAAAAAATAACTACATAATTAACAGTACATAAAATTGATAAATATACAGAAAAGAGTGCCACTAAATCATTTAAATTAATTACTATGAAGATCATTTTCAAATTACGATTTTGAATTACACCTTGTTAAAAACAATACATTGTAATTCCTTGATATAAATGTTCCCTTTTAGCCTCCGTTTACACTTCCTTTACACACGTCGTTCCCTTACTACTTTTTCATTCTTAAGTAGTATTAAGTATACATTTACAAAATATTGTCTTAACAAAGGGACATGTAAGCTTGATATGATAAGTCTTTGGTAAATACACCCGTCAACAAATGTAATTAACAACTTAAACATTTGATTACAACCTCATTGACCTTTTTCTCTGTAGCCTTTCTGATGTTTAAAAACCTATAGAATGGGACCTGATAACATTTCTTATGGTTCCAGCTAAGTAAATGACAAAATATTTCGCAGGAATGACATTGAAGCAATTTTAGAATTTTCTACAATAAAACAAATTAATTTCTAACAAGTGAGGACTTACAATTTCAGTTATAAACAGAAAGCATGTTTATATCGAAAAAAATAGACTGAAGAATTTTATTTCTCAATTATAAGTTTATAACAACCACTGTGCACGTGGAAATTCAGTTCTCTATAGTGTATACACATTCAGTTCTGGGTAGTTAAACAAGTTGATAACGAACCCCTGTGACCCAGATTTTTCCTCTCAGCAGAAGACTTGTTAAAAACGACCAACCAGGACCAAAACTGTCAGTTCTAGCAGAAAATATGATTATTACAAACCGCAGGGTACATTATAGTTAGGGGCTAAAAAGTAAAACATGTCTATCGAAATACAAGGGACCAATAAAATATATTTTCCACAGTAAAAACATATTTAAAATGAACCACAAAGACCTAAGAATTCAGATTTAAAACTGTTTTTGCAACAACAACAAATATTACCAGGTTGACAAATTTTATGAGATGTTGAAGAGTGACACTGCATAAGCCTTTATTTGATATTTCAACTGTCTTACACCTAAAAATGTTCTTGGCAGAATCATACAAACCTACAATCAAGACAAGACAAGCCCTTCAAGTGTACTATGGTGTCTATTAACTAATATTTCTATTTAAACATCTTTTTAAAAAAATGATTCTTGACTAGAACATCAATAATTTTCATATCAACCACACCTTGTATAAAAAGATAATATACAAAGACATATGGAAAAAAAGACATCAATAAATTCTAGATATCAAATCCATTTTAATGATGATTAGATAAAATATATATTAATGTTAATTTGGAAAAAAAAAATCTTTTGTATATCAATAAAAAAAATAAACGTTGCCATTTTGACTATTATATGTATCACAAATTTAATACTTACCTTTTCCAAAACAGAACGTTTCCTCCATTTTTACTTTTGTACTAATTTATTAAAGGAGTTATATTTCATCAGATCTGCAGGCAGATTAGCCAAAGTCATCCTGAATCTACATGGATGATTTTTTATTACAAATTTACCCTTTCACCACTGTAGACCTTATTGGACTCATCCAGATCAATGCATGGTAGAGTCTACGAAAGTTACATAGAGAAGAAAGGGTTAAAACTGCTCTGATGTAAACTGGGCAAATGATCATTCATCCTTCTACATTCCTGAGGTTTCCATAATGCATTATTGTTATAAAGATTGAGCTAATAATGTTTGTATTGTGCACTGGGTCTAAATCAAATGATATCTTTAACTGGAAACCTGTTAAACCAGACCTTCTACTACTGTAAAGCATTCTATTTTTGTTTGTAAATTAAAATCACCTTTCTTTAAATCTTTCAGAAAAATAATGCCCTATGAAAATTTTTACCCTGTTTATTTTAAGTTTTACATATTAATCCAACATTCAAAGGGCATTTTTTTTTCAGAACATATTCTGCATGTTGGTAATTATTTAGTGTAGAAAGGTTCATCTAGTAAAAATAATTTGTGTGATGAAGGTGATATACTATGTACCATATAAGTCGTTGAAAGGTCACACAAAAACGCTTCACTGGTTGTGCTACATGAACATTTCGACACTAAGGGCAAAATTATATCTGGAACAAGTTTTTCTGTTATGAAGTTACTTCTGTTCTATTACATTTATATGTAAAACTCTGAGCGATAAAAAATACCTGTCAATTCTGACCTCAGATATTGCTCTCGGTTGCGATCAGTTTAGTCAAGGTTCCCAGTAGTATGATATAAAATCACAGTTAATAAATTCGCATACAGTTTTCGAATATTTGTGTGAGATCTTCCTCAGTCTGTGGTCGTGGAGCCAACTTGATCACTCTGTGCTGTAAAACAAAACAAAACAAATTTACAGGTTTCAAAATTGACCTCTGTAACATTGAAAGAAGGTAAAGGTCACTAATTTAAACGAATCTAATAGTACTTAATAACAGCATGCTATTAGTCAATTATTATCCTCCAAGGCCTCTAGATTATTCAGAAGAAGATATATAGTGGTCAAGGAAATTGACCTGAACACACATGTCAGCCCTTATATCCCAACATGCATCACACAAAATATTATGGCTGTAGGTCTCTTGGTTACTTAGAAGAAGTTGTATAGATGTATTAACACATTTGACACCTGACAAGTCTTCTGACACCCCCACACCTGACCATGGAAGTGGGTCAAGGTCATCTCTATGAACAAAACAATTCTGAAGTTCAACTCTTCTTCTTATAACTTACGCAGTAAGCATGTTAAAAAGAGTCGTGTATTAGGGCACTGTTATTGTTAGAGTTACAATGTATACTACTGGCAGTAGTGTTTACCTGGGGTAGTGTGCCTTTTACAAGAGCTGGGATGTCATCCTTGGTATATCCAAGTTCTATCAGACCATCTGGGACATCAATATCTTGCATGATTTGACGAAGTTTGTCACCAAGAACCTGACCAGCGTCTGCATTCTTCTTGTTAGTGATGTCCACGCCTGTATTTATAAATTAATTGAACATTTCGTTTTATTCAAACAAATCATAGCAAAAAAAATAATTTCAATAGATTTTGACATTACAGTTTGAATAATTCTTTTCATAATAGTTTTAGTGTTGAAAAAAAATACTGTATATCGGGAAATTTTCTCCAAGTCAAATATTCGCCTGTCAGCAGTAAAATCCATGTTTGCCCAGGGTTCTTTTCGCCCTTCACATGTTATTTATATACAGGGTATGTTGTATACTAAAATTGGCTTCCATGTTAAATTTGCCCTCATTTTGTAGGGCGAAAAATGTTTAAGTTAATCTACGGCAAAAGAATTCTGGTATACAATAGCTCCTGTTTTCTATTGTGTCAAGCGTATCTGGCTAAATTTCTCCAGATGTGTTATTTTGTTAGAATACTCAATAATCATATCATCATATTGTAGTTGCACCAAATGAATTGAAATCCCTACAAGGTGACCTTTACTTGTAATAAAGGAACAAACGTGAACCGGTACTTGTAAAATATGAACTTACAAAATTAAGTCCTTGCAAAAATAAGTACATGTTTTCTTGCAAAAGTGAGTTCTCCCAAAAAATAATTATGCACTCATGAAATCAGAAAATTTTACTCACAAAAAAGGCCAGTGTAGTAGCATAAATAAATGCTTACAAATCTTTTACTAGAAAATAAAAGTTCTTGCAAAATGAACCAAATGGTATATATTATTTCAAAAACCTAGCGATTTTAAAACGACATGGTTGAATTAATATCCCTGGCTTGGAGAGCCATTCAAAGTAAGGAAGTGTCTGTGACCTACTAAAGCATCAATACATCAGCCTTACACTCTTGGTTTACAACTATACATGATCATGAGGCTTGCAGACACTAACCTAGGAATTTTGCTGCCTCCAGATGGCGCTCTGGACATGCAGGAGCCATGAACTCGAACACAGCTGGTGCCGATATCACCACGGACAGTCCATGGGGCTGTAGGTATGAATGAAAACATAAAAGACTTAGAAGCAGTAAATTGACATAAATACCCGAGCCAGTTTCATGTATCGCATTTTCAACAGTTTGAATGGTTGGACAAATTAGGAATGAACTTTATATTTTCAGGAAAGCCTTGGCCAATAATTTCAAATCGTGAATTAACCGGACGGTTAGGCTTTAACTCTCAAACTGATCAATTATAAGCAGATGAACAGGTTGTTCTTCATAATTGAAAATACCTTCATAATACAAAAATTAAACTTTATAAAGATTATGATCAAAAAAATTAAACATAGGTATGACTCGGATCAAACAAATCAAACATGGGAAGAACTAATTAGATCCTTAGAGGAGACCATTCATTTTGTTTTTCTTACAAATAACGCAAACTACGCCCCAGTTATCATGATCACTGGCGGACAAGTGGTGCTGGAAACACAATTGGAAAGAAAGAATAAATGAGATACGAGAAAGAAATCCCAGTATCACAATTCATGGTGAAGAGGACAAATTTTAGTTTCCACAATGTTCTCCATAAGAAGACACAGCAGAGAACCTGGATGCTTCAAAAGGCCAGAATCAGTATTCTCAAAGAGGTAGTTTTACTTACTACAAGAGCAATGTCCTGGTCATATCCTTTAGAGACAAAATCTTTGACCAGTCCAGAAATAGGGTATGACATGCCATGGCTAAAAGAAAAGTATTGAAACTGTGCTATATTTATCAATTATGGACTTTTGCTGAGGTGAATACCTGGTTATATTAACCTGAGAACATGATATTGACCGAGACAAAGTCGAGGTAATTTAAGCTTTTCAGGTCAATAAAACCACATATTCACTGAAATAAAACATCACAAGTTTCCTAGTTGGTTTGAAAATATGCTGTTCTTTATACTAAAGAAGATAAATTTAAGATAATCATAAAGAAAACATTGCTGCATTTGGCAGACAGCATTGTGACATTAAAATTGAAGTGTTATGATGTCATATTATCTCAAAAATAGGTAATAATGGTTTGAGTCCATCACACAATATTTTTTAATCATTTAATCACGAAAATTACCAATAGTTCTCACATGTCAAAGAATTTCAGTGATATTGCCTGTCAATGTAACAGTACCTCATATATAATTCACAATCGTGTAACTGTCCAATCGGAAGTCAATAACTGATCATGTGACATATTGATTATTAATAACAGATTATCTCCCTTTATTAGCACATCTTAAACAGTTTGACAAGCATTTCCTATACATGTATCATGTACATCAATATTTTTTTTATTTTTCTACGAGACAATAAGAAATTATCATATGGCTATATCCTAACCCTTATCTACCCAATTTCCCTATATCAGCCTGAGGGCTTTTATAGGTTGAGGGTTGCCCGAATGCAGGCAGGTTATGGAAAGAGTCATATCATAACCTTTTAAACATAACATGCACACTTAAATTTATTAATAATATCAGTTCTTAAGAGTAATGCATAAAAACATGCCAAACTTCATCAACTTGTCTGGTGGTGAATCTGGGCAGGGGATACGTGGTTTGGAATCATTTGTGTTACAAATAGAATGGAATTGACATGCGCAGGGAGGATACAGCAAATGCCATGCAGAAACAGATTGGGCAGAGATAAAGATGATGCACCGCTATTGTATATTAATGCATATATCGCAGACAAAAATACATTGTACGTTAAAGAAAATTAATTCTGATTTTTCAAATTTAATGCACAACACACATTTAACCTTTACATCAATTGAAATGTATTTAGATTTTACAATGATTAGGTAGATAAACATTGACAAGATACATTGTTGTATTTGATCAGTGTAGCTCTGATGATCTACAAGCTTTTCCTACATACAAATGTAGAAGCATATTAGCTTGAAAGCTGATAATTATTCATTTACTTCTATTTCAGCAGTTTCTCAAACATCTAAAATGGGGGAGAGATATTTCTAAAAAGCTAAAATCTCTTGGGAGCAGGTATTGATTGTTACGTCATAAGTTTGTGTGAGAAAATTACGTCGTTTTCTCAAAAATTGATGACGTTACTCTCACAAACAAGTGACTGACAATCAATACCTGCTCCCAAGAGAAGATAACTCTGCAATACGAAAAGACGGAATATACTTTATTTCAATAATAATTATAAATAATTTGAGGTTCTTATATATACCACTTTATCGCAACCTAGGTAGTCTCAAAGTGGTTCACAAATTATTATCCGTGGATATTGGACCTATGCAACCAGCCAATATCTTTCTCAACTCCCTGGGGATCGTACAGCCGGTGCTGCCATTTAAGCACTCACAACTGACATTCTACAATTCCAGCACTGCCCAACCACGTACTCATTTACAGCTGAGTAGACTGAAACAAGCGGAGTAAAGTATCTTGTTCAAGGACACCACACAGTACCATGATGGGATTCAATTCTCAACCCTTCGGTCATGCGCCTAGCTACCACTAGACTACCGTGCCTCCAAAGAGTATGTACTTAATCGATAAAACTTTTTAAAATAATAGAGTGATATAATTTATACGAAAATACTATTTCTAATATTTTTAACGTATACTATTCCTACCAGAGGTGACACCCAGCGTTGCCGAAACCAATACCAGCATATGTGCTCGCTAAATGCATGGAACTACGAGCCTCCATATCATCGGGGTTGTCCGTAGCTCTAAATAAACACACACAATGAAAATACACACAATATTATAAGCTCTAAAAATAGACATAGGGAATCCCCCCTGGATGTTCATGCTTGTGAATCTCTTTGTCATCTTCGTTTGTTCATAGCTGAGCTTTAAATATATGCAGATAAAGAAAGATTTTTGATATCAATTAAAAGCTCTAAATCTACAATTACCCGGTAGAGGAAACCCCTACATGCTTCAGGCCATTTTCTCTGCAGTGCTATAAATACTCAGCAAAATCAAACATGCTATTACTGGTAGGGTTGTCAAAGCCGTCAAATTTTAGTAATTGGTAACTCAAAAAATCTTCCAAACGAACAATCACAGATAATTGGTAGGTCTAACCCGAGACAATATTTGGCAATCTTTAAGGCAAATCAATATTTGACTATTTGGTTGTTGAATTCTGCATTCAGTTTTTATGGTTTCCCTGACCTAGTGACTGGTTAACTTGCCGACCGTTGACAACTCTGCCAGTAATTACATGTAGTTCTTAAATTAGTAACAGGCAAAACACCTAGTTGTTAGCTTCAGGCTCACAGCAGCACAAGATTCTGAAAGCAATGTGAAGCAAAGACATAAATATGAGAAAAATGGTGCCTACATTTATATTAATAGTTTGTATATATGGACCTTCTCCTATACGTTGTAGCTCAATGCTAATAACCCTGTCAAAATGGATGTTTTCAATGTACATTATGAATTTCCTAAAAGGGAGTAAATATTTCCAGAACATTTTTAATCATAATAAATAAAAAGGCTCTTTGAGCTTTAATGTTATTGTATGTAAAATTGTCATTTTAAAACATTTTTTATATTAATAGTTTGTATATGGACCTTCTCCTATACATTGTAGCTGAATACTAATAATCCTGTCAAAATGGAAGTTTTCAATGTACATTTCGATTTTCCTAAAAGGAAGATAAATATTTCCAGAACATTTTTAATCAAAATAAATAACATGAGGCCCATGGGCCTTAACGGTCACCTGAGTCCTACAGTATTTATTTTTGTTGTTGAAATATGTACCAATTTGAGTAAAAAATAGTTAGAATAATGTTAACTTAACTTTGTCAGGACCATGAGCTGATCATTCCTAGACCGATTTTCAGTGAGATCGGTCTATTAGAACTTGTTTTTAAGTTTGAAATAGGTATTTACAAAATACCGGCCATGGCAGCCAAATTGTATTTCTGATTAACCCGAAAAATAACAACACTTTGTCAGGACCATGAGGCGATCATTCCTACCAACTTTCAGTTCAATCGGTCCAGCAGAACTTGACTTTAAGTTTGAAATAGGTTTTCAAAATGGCGGCCGTGGCGGCCATATTGGATTTCTGATCGACCCGAAAAATAACAACACTTTGTCAGGACCATGAGGCGATCATTCCTGCCAACTTTCAGTTCAATCGGCCCAGCAGAACTTGACTTTAAGTTTGAAATGTAAAATGTTAACGGACGACGGACGACGGTCGACAACGGACGAAAACGGATAGCAATAAGTCACTTGAGCTAAAGCTCAGGTGACCTAAAAAGGCTCTTTGAGCTTTAATGTTATTGTATGTAAAATTGTCATTTTAAGAACGATAATTGGTTTTTTTATTTTGGTGTAATCACAATTAAATTACATGACTTTCTAGCAATAATATTCCTACAAATCTCATTTCTATGGAAAACTATTTCACCAATCGCATTTGTACTAATTACATTTATACAGATCATGAGGATCTCATTTCCAGGTAGGTATGTTGTAAAGTGCCATATAAAAAACAAGCATGAAAAGGAATCTGAAAGGTTGCAAAGCCATAAGGCCAAACAAAATTATGTATTTGCTTAGGGTTCGATCCAGAAAAAAATCAATAGTTAGCATATATTTTTATATATACCGTATATATTTTTTCAGAAAGTTTTTCCATGTGTGTACCTTTATAGAAAACAATTCCTCACATTTTCACTGCTTTCTTGTATAAAAGTGGGCATAAAATCTCTAGACTAGACATCAGTAAAAATAGATAAGACTTGTAGGCAACAGGCTAACTTATATTCCCTGTTTCCATATAAACATTCAGAAAAGGGGCATAACTCCCATTAAAATTGTTAAAATAAAGAGTAAATGGGTACAGCTCAACTACTGTAGAATCATTTATTTTCGTGGGGTTAAAATTTTCGTGGTTTTCATATTCAAGTCTGTTTTAAGAACATTATATTTCGCTGATTTCTGATTTTCCCCTATCTGTATCATACCAAATTTATGTTATTGTGGGGTTTTAATTTCGTGGATATTTGTTATCCACGAAATAAACGAAAATTAATGTCCCACGAAAATTTATGATTTTACAGTATATAAGATACTGTTCATGTGCACCAAGTTACTGATTGCATAGATAAATAGAAGTAACTTGGACAAAATTTATCAACTGAAATCAGAAAAAGGGCACAACTCCCACACAAGCAAACAACAACCTAAGTGACATGTTATATGTGCCAAGTAAAAAAACAATGCTTGAGAAAGTCAGAAGCAAAGTGTCTGACATATTTTGCATAGACAGACACGCTTATTCCACTATAACCCAGTAACCTTGTTTGTTTAATAAACTATCTACCTCTCTGCCCACAGACAGACACACCTATTCCAGTATACCCTAGACTGGCCACCAGCCCCTTAGTTTTTATGAAGAAGTTCTCCACTGCATTTTATTACTAGTTTATCTCCCCCTAGTTTAGATTTTAGGAATCAGACATCCAAGTGATCAAAATTATTAGAGTTAAATTTTTTTCTTAATTATTTAATATTCTAGAGACGGTGACCAGTCTACAGTATACCCCTATACGTTTGTTTGCATAATAAACTATCTTCCTCTCTGCCCACAGACAGACAAGCTTATTCCAGTATACCCTAGTTACTTTGTTTGCATAATAAACTATCTAAATCTCTGCCCACAGACAGACAAGCTTATTCCAGTATACCCTAGTTACTTTGTTTGCATAATAATCTATCTACCTCTCTGCCCACAGACAGACACGCTTATTCCAGTATACCCCAGCTTAAATGTTTGCATAATAAACTATCAATCTATAAGCAGCTAAAGGTTAAACCCAAAACAGACATATTATTTAATTTGCCCTGAATCTTGGAGTTCGTAAGGACGTGAAATGTACTGGGTATTTAGGTCAAAGTGCCCTTCACCTCAGGTCAAAGGTCATCACCTCAGGTCAAAGGTCAAAAAGCTTTTTAAGTTAAATTCAATTAATGCTTTTAATATCATAAACTTAAATAATTTCCTTTTTTTCCTCAAAATTATTCAAGATTTCATAAAAATTCCAAAAATAATAAAACATATGTAAATCCACTAAATACCTTATAAATGTTTAAATATGTGTATAAAACTTATCCCTTTATGTAAAACCAATATCAATATCCAAAAGGAATGTTTTAAAATAAATGTTATTTGTCCTTGGTAGCTGTCCTCAACATTAAAATTGAGTTTTCTCCCTGAAAAAGGTCAGCATTTCATTTCATTTTTGTAGTTTATTTTTATTTTTAGTTTGTTATTTATGTAGAACTTTCAATAAACTTTTAACTCATTCACCCCTGAAGCCACATTTGAGCTCTTCCAATTCAAAGGTTGGAATAGTTATTTATGAAATTTCATGAGTGAATGAGTTACATGTAAATAATAATAATATTGACTACTACTGTTTCCCCTCAGTGTCTTAAGATAACTTTCTTACCTTTTATTAAACAGAAACAATATAAATAAAAACAAATTCAAAGCCGTTTAACAAAGTTAGAGAAGACAATGAAATACTGATTCAACTCTCTGTAAAAGAATGGACTAATACTTGTTAGAATATTTAAGGATCCCTGTCCCACGTACCAGCTGGTACTGCACTAGTTTTTCCTACATGCAGTTATCTCCCTGAACACTGTTGCTGAATACGAATACATTTTGTTTATTTCATCTGTCTTACTTCTCATGCAAGCCCCACAAGGTAAGGTTTTCTTTTCAGAAATAATCTATTAACCCTTTCACCTCTATCAACCATAATGGACACATCCAGATCAATGAATGGTAGAGTCCACTTAAGTCACATAGGGATGAAAGGATTAATGCTACAGTCGTGCCAAAAAAAAAGTTTCCAATAATTAGTTACAGATTATAATAGTGGTATAGGGATCCTTAAGAAATAACAGCAGGTATTTTTAATAGCTCTCGTTAGAAAAAACAAAAACAGCATTAGTCCTAAAATAGTAATAGTATATTAAGCACAAACCATTCACAGATCTTACAGACATACCACAAATGCACTCCAGCATTCCCGAAGCCGATGCCAGCGTACGTGGAGGCTAACCCCATCGTAGATCTAGCCTCAGTATCTCCTTTGTCGTATACAGCTCTTAAATCATTTGTCAAAATTAATTTGCATATCAAAATTGAAAGTTGATTTGAAAACAGGAACAGAAAGTTATCCATAGCAAAGAATTTATTACTGAAAATTGCACACATTTCAAATTAATTTAAATGTTAAAAGTTAAGGTCCATTTAAAAACAGGAACAAATGTTATTATAGAGAATCTTTTACTTAAAATGATGTTTAAATTGCACCCATATTATACGTATACAAAAGATTCATAAGTACTAATATGTGAAGCTTAATCTTTAATCAAAATATTTACAAGAAAAAGAACCATTTACAGATTATTAGAGATGAGAACAAAATCTCAATATTTCCCCTTACAGAAACATTTTTAGAATTAATTATCATGTTGTCTTGGTGACAGACACGTTGCCACGGTGACAAACATATTGTCATGGTGAAAGGACTGACCTTTTTAGGTACTTTTTGGTCATTCTGAGGGCGTGAGCTGACCAGATGTCGCTGACTGGGTTACAGCCCTGGTACGCTGGACGTAGCATTGGGTTTTCTGGACGTGGAATGCGCTCGTCATAGGGAACAGCGGTGTAGGATTCAATAGCATGGCTGAAACAAAAAACAATATTTTATTGATGATACTTGATGCTTATGGGTGTCTGAAAACATTTCTTGTTGCATTTGTTTCATTTTTTCATAAAAGTCTTTCTTGCAAGGTATGATTTTCATTCAGAAATGATTTACTAGTAAAGCAGTTGTCAATGCCGAAAAAAACCAGGTTTCAAATGCATAATTCAGTGGTACAGGGATCCTTAAATGTTTGAATGAGAAATCAATATTGTCGCTGTTATTTGTAGAAAATAAACAAAATTACTGTACCAAAGTACATCTATTCCACTGTAGGCCGCTACCCTCTCTGGCATGGTGATAAGGTGCAGGGGGTCCACAATTCCAAGGGTGGGGCGCAAGGCACGGTTGGAAATACCTGTACGGAGAGACCAAATTTAATATCAAACCAATCAAGACATAGACAGACCAAAATTCAAACAAAACAAAGATGCATAGGTCAAATCAAATAAAGTGTGACAAAGAAAGGTCAAAGTTCAAATAAATCAGAGACATAGAAAAGTTAAAGTTCAAATAAATGAGACCCGGGCTCACATTAATGAAACCGTTCTTATGATCAAGCATGGATTCTGTGCTCAAACCAATTTCTTGCAACTTGCCTAAAGCATGTGACATGGCCAAAAGATCAAGTGTAATTATTGAAATTGGTATTCAGCTTTTAGTCGCTCTAAAATTCTCTGAAATCATTGAGAAAATGTGTAATTTTATCAATTCATCACCAGAACAAGATATTGGGTTTGAGCACAGAATCTGAGTCTGAGCATGAACACTGTTTCATGAAAACAAGGAAAAGTGATTCACATGAACAAAGGTGAAAACTCACATATTACAGAAATGGAAAGGACAATTTTCATAAAAAAACCAGATGATTACAGAGTTTAAATATCAGATATGATTATTTAACACACAAGAATTTCCTTGCTATTGATTATTTTTTAGTCTGAATAACATGGAGATTTGTGTTTGTGTTTTTGAACCACAGACTTTCCTAGTACTGTAACAGTACTGATCTTCATGGCACCATGAACTGCAAAATTAAGTACATACTGATATTCATTGCACCATGAACTGCAAAAATAAGTACTGATATTCACGGCACCATGAACTGTAAACATTTAGTAATTACTGATATTCACGGCACCATGAACTGCAAAAAATACCAATGTAAACACACAGCACAAGTTCTATGTTGCACTGTATTGTTGATATAACACAACTTTAACCTACCTGTTTTGGCTTTCATGGGAAGGTAATCAAACACTGCAGTTCCTGTTGTCTCACTGCCTGTGCCTGCTGTAGTTGTAACTATATCATACAAAAATACAATAGTACATATATAAAGGACTACAAGAGCAATGGTTACCCAACAGCAGGCTACAATCAAACAATTATGACTCTTTATCTCATTCACCCCTGAAGACACATTTGAGCTCTTCCAATTCAAAGGTTGGAATAGTTTATCATGAAACTTCAGGGTTGAAAGTGTTAACAGGCTTCTTTGGAGGTTTTCTCTTCCCTTTATTCATGAAATTATATAATATGCAAATAGGAGATTCCAGAGGGATCTCGGCACAAACCAGCGAACAATCTTCATTTCGGTTCTTTGTAAGATTGTTCTTTTCTCATCTTTTCTCGTCAAAAGTTGATGGTGACCTCATATTAGATTGTTTCCCTGATGTCATACAAATATTTCTTTCTGTATGCAATCTGTCATACCCTTATCCTAAACAAGTAAAAAGGGGAGACAACTCAGTCAAAGTTAGGAGAAACGGTAACCCTTTCACCCCTAAGTAACTTTAGTAGACTCTACCATACGTTTATCTGAGTCCATTGTGGTCTACAGTGGTGAAAGGGTTAATGGCAGTCAATGATACCATTTTGACTGCTATCAATAGTTGATTGGTTAACATACCTGCAATAAGAGGCTTAAGCTGGTGTGTGACAGGGAGTCCCTTCCCTATGGGAGCGTTGACGTAGTCCAGGAGCTCCGACTGAGGATTTGAGGAGTAGAGATTGGCTGCCTTACAAGTGTCCATTACTGATCCACCACCAATGGCCAAGAACACGTCAAACTTGTGTTGGTTAGAAAAATCTACAGCTGCCTTAAAACTGCAGAGACAAGAAAACTTGTACTTTAATACAATATTGAACTGAGAAAACAAATTCAAGAATATTCACTCTAGTATTTGACTTTTAAACATGATATGAATGTTTATATAAAGTAAAATCATTGTGAAATTTTAATGGTAGACATTGGTTAAATAGGATTACTATTTTGGTGTTAAATCTAATAACTTTATTTTCAAAAAAGTCCATTTCTTGGGTAAAGGTATCAAAATAATTATTGAACTTCACAAAAAAAACACAAAAAAACCACAACACTTTCTTGTGCTTTTTGAAAATCAGGTTCACAGAAAACAAAAAACAACAAGAGGCCCAGAGGGCCTGTATCGCTCACCTGAATATGTTTTAAATAATTGGTATGAAGTAAAGGTATAGCACTCCATGGTAGGTGCTGTAAGTACATATGAAATTTCAGAAAGATCCATCCAGTACTCGAGATATAGCGAGAACAATCTTCAAACAGAGTCCCACCCCTATGCCCCTAGGGGGGTCATACCCACCAATTATACAAAATTGAGACCCCTTGGTCCAAGGATGCTCCCGACTAAATATGGAAAAAATCCCTTAATCTCGATGGTCGAAGAAGGAATTAAAAGGTTTTACCTCTATTTCTCCTATTGGCTCCCGCCCTTCTGCCCCCTGGGAGACCACACCCACTGCATATACAAAATTGAGTCCCCTTGGCCCAAGGATGCTCCAGACTAAATTAGGATAAAATCCTTTAATCCCTACAGTAGAAGAAGGATTTTCAAGATATTTTACCCCTATTTCCCCTATTGGGCCCCGCCCCTCTGCCCCCAGGGGGGCCACACCCACCATTTATACAAAATTGAGTCCCCTTGGCCTAAGAATACTCTAGACCAAATTAAGTCAAAATCTACTTGACCGTTCAGGACAAGTAGCGTTTTAAAGGAAAAGTTGACGTACAGACAACGGACGCTGCGGTATGGCATAAGCTCACCATGGTCCTTCGGACCAGGTGAGCTAAAAAATTGTCCTGTTTTATTCATAATCGCCCTAAGAATCCCTGTCGGAACCACTGCAAGCAAAATGATAGAGAACTCCTCTGAAGGTTTTGGTATATACAGTAACCTCCAACTAATTTCATTTTGGATATAACTGTAGCTTAATTAGGGAAGGGCACTTCCGTTGACCAGATAGCTCAGTTGCTTAGAGTGACCGTATAGCAATCTGAGGTCCAGGGTTCGAATCCTCACTCAAACGACACTGTTGATTACACATTGTAGATTATTTATTTCATCACTATTATCTTTTCATAACAGTATCGCAAGGTATGGTTTTCCTTTTAGGAATTATTCATCAAAGCTATACTGACGCCAGAAAATACTTTTTCAATGCGCTTTGGCAGTGGTACAAGGATCCTTAATTTCGTGAAATACTGTATGTCTGTTAAGGAAAGGTTAACGTTATGTCTTACTACTGAAAATCCCACATTGAACCAACCAATCAGTGCCCTCCGTACCTTTCATCTGTGGGTTCCACTCTGCATCTATCATACAGTTTATATGGGACGTTGTGTCGCTCCAGTGACTCCAGCGCCACCTGGACAGGGGCAAGGGGACTTAAATACTTGTCTGTCATCACGCACACTAACTTGGCTCCCATATTCTTACAGTCCTGGGGGTCAAAAGGTCAGATTTTAAACAATCAATATTCCATGTTAATGAAATAACTACATGTCATGTATGTTTCATATGACCTTTCAACTGTGACATCAGAGGAGGTCAAATTATATCACAATTAGGCTAATTCATGTAACATGAAGATGACACTGTTGAAAACTTGGCAATGGTCAAAGAAAGCATTCTTTTTACAGGATATTTGTATAAGTTTATGGTTATGTGATGAAAAAGACCTTGAATACTTTTAATTTAGTATGAGATTGATGAAACTGTAACAAACATATGTTGAAGATATCCTTAACTCTTCAAACCCACAATAAAATGAACAAAAAGGCAAGACTCTCTGAGCAAACCTCAACTAAAATTCTATTTTTTTCGAACTTAATATAAAATATTTTTTGATTCAAAGTCATTAAGAATCTTGAATTGTTTCCTCTAAAACTTCACCAATGATAATTCCAACCTCTTCGTTAACACATTTTACTAGTAACACAATGCATAGGGTCAAAGTTCAAAAGTAAATCTGCATGGTTACATAATGACCATGTGGGGACCTGGATACAGTGCTGCAATCTTAATTGTTTTTATTTTGTAAATTTTTCAACAACTTGTTCCTTCATCACTTGGGAAAATATATAGCATTACATCTACTGTAAACACCAAGTTTGTGAGACTGGGATTGATGTTTCTGAGATTGTTCTGTTCAGAATAGGTTATACTGACCATGCCAACTTCTTGAGTGACTCCTGGACCGTACCGGATGTTAGAGCATGCCATCTGAAATGATAAAGGTTCAGAGCTATATACCAGATGATAGAGGACCACACCAAAGCTTAAAGCATGCCATTTGAAACAGAACATATACAGGTACTGCTTTATGCCGACTGTAGGAGGGCTATACCTCATGTTAAGCATGCCATCTGAAACAGAATGCATGGGAACAGCTATATATCGGCTGTTTGGGGAATATTTCAGCTGTTTAACCCTTTCGCCACTATAGACCATAATGGACTCATCCATATCAATGCATGGTAGAGTCTACTAAAGTTACATAGGGATGAAAGGGTTAAGCAAACCACCTGAAACACTCACCCACTCACTGACAACTTTATGCCAAATCTTTTAGGACTTTTCTGGATGTAACAGCAAGCAATATGAAATGGACCATTTACAGGTATGAACCATACCAGATGTTAGAGCATATGTCATACTTACTATTGTAAATATATGCTTGCAATTTGCTAGGAAAGGGCTTAATATAAGTTTGATAACTTGTGCCCAATCCATTTGCTTGGCAATAAAATATGTTCAAACTAAAAATGTCATATTTACAATTTGTCTGCAAGCCTTTGTATCAACATGACCAGAGGAAAGTGTGTTCATTAAGCTATGAATGCAAGGGAACCAAGCATTATTTTGATGTCAACCCAGTAAAATACTAGCCACTTCCTACTGACTTGGCAAGGGACTATTTCTCTTCAGCCCTTTCGTCAGGGTGTCAGATTAGTATAAGAAAGGATCTGATACCTTGAGGAGGCCTCTGTTACACTGACAATTTGACAATTTATAGGGGAGATAACTCTATGCACAAATCATGGGTATACGGAGAGATATAGCATTATTTAAAGTGAGATTTTTTTTTCTAAATTTAAAGGTTTAAGATATTGCATATCCCTACATGTACAATCACATGCAGCATAATATGTAAGGTAGGATATATCCTTAGGGGAGATAACTCTTACTCAACTTATAATACAGACAAAATGCATAAGGAAACATATATCCTTAAGTTTTTAATTGGGCATTGTATATACATGTATATCCTTAACCCTTTCACCCCTATGTAACTTTAGTAGACTTTACCATGCATTGATTTGGATGATTCCATTATGGTCTACAGTGGTGAAAGGGTTAAGTTTTTAATTGGGCATTGTACAACAGGAAGCTATACTCACCTCAAAGGCATACTCTTTCTGAGTTTGAGGATCAGCTGTCGTCCCATATTTTTCTAAAATTAAAATAATTCAAATCAAGTTTAAAAAAATAAACCAAACGGTATGAACTTCAAAAAGTTTTACTTTGTGAGGCTCCTTAAGGAATAATTATTTTAATATAGGCCATTCAGTACCTTTTGGTTTAAATTAAAATGTAAGTGTTACTGTTACATTTATTACGATTTTCTATAAGTAAACGTATCTCACGATATCCATATAACGTAATAGAAAATAAAAAAATGCATTCTTCTGTCACCCAGGTAAAACACTAGCCGCTTCCTACAGAGAAATTCTCTTTAGCTCATTCGGTGGAACATAAGACTATAGTAAGCTACAGGTCCAAGGTTTGACTCCTAGCTGATCATGAGCCTTTGAAAAAATAATGACCTCTAGATCTGTAATACACTTTCATAAAATTTTGTATTGAATTTCTATGATATAGCACTGACTTAGATCATCTAATTCCGTGGATATAGCATGAAGAACGGTTGGTAGACACCATATTTTCTTTAGAGACTTGAGAAAAATATAGTGATAGGGGTACATAGCATTCTATTGATCGAAATTAATGTAGGTTTAATTTCTAGTTATAAACTACTATACACTTCTCATAATTACCCTCGTCAAATTTAAGGCAAAGCAAACTTTCAAAATCATGATGATAATATTAACAAGGTTTTGATTTGTCTGGCCTGATATTGTACTTACTGTTTAGAGTTACAGCAGTAGACTCTGGAGCAATATGTCGCCTGATGAAAATTAAAAAAAGCATTGACACTGCATCACAAAGCACATCTTTTTTTTTTTTTTTCTTTTCTTCAAATTACATAACTTTGTTCCCTTTTGCTAAATACTTATGTCTTTTAAAATATTGTTCATGCATAAACACTGTACATGAACTACCACATATCGGTATATATAATATTATACACATGGGGCAAAGAAGTAATTCCAACAGTGTGGACAAGTGTAGGTTGCCAAATTTTCGGAGTGATCCGCTCCTTTATCAAGACACATTATATACATAATTATATTATACACACATATACATGCATACACAGTACATTTATTCACAGTCATGTCCTTAAACTAAAACTCTTGTATTGCCTGTATGATAGAATTTGAGAGGGGCCCTATCTTGGGAATTAAAAAGGATCATTTGCACAAAACATGGATTTTTTTATCAGACTTTACATTTTCCTAAGCTTGAAATCTGAATAAGGAAACCTTATAGTCAAGTTTGACTTTGTTAGCTTACAAGAGTAAGCAAAATAATTTCCCTTCCTTGATTTATCAAATTATTTTTCTTTAATATCTTTTTATCAGTTGCAGATTTTGATTTCTTAATTACATAATCATGCTGGCTTTTAGTTACAAAGATTTAAAAGTAAATATGAAAAAAATCAAAGTAATACATATTTGTAATTCTCATGTCATTAAGCTACAAATGAAAGTAAGCATGTTCAGAGCAATCCTGGAACGTGTCTATACATTGGTGACCTACATTCTGTTTGAACAGAGATAAGACAAGACCATCTGCAAACAAATTTCCTACCCTTACAACCTAGTCACCTGATCAGTTCACCGATATTATATAATATATATGTCATACACAATTTCAAGTCTGAATATGTTAACAAATCCCATGTGATGACAAAGGAAAAAACCCAATTAACGCCTTTTAATATTTTGATGCTTTTAGTTAGTACCTATTCGTACCATCATTGCATTTGGCAAGTGATATAACGATTTGTCTCTGGGTTTGCCTGAATTTCTTTTACATAATGTCACATTTTCTCCGTTTTACTTTGCTATCATATCTTTTATATATATGAACGCTGCACTAATTGCACATGCGTGTCTTCTACAATGCCTACAGCTCGGACAAAGCAACAGTGAGAAACTCTCAAAAATTGCCAAATTGCAAAACTTCAGATTGACAGATCTAGAATCTACATTACAGTACCCTTGCACTGACAGCTACGCAGACAATGTCGTCTAAACACTAGAACTTCTATCTACACATCAAAGATTAGCATATCATCAGACATCCATTCTTAATTCTTACCATGATTTTGCAACATGTCGCATCAGATTTAGCGCCTTATTCCTCGCTGCAGCAGCCATGGTGTTCGGTGTTCTACTTTTTAACAGCTGATAAGAGGAGAGGGAGATCCCACCGGATGTCAGCAAAAAGCTATTTTTAGATTGAAAAAACCCTTTATCAATTTAAAGTTGAAGTGAATTTTTAGCATCGCATTTGAAGATTTGTGCTTTTGAATTGTTGATTGAAGCAAAAGAGACACCAATGATGTAAATGTTTTCAATATAATTTATCAAATTTATATATAAATAAATTAATATAAAAAAATATTCTACAACTTACCCAAGGGAAATAACTCTCTTATTATTGTTTGTCAAAGTGGAGTGGGAGGAGCATGCAGACGATGTTGAGAAGGATTAACTTGAAATGCTAGGCCCATGATAGTAATGGGACGTCATGTCACATATTTAATGGATAAAGTATAGCTACCTACAACACAATGGTATCAGGACAACTTACATATTAAGCCTGCACGATAATTTACAGAATTTTGAATTAGAATATCAGGAAACGGACAGTTGAAAAGTTAGTCATGGATGACTTTTCATCAACGAGGTGTATCTTGGATGAATCATCTGAATGGGATCACGACGAAGAGGACGTCAAACTCACACCATCTCATGTAATTATGATCTCAGTAGTCCACATGCTTCAAATTTTATTTTAACTTTATTTAAAACTGCTTCTTTGATGTTACTGTTCGTACTTGTTATATGTGCACAGGGACCTGACAATTAAACTGTTAGTATAAAAAAAAAGTATTATTGAGGCCTTTTCTGATGACCATACTGCATGTAGAGTGGTATATAAGTGTTGTTCTTACATAACCGAACTACTCGGTAGTGAAGTGGACTTAAAACCTATCGATCAATCAATCAATCCTTCACACCAGAAAAACGTTTTGATTTTTTTTATAGCTTTGTCTTAATTTTCATAACCCACTATAGTTTAATATGAGGTTTCTGATTTATACATAATGTAAAATAGTATTTAAAAACAAATTAATTTATGTTTGGTGGAAGGGTTGGTTTGAATGGTTTGTTCAGGGTTTTAAATTGATGCTACAGCTGAGCTATTACTGATCAGATCATACGAAGATGGTGTCCACTTGCAGTTCATGGGGATGCACTCATGCAAAGACCATGCACTTTTAAGTACATGCCGTTCTCGCTGAAATGTCATAATCCGAGGACATGGTAGCTTAAGCAAAGAGTTTTAAGACTTTTGTAATATAATATATCTCTCTCTAAAAGGACAAACGAAACCAATCATATTTGAGTCGCTTAATTGGGCGAAAGGTCAACACTAAAGAAAAAAGGGATGGATGGTGCCCCCGCCGTTTGGTTCCCTGGCTCAGTGGCAATAAGGGAATAGAATTTTCCTAGATATTTTTTGCTTCCCTTGCAAAGACCCTTTTCTTCCCTCTTTACATTTCTTCCTTCCCTTTTACCTTTTCCCCTTCATTCTACAATGTATTTCCCTTTGCTATAACCATCAACCTTCTCTTGACCACTTCAGTTTTTCCCCTGATATCACATTTATCTAAATATCACAGTTCTGCTGCCTTCCCTAGGTACATGTACCAAATATATACCTGGTCCTCGGAAATATGTTAGCTCTATTGCGGTACAAATACTGTAAATTCAAAATAAAATTAAGTGGAGCGGATGTTACTCTTGTGCGAAAAAACCAAAGTGAAATCTCTAGTATTTTGTCTGCAGCGGGACAAGGATCCTTAATTATACCCCACGCAACGAAGCTAGAATCAGCTTGTCCGTCCGTAGAAAAAGTTTGTCCCGACAACTCCTTCTAAAGTAATGGTTAAATTTCAACAAAACTTTCCACATATGATAATTATATAACTACCTGACCTAAATTTGTGCATCCAGGTATGATTTTTTTCATTCTGACCCTTTTTTACGAAGTTATGGCCCTTTGTTGGGGCTCGAATGCGCGACCCTTGGCTCTCAAGTCCGATGCTCTTCCGCTGAGCTAATTAATGGGAAATTCCCTACAGCTGACGCCTGTAAGGCAACCTAACCAATGCACATCTTTTACACTATTCTTGGGTATGACTGTTCATGTACAGTAGTTGTTGAAAAATCCTTGTCCAGACAACTCCTCCAAAACTATGGGGCCAATTTCAGTGAAAGTTTTCAGATATGATAACTATTACCCGAAGTTGTGTATTCGGGTATTATTCTTTTCATTCTGACCATTTTTACACTATTATGCCCATTGTTGAAAAATGCTTGCCCGCACAACTTCTCCAAAACTACCGGAAAAATTTCAATGAAAATATTCAGATATTATAACTACCACCTGATGTTGTGCATCCAGGTATTATTTTTTCAATCTGACCCTTTTTTACGGAGTAATGGCCCTTTGTTGAAAAATACCTTCTCCAGACAATTCCTCCAACACTTCCAATTTCAACAAAAATTGTTAGATATGATAACTACCACCTAAAGTTGTGTTTTTCCAACCCTTTTTTTATGGAGTTTTGGCCCTTTGTTGAAAATCCTTGTCCTGACAACTTTTCCTAATCTACTGGGTCAATTTCAAGGAAAGTTTACAGATATGGTCATTACTCCCTGATGTCGTGCCTCAGGGTAGTATTTTTTAATTTCAACACTTTTTATGGAGTTGTGGCCCTTTGGTTAAAATCTTTGTCTTGACATATCTTCCTTGACTACTAGGACTATTTCAGCAAAACTCGTTCATCTGGTTGGGCTAACAAGATTTGGTATGCAAGTATGTTTTGGCATTGAGAGGGAGTACAGGAAGTATATGAGTGACCTGTATACTTAAATAAGTGTACAGCTCAGCTAATAAAGAAATCACATTACTGGTGGGAGACTATATATTGCTTTGCAATGGTTTGCCTTAGTAAGCTGATACAATACACAAGAAAGTATCACGGTACAATATACCGTTGCAGTGCTATAACTGTGAAACATGAACAAGAAAATGGCAACTTGTATAGCACTGCACTCTATATTGTACCGTGATACTTTCTTGTGCATTGTATCTAATTGTTTTGTTTGCCTGTATCGAGATAAACTAATAGTACATTTAAAAATTGTCAATCAATTTTGATCAAACTTTAAACACTGTACATGTGCAGTCATACCCAAAAGTAGTAGAAATTATACAACAATATATTGCGATAGTATTTACTATTGAAAATGTCTATATAACAAAATCTGCTAAAATCCTGCACTCAATCATTATGAAGTTGACCTTTCAAGCAGATATTTGTATCATAATATGTATCGTATTGTGAGCATCATGCATGTATTGTGAGGTATGCATATCGTTCCAGGCCTAAATAGTAATTTGATCATTGTTGCTGATATTTAAATAAGGCCAAATAAAATAACTTACATACCCTAGATTTGTATGCCCACCCTAAATAGTAATTTAAATATTTTTCAAAACGAACAAAGAAACAAATTGCCTACCTACCTACCCTATTTGCTGAGGATGATAATGGAAACACATTTGTTTTTGTTTTTTGTTTGGCCTAATTATAACTACTGCATTTGAATAGATCAAGAATAATATCTGAATAAACAAGGGTCCATTGATTGCGTAGATCAGACAATACAGTGATCGTTTATCTTATTCGGGATGTAAATAATCGGACAATATTTCAGCGTCCCCTGGACACTTCATATCAACAGTTTGTTTATTTTGATAAAGTCAATATTCATAAGTGTATGCATACTGTCAGATCTTAAGCCTTTTATATCATGTCCAGGCTATCAGTATTATCTTAATAGAACGGGGTACACATGCACCAAATATATGTTACATATTCTGGTGAACAATACCATTGTTTCAAAGGACATTTAAGACAAATTGGTTATAAGTGAGCCAAGATGATGGATTTCTACATACCAGTAGGTATATTAGATTTTACACATTTGTAACCTTGTGTACATTGAAATCTGACTAAAACGAAAGCTTTGTTGATAGAGATTTACAGAAAATATAGGTTTTGTTTTAGACATAAATTTGAAGTAATTTTTGTGCAGAATATGATTTTCATTATGTACAGTGATGTGGTCACATAGAACTCACTAGGGAGATAACAGATCACTTTCTGGACGAGGTCTAAATAGTAATACTGTATAGCGCTTTAAATTCATGGAGTCAATATTTTTGCGGTTTCATATCAAGTACATATTTGCGGGGGTAAACCCTTTCACCACTGTAGACCATAATGGACTCATCCAGATCAATGCATGGTAGAGTTTACTAAAGTTACATGAGTTGAAAGGGTTAAGTTTCGCTGCGCATTCAAATTCCATGTGTCGTGCAAAGTATTTTGAGTGTCATCATTTAAGGGTTAAACCTCAAAATACAGGTAAACCTTTTAAAAACACTGATCCCGAGCGTCGTCTTCACTCGAAATCAAATGTGTATGTACCTTTTTAGGAGTAAACTGTAATCAATTGATCACCTACTGTGTACACATAAATATGTTGTGGCCACCTATATGTAAGCGTGTTTTTACATGGACTGCTCATTTGTCCGGTGATAATCTGAGTTCATTTAATTAGCTTGCATAACAGCGTAGGGTTAATATAAGTATTTTCAACATGTTGTGAATCAAGGTCCGTAAAAGTGGTTAACATTTTCTGTGATTTCGCTGGTATTAAGAATTCGCGGATATAAGTCAAAGCGCAAATATAGCAAAATAAAAAAATAATGCGAAATATGACTGCTATACAGAATTCATATGCAGAGTTCTGAATGATTTTTTTTTTAAAACTTAATTTTTACTGAGTTTACTAGTGTTTTTCTGGAAGAATCCAAAACTCTTTATATCTACAGTAAAAGTTTTAGTTTCTTTTTTTAGTACTTTTGATTTAAAGATTATCAATTGCAAGAATCTCTTGTAATCTTCAAAGGACAATTATCAGCCTAGTGATTGGTCAGTTTTTTTATACCTGAGACCAATCAAACAACTATCTTTGTGCCTTCAATTTTGCTATGACATATTCCAGGGGTGCAGAGAGAGAAAGTGAGTGTAATACCTGGATACCCAGGATGATCTGCTGGTGGATTTTGCTGTAACGGTTAGTAACCTATAATTTTTCTTTAGAAAACAGCCGCCACTTCGTACCCTGAGCAGCTGGCCAGTAGAACAAGCATAAATTGTGACAGGATGGACAGCGGTCAAGCAACTGCAGATCCTCTTACCTCTGATAAACATCGGTCAGGTGCTGAAGTAAGAAACAGGTAAATACTGAAAACAGACTACTACAGTATTCCAGAAAAGCTTTGATTATTGTTGGACAATTCTCCTTGATGTTCATCCCTGCATGTAGTATGTAAACTGATGGCAAAATTTCACCACATCCCATGCTATTGGAATTTAGCCATTTTTTTCGACTTGATAAATGAAACCCTCCCTAATTTCAAAAATAAAATCAAGCTAGATCCAATATACTATATATATATCATGAATATGTATCATTTATCATTAATTTTTGACTTGACAATAGAAAAGTCCAATTTTTGATAATGGTTGTTTTGACATCCTATCAAAAGCTAAGGTCATTTAAGAACATGCCTCTATGTGTGTTGTGTAAGCGTGCATGTATGTATGTGTGTTAGATGCAGGGTATGTTGGTGTATTTGCCAGCTTGTGATAGTGTGGGTCTGATGCTGACTTTATAGTGCTACCTCACTGAAATACCATGCTGAGGGCACCCAGCACAGCATTTCACCCAGTCACATGATTAGACTGCAGACACCGGGTGAACCTGTTGTTGTCATTACACTTAATGCTGAGCGTCCAACAGGGAACAACAACTACTATTTAAAGGACTTTGGTATGTCCCAGCCTGGGAATAGAATCCATTGCCTTCCTCACCTGGGTGACATTCAACATTAATCCTTTCACCACTGTAGACCATAATGGACTCATCCAGATCAATGCATGGTAGAGTCTACTAAAGTTACATAGGGTTGAAAGGGTTAAAGCCACAAGTGAAGTATTGCCAAGCAAGGCACTAGGAGACAAAAGATAGTTAGAGGTAGAGAGAAATACAAAAATCCCAGATATTGCGATTGGTGTAGCAGACTTATTTTTTCAATGCTTTAATTTTGTGTCCCCAAGTAGGGTGCACAAACGCGAGATGATTTATCAAAGCTATTGTCATGCTTAATAACAAAGTTGCCTAGTTACAGTTATAAGCAGTGGTATGGGGATTCTTAAGGTACAAAATTATCCTTATTTATTATAATTAATTAACAAATTTGAGTTTGGCCAGAAATAATGGAATAAATTCTATTCCTAGGGCAACGACAAACAGTGGACTTCTCCGTTCTATTGACCAGGTTTTCTACAACTCCATGGAATCTCAACCGAACAGAATGACAGTCGGTTGTTTGAATGGCGGAAAATCCAAGATGTCCTCCAACCGAATTCCAGGATGGGCCTGGACCCTACTGGTGCACATTTTAGGAATCAAGTGCCATGAATCTAATATGAAAACGAAATGCTTGGCAATTTTTTTGCAACTTTTTACCATCTTAATCGCCTGTACTTTCACAGTGAGTGGAGTTATACATACTGTTTACGACGTCATGTCGAAATTCTCCGATACAACTTTACTGATTGGAATCGTGAACCTGATCCTTGGGTTTAGTTGGATATGTTTGGGAATTTATTCAAATAAACTTTCGAAGAAACTTTTCAGTAATCGTAACTTTGTGGAAAGTGTTCGGATACACTCGCGGACATTTTTTAAAGTCAGTGCGGCTGGACTTTTGATATTTCTTGGTACAGTGGCTATAATCATCAATGGTTATATCAAATATACAGAGTTCGGTCCACGCCATTGTCAGACGCTAAATATAAATACCGTCATATGTCATGTGATGTATACCTCCCATGTGTCATTCTCAGTTATCTCCCTTCTATGGAATTTACTAGTTGGTTGTATGTTGCTCTCCGTCTGCAGAACACACACTATCGGTGGGTACCTTGATATATGAATGATTGATCACTGATTACCGGCAACATTTTCATTGCAGTTTTAATATTTTTACCCCCTCAGAAATGAAGGCGAATTTATCATTACAGCGAACATTAGTCAACAAAATAATATACATTAGGATCTAACATGAGTTTCCATTTCATATGAGATTTCTGAAACGAGACTAAGAATTTTCAATTTAACGAGCCTCTGGCGAGCTAAAACCAAATATTTGTGACAAATTTCATAAATGCCATATGAAATGAAAACGAGTGTCAGATCCTTTTTATCACATAATCAAGATTTGTGGCATTTATTCTTGAAACTGGACAACTTTCATGCAACCTCGAAATGTAAAAATTGCCATTTTGTCTCCAGTGCGGAAGTCTGTGATGTCATGTACTTCGCCTATGCGTGATGTCACAATTTAAACAATTGAAACTTACAGGCAATCACAGGGCCGATAGGTCATTATTCCATGGATTAATACGCAAAAAAATATGACATGGGTATATTCACTGGATAACACAGTACATTATTTGATAAATAGTAATTAAATGCCAAGCGCTAATTTAAAACTGTTCGAATATGGATTTTACCGGCTAAGGGTGAAAGTTTGACTGGGCGAAACTTTCCTGGTGTACAGCACTTTGTTGCAAATTATCAATTACTTCCTTTTCTAAATATTTTCTATTATCATGGCTAACATAACCAGGGATTAATGCAGGAATAAAAAGTTTATACCCTTTTTTGAAATAGGGAAAAATATGCGTAGTTGGTGCATGACCTGTCCAGTGAGGGCTGTTAATTAAAGACACTTAAAATTGACTGCTGGATTAGAATAAAACGTTTGTGTGACTGTTAAGATAGTATAAACTAAACAGTGTTGTAATATATCAGCAGCGACAATTAAATTGAAATAAATCACTCAGTCGTGGAACTGATGGAAAATAGTAAAAACAAAATGGAACCAAGACAGATATTCATGTGATAGTATTTAGTTACAAGTGGGGGAATTTTAACTGAAATAGGGGTAAATAATGCCAAAAATTGTGAGGGAAATTGACCCATATTTGGCCATATATAAAAAAAGCCTGTACATATATGCGATATCACAAGAAAAATATAAATAATGACTTGTTTCTTAAAGTCATCAAGAAGTGAAACAGATCTCATTGTTACAGAATTAATTTCATCAGTTTACACTGCTGTGTTTCTACAAAACGGAGTACATTCTTTATTGTATCCGATATTACTTTGTAGAATTGGTGTGAATTCACTGATTTTCATGGGGTTTTAATTTCATTGATTTCGTGGATAATTGTTACAAATTCGTGGGTCCACGAAGTAATTAAAGTTTGATAAAAAGAAATTATAATTTGAGTAGGTACTCGTAATCCACAAATTCATGTACCCAAGATTTTTTTATTTTTTTTTCAGTACAAATATTTTATTCCCCCAGCCATTTTTTCATAATATGTATATGCAGATACTGCTTCGAAGCAGATATATATATACATATATAAATATTTTGATAGGGGATGCCAGGGTTGGGGAGCCCTGGAGTCAGCCCCTGAACAATATGGTGTCCTCATGCAGGAGGGTTCTCATTCAACATCCATCAGTCAAACTATAAATAAATAAGTAGGAATGTACCCAAGAAATGGTGTTTTGTTCCTTGGTAAACCACAAAATTTTGGGCCCCACAAAAATATATTCAATTTAGCCAAAGTACAATTGTATGACATTGTGTCTGTCAAGAATCTGATATAGTTATTTAAGTATCATTTTAAGTGACGAAGGCATTGTAAATAATTGTTCAATTTACATTATTAATATCAGTTCAAAATGAGTCCTAATTGTTGTATATATATGTGTTCATTCAATTAAGTTGATAAGAAAAAATGTTTCTTGAATTCATTATTTTATGAAGCTCATACATGTTTTTGGTTACAGATAATATTTTCAAGCATCTTTTATCACTATTATATCAATTGATAACAAATTGATGATACAGTCATTTTGTTTGATGTCTTTATAAGGTGTACGCCGGTTTATCAGAGTGCTTGAGCACGATGCCAAATTATACATGGACATCTGTAGCGGAACTCATACGCGGCTAAAGTCTAACAGTGACGAGGATATGGACCTGATATCTTGTGCATCAAGCAGTGAGTCTATGAAATAGATAATAATCTAAATATATCTATAGAGTGATTCCTGTGTAATCTGAAATATACAATATATTAGTCAGATTAAACAGGATGTTAAAGTTCACAGGTTTATCTTTGGTATTTTCTATAAGAAATTGGATTAAAGCCTTAGTTAGCCGAGATGGCAGCACAGGCTGTATATATGCTCCCCAGAGAAAGATATTGGCTGGTTGCAAATTAAAGGCCCTTTAACGACGAATAATAATTTGTGAACCGCTTTGAGATGACCAACAAACTAAGTTGTGATAAAGCGATATATATATATATATCAGTACCACAAATTATCATTAATTAATTATAATGTTGTATCGGACAAGATGTTGGATGTTGGTCATTTTTTCTTTACATTTTCCCTTCAGTTGTAACGCCATTACTCTCTACAAAGTGTAGTACTTCTCCCTTGATTTACATACGTTCCATCTTATGAAATGATATAATAGGGCATCGTTTTGTATCAAGTATAACAATTCAGAACTTTCATCCAATATGTAAGGATCTGAAAAGTGATATTGGGCTCGACTTTGTCTCGGTAGATGTCTCTTTTTCAGGTTCATATTCACCTCAACAAAAGTCTGTAGTTGATAAACATATGTTGTATATGTTTGACCTAAAATTATTAAATTTACTTATTTCACTTATTGGCCTGAACGTTAGTGCGCAGGAAGGTCTTTGATGTGGGAGGAAACCAGAGTACCGGGTGAAAACCCATGTGGTCGGGCAGGTGACCTCATACATTTTCACACCCTATCGGTAAATCGAACCCTGGCCGCCTTCTTAGGTAAAGTGAGCTATCCACTGCACCATCAGAATTTATTTTCAATTCTAATATTTCATAAATCTCCAGGGTCGGAGTGGTTCATTTGGGATGACGATGGAAACAGAGATGGATTTTCTGACAGTTCTGTACATGAAAACACATTCCAAAATTCACGGGGGATCATCAGCTCAGTAAACTCTGGCGATCAGCCAGAGAGATTAAGAGACTCGACTTTGCCTGGACATTTGCACTCTAGGGGAAACGCCCACTCAAATGGACACACCCACTCAGGGGCACACGCCCACCCAGAGGAACTGTCCCACTCGGGGCATGCACATCCAGCCAGTTACAGCTCACAGGTAAAGTGAGCAAAATTCTGTGCAACATGTTGATTATGCAATACTGGTGATATGTTTTATGCTCAGAGTATACAAATTTCAATTTTTTATATTGACCTCCATACTAGAGAATGGCTGTACTATTCATTGGACAAGCATGCATTATACATTTACTAATTTGAACTATATGCTGAATTCTATTAGGTGGATTGTAACTTCTATGGTATTGAAATACTCCAAGAATGATAATTACAAACATTGTACTTTGGTGACATGGCATTCACAGTCTAAATGAATGACACAGCTTTAATTTGTAGGCAGACAAATGACAATTAAAATGGCACATATTATGATGTTTGCCTGTGAAGCTGTGTCATTCATTAGACTGTAAATGCCATATCAACACAGTTCAATATTTATGTATTCCCACTACTAACCTTACCTTGTCACTTTTTTGTTGACTATTTCTTTCAGTTTGAGGATTCTTTGGTGGAGGACAAAACACTGACCAGAAGCGTTCTTTCTAACGAGGAGCTACTGATGTGTTACTGGAAGATCTCGGTAATTACTTCTGACACCCTACTCAATGTATATAATGCTGTTTCGTGCCTTTTTCCTACATATTAACAATTTGTTATTGTCATCTGATTGACAGAACAGTGGAAGATGTAGATTGACAGGTATTTGTACATATATAGAGTTATCGCCCTTGTGTTCTGGTCTTCCGGCAGTTGAAGCACGTATGAACCTTTTGTAAACAACTCTAATGTCATTATAAGCTACTGTCACCACAGGGTAAATGTATCAATTTGAATATTGGTGAATAGCAACATATATTTGCTTCATTACAATGTTTTATTTTTCTTTGTGACCTTTTTCGGAGATAGCACAATACCATTTCCATGAGGAATCTGAATTACACTGCCAAATTAATGGCCCCCACATGTTTCGGTACCTATATTTCCCCTTTTTTCTGTTTGTTCCTTACAGTATTTTTACCCTTTCAAGATGATTGGCAACAATAAGGGCAATACAAAGATTCTAAGTCTTGTGGCGTCGTAACATCACTATTAATAAGTTTTACAAAAAAAGGGATCTGAATGTGCAAATTGTTTAATCCGTCTTTCCCGTGCCGGCTAAGTGTATGTTGCATGTTTCTTCTGTCTTCTATGACCTTAGTTGTTGTAAAGACAGTGGAACTCTTTTTGGATTGAAGGCATAAATCACAATTAAGCAGCATATAGCCTTAATGGTGCTCCTAATAGGAAAGTTTGATTTCTATGAATGGTGGGTCAAAAACATCCTTGAAATGTTAGGGGTTATGTTCAATTTCATTTTCTGCACCCCTAGAATATTTCATGACAAAATGGAAGGCACACGGTTTTGCTATTTTTGATTGGCTTCAGGTTTAGTTGCTAGGCTGATATCTATCATTTGAAGATTATATAGGGGAGACATCCGACTTCACAGACAGTCAAGTTTTACCCTTACACTGCCGCATGATTCTTTTGATATACAAATCTACATTTGTATCATCGACAAAGTGTTACATGCAAAGTGTTCAATTTCTTTATGAGATATTCCAGGGGAAGATAAGAGAATGTAACCCCTGTGATTTCGTGGGGTGTAAATAATGCTCTCAATGTCTGTATTTACCCCTACAGCACCGCATGCGGATCACATCAACGTGCCTGCAGCGATGGCTGGCTAGCTGGATTCTGTTCGTGTTGGTTTGGTGCGGAGACTACATTCTCTATTGGATCAGTCACGACGCCATCATCTGGGAGGTCATCGAGTGCATCATCCCACTACTCCTACTGCTCATCGTGTGTTCCGCCTTCGCTGAGGCCAACGGGGAAGGCCAGAGAATGATCAGAGTGAGGCTACATACGATTACTGTCAAATCTCTAATATATAGTCCTATGTAAAATGAAAAAATGTATAATTTGAGGTGAAAATGTTAAGAGGAAGGAATACTGATATTTTTATTTCATTTCACAGCCTGTTAAAAGGACACACACAAACAAACTGATCCCTGAAATAAACTTATAAGACCCTGTCTGGAGTGAAATATGTGCTTACTAGCACACTGGGCTAAAACCCTATGTACCTGGTACATTACCATATTACAGGTTATTTTCACAGGAATGATATTTTCACATTTTTTGCAGGTCATTAACGTGTTTGGAAAAAATATGATCCGAACCATAATATGACGTGTAAAAATGAGCCAAGATTATATATAGGCATCAAAACTGTCAAAAGGAGCATGTAGTTGTAACAATTCATTTACATCTAAAAGTAGAACAAACAATTTGAAAATAGATGGGAAGGATTGTCTAGGTGAACATGCATTACAGGAGTTACCATGTATTTTTTTTTATTTGCATTTTTATACAAACGTCACCTTGAGATATCAGAGACAGTATCCACGAAAATTTCTTTCACCTCGTGTCTGGATCAAGAAATTATTTTTTGTGTTAATTTAGTACCGTAATTTTGGGTCAACGTCTTGAAAATTTCAGCCTGCATAAATAACCTGTTACAGGGTATTATGTAAATTAATTGTCTTTACTATTTCAAGTGCATGTATTTTATTATTGCCTGTTATTTTCAGTGTATTTGTCCAACAGAGAACAGACTGAAGCTATTGTATTTCCTAACTCAACAGCCACTTCAGATGCAAGTAAGTACACAGTTACTGCCCTTGAATAAGGGCGACGCATGAGTATTTGTTTCCCTAATGTGTGGTTGGGTTGTAATAAAATGGAAAGGAGATAAAATAATGAATAATGGGCAAACAAGAGTACATGTACTTAATTAAAGTGGATGGAACATGTTTCATAATTGTTGTAATAATAATAAAGTTAACATTTAATTGTGAAAGGATTTAATTCTTATTACAATCCCCAGCTGTAAAATTATAATTTATAAGGAGTAAAAAAATCAACACGTTATTTATTACATGATTGACTTTCGAATACATTTCATCTAAAACTGTTTCAGTAAGTAGTCCTGAAATATCAAGGAGAAATAAGGTATTCTTCTATTTTTAGCTCACCTGGCCCAAAAGGCCATGTGAGCTTATGTCGTACTGCGGCGTCCGTGTCAACTTTGTCAACCTATTCTAATCGCTTTCCGTCCGTCGTGCGTAATTTATTTTTGCATTTTCAACTTCTTCTCAAGAACCAGTTGATGGATGTTTTTCAAACTTGGTAAGAATCATCCTTGGTAGATGAGGCTAAAAAATTGTAAAATTGGGACTCCTACCCCAACCCCTGGGGCCAGTGCGGGGCTTCAAAGGGAAAATTAACCAATATTTCAAAAATCTTCTTCTCCAGATTCAGAGGTACTACATTCAATTTCAGTGCATAAAAAGGCAAAACAGGGGCTTTATTTAAATTGTAAATTTCAGGACCCCAAGCTATCCGTTCTCCCTTGGGGAGGGGGTAAAGTTTACTATAGTTTATATAGGAAAATAAATCTTTTGGGTATATTTTGACAACTTTCTGTAGGAAATTATTTTTAGCCCACCATCATCTGTACCAGAGGGATCTTTCTCAAATTTTATATGTAGGTTCCCTTGGTCCTGAGCTGTACAGGGCAACTTTTGAGACTGATCGGATAAACAACATGGCTAACAGGCAGCCATCTTGGATTTCGATAGTGAAAGTTTGTTATCGCTATTTCTCAAGAAGTACCAGAGGGATCTTTCTCAAATTTTATATGTAGGTTCCCCTTGGTCCTTAACTATGCAGGGCAAGTTTTGAGACTGATCGGATAAACAACATGGCCGACAGGCAGCCATATTGGATTTTGATATTGAAAGTTTGTTATCGCTATTTCTCGGGAAGTATCAGAGGGATCTTTCTCAAATTTTATATGTAGGTTCCCCTTCGTCCGTAGCTGTGCAGTGCAACTTTTGAGACTGATCGGATAAACAACATGGCCGACAGGCAGCCATCTTGGATTTTGATAGTGAAAGTTTGTTATCGCTATTTCTCGGGAAGTACGGGAGGGATCTTTCTCAAATTTTAAATGTAGGTTCCCCTTGATCCCTCGTTGTGTATGTTATATTTTGAGACTGATCATAAAAACAAAATGGATTAAAAGAAGAACTAAACAGATCTTTCTCATATTGCAATGATCGATTCTATTTCTTTCACATTAAGTACTGTACTAGTAAATATGTGAAATGACAAACTCACTTTGAAGGTTGGCTTTCATACACATCAGTATTAAGTTTAGATCAAAAGTTACCTCAAGGTGCATTTACTGTTAACATGACTCGATCAAACAGATTAGAGGAAAGAAGAGAAAAGATCGAACTGACAAAGAACTAATGAAGATGGTACAAAGGTGGGCGCCAAGATCCCTCTGGGATCTCTTGTTACTTAATGAGAATTATCCCTGGAGGATGATGGTTTCAAATTGTAAAATTGAGATTCCTACCCCAACCCCTGGGGCCAGGGCGGGGCCCCAAAGGGAAAATTAACCAATATTTCGAAAATCTTCTCTCCAGACTCAGAGGTACTACAGTCATTTTCTCTGCATGGAAAGAAAGATCATTAGGGGCTTTATTTAAATTTTAAATTTCAGGACCCCCGAGCTACATGTATCCGTTCTCCCTTGGGGAGGGGGTAAAGTTTACTATAGTTTATATAGAGAAATAACACTTTTGGGTATATTTTGACAACTTTTTGTAGGAAATTATTTTTACGGTGATAATTATCCTTGGAGGAAGATGTTTTCAAACTGTAAAATTGAGATTCCTACCCGAACTCTAGGGGCCAGGGCGGGGCCCAAAAGGGAAATTTAACCAATATTCCAAAAATCTTCTTCTCCAGACAGAAAATTACTCAAACTTAGTCAGAATCATCTTCGGTGAATGAGGGTATAACATTGTAAAATAAAGATCCCTGCCCGATCCCCAGGGGCTAGGGCGGGGCCCCAAAGGGAACATTTACCAATATTTTCAAATTATTATCCTTTGATGACATGACAAGTATTGTATTTCACTTAGTTTACATGCTGATTTCCACATCACATCTTAACAATGAAATAAAGCTACAAGTACCTATGATATAACTCAGGTGACCGCTAAGGCCCTTGGGCCTCTTGTTCTTTTGAACGACTTCTTCTGAAGAACTGGAGGACCTAGGGTCATGATATTTGATCAGTAGGTAACTGGGATCGAGTGCTATAACATTTCCTCAATGACCTTGACCTACTTTCAAGGTAACAGGGGTCAAATATGATAAAAACTTCAAACAACAATATCTTAAGAACCATTTGGTCTATATAGTCATGATACTTGGGTATGTTATGTAGACCAGCTGTGTGAATCATTTTCTTTATTACAGTTATGAGGTCAAAGGTCAACTTTAAGTGCTAGCCAGAGTAACAACAATATCTTAAGAACCGTTTAAGAGGTGTTAAATGTTTTGTGTTCTAGTTACCAAATTTGGTCTGAAGTTACCTATATGTCAGTTTAATGTAACAAAAGAAAAAGGTGAGCGATAAAGGCCCTCCGGGTTCTTGTTATACACAAAAGGTCAAGACCACATTGAGGTCAAAGGTCAAATCCATTTTCTTGGCCATAACTTCTGACTTGCTGAAAAAAGCTCTATGAAATTTTATAAAAATATGTAAAATGACAAGGCATTTTGGGGTCTGTGTGTCCAAGGTCAAATTCTCATTAAGCTCAAAGGTCAAATTGTTTGTCCAAGTTATAACTTGTATATCTCCAAAAGTAAATGTAGATTGAAAAAAAAGGTTTGTCACATAGTTAATTAATTTCAGAGATAAGGCATAACACAACCTTTATTCCAGTCCCGATGACCTTTTCAGGGAGCGTAATCCATCAGTTTTACTGACTTTCTTGTCTTACAGGTTTTCAATTTCTCCATCACTTACAATGCCGTATTTGGTGTTGTGGCAGCCTTTACCGTGGCCTTCGCCTCTAGGATCATCTTGGATGAAGTCTACAGTGGCAAATAGGAATTATAATGTGGCACATTTTCCTTGATGTACCTTGATGACCCTTTTATACCCTAAAAATCTCGGACAAAGTTTAGAGTGGTAAACTGAATCACAACACACTTTTCATGAATTTAAACTTAAATAATTTGTGAAAGTGAATGAATGACTGCCATTTTGATGCCATATTTATCCAGCAATAAGCCCACCCCACCCATATGTTATTTTATTGTCCTATAACTGTGATAAGCCCCCTCCCTGCTTTAAGTCAGACATTATTCCCCGGAACTCCGGTCTTCCTCCACCATCCAAACATGACACATCCTTAAATGACCATAGCTGTCAATAGAACGTAAAACACAAACAAACCAACGGAGCATTTCCTTGATGTGCCTTGGTGACCGTGTTATACTGTAAAAATCTCAAACTTTAGAGTGGTAAAATGAATCACAGCGAACTTTTATAATGCATATTTAAATTTATATAGTTTGTTTACATAAGTAAAGGACTGTCTTCTGATGCCCTGTTTATCCAGCAATAAGCCCATGTTTTGTAATAAGCCCACCCATATGTTATTTCATTGTCCTATAACTGTATTATAACAGGCTTATTAGAGGACAAATACAGTGATATATACAGTATATAATACCGTAAAGTACCTTGGAGCTACCACTAGCCCTCCACCACTGGGTCGCTGGTTCGAGACCTACGTGAGGGTCACCAGGTACTGGCTGTTGGTTTGTGGTTTTTCTTTGAGAACTCCGGCTTTCCTCCACCACCAAAACCTGACACGTCCTAAAATGACCATAGCTGTTAACTCATTCACCCCTGAAATTTTATAATGAACTATTCCAACCTTTGAATAAGAAGAGTTCAAATGTGTCTTCAGGGGTGAATGAGTTAATAGGACGTAAAACATAAACAAACCAAACCAAATTATACAAAGGTTCTATCGTAAATCTTTCTATTTTCCTGTAAACTTGATATGATGAAATATTTCAGTAGATTTATATTCATAAATATTTGAACTCACATTCCAGAGGATGCTATTAAAGTAATGATAATCCAATAATTTAGTGATCTTTGGCATTTATATAATATAATAATAATTTAATGATTTTGTATATTATTATTATTACATATCTGTTCAAGCGATGAGACAAATTTGGTTTCATGGTAGCAATTTTTAAATAGTAAACATTTTTCACAAAGTCATTCTCCCAAAGGCTGTATTTGATATAGAAATCTGAAATTGTCCGTTCTATTTTTCATGCAATTGAGTGCCATTGAATAATATTTATACAAAAAATCTTTCATTTTTTATCTGTTTTTATGAGAAGTGATGTTACTAGAAAACACATTACCCTTAAACTATCTGTGATATATTTGTTTGAAATAAATTAGTTTGTTATTGAATGAATTATTCAAAATGACATCAAACATTCCGACACCTTGACTGGATTAGTTTGACATTCGATTGTAGTATTTGTGGTTTTGGGTTTTATGGTCACCTTTGTAAATCTTAACAGTGACTTCAATTGATTTTGTATGGCTATATATTTAGCTGCTTTAATTGGTTGTAAATTGTTCAAAAAATATATATATATCCCTATAAGTGTTTGTTCGCCTTAAAGGAAAACATTGTTTGAAATAAAAGAAATGTAACTTGTCAAAATATACTGTGAAATATGTCTTATATGATCCCTGAGTATTCTGAAATGTCTTATCTGACACCTGAGTATTCTGAAATGTCTTATCTGACACCTGAGTATTCTGAAATGTCTTATCTGACTCCTGAGTATTCTGAAATGTCTAATGTGACACCCGAGTATTCTGAAATGTCATATCTGACACCTGAGTATTCTGAAATGTCATATCTGACGCCTGAGTATTCTAAAATGTCTTATCTGACACCTGAGTATTCTGAAATGTCATATCTGACACCTGAGTATTCAGGCGTCAGATAAGACATTTCAGAATCCTCAGGTGTCAGATATGACATGTCAGAATACTCGGGTGTCAGATAAGACATCTCAGAATACTCAGGTATCAGATATGACATTTCAGAATGCTCAGGTGTCAGATAAGTCAGTATTCTGAAATGTCATAACTGACACCTGAGTATGCTGAAATGTCATATCAGACACCTGAGTATTCTTAAATGTCATATCTGATACCTGAGTATTCTGAAATGTCCTATCTGACACCTGAGTATTCTGACAACATGACATATCTGACCCCAGGGTATTCTGAAAATATGTCTTATCTAACCCAGAGTTTTCAGACATCTTGTCTTATCTGACAGCTGAATATTCTGACATCTTGTCTGATCTGAAACTTGAGTATTCTAACATCTTGGCTGATATGAAACTTGAGTATTCTGACATCTTGGCTAATATGAAACTTGAGTATTCTGACATCTTGGCTAATCTGAAACCTAAGTTTTCTTACATTTTGGCTTATCTGAAACTGTATATTTTGACTGATTATTTTGACATTCTAACCAACATATAGCTGTTATACCATTTTTGATTTTAAAAAATTAAACAAAAACTGTCCTGTCTTATCCAACTAAGTTGTCAAATACTAGTTTTCCCTGTAGATCCCATATAGTGTCAGATTATACAGGTTTCTCTGAATATCCTACAAGGCATCAGATCACATGGGGTGTCAGATTAGACAGGTTTCCCTTTAGATACCACATTGTGTTGGATCCCATTTGGTGTCATATTAGACAGGTTTTATTGTTAATCCTACAGATTGTCATTTAAGACAGTTTTCCTGTAGATCCCACAGGGTGTCAGATTAGATAGGTTTTCCTGTAAATCCCATGGTGCGTCAGAAAGGTTTCCTGTGTAGCTCCCACAGAGTGTCAGATTAGACATTGCAGATCCAACAGGGTGTCAGGTATAAGGGGTTTTCCTGTTGATGACACAGGGTGTCAGTTTAGACAGGTTTCCCTTAAGACCTCACATTTTATTGGATTGGAAATGGTTCATTGTAGATCTCACTGGGTATCAGATTGTACAGGGTTTCTTTAACCCTGCATATTATCAGATAAGACAAGTTTTGTTGTAGATCCACCAGGGTGTCAGATTGGACAGGTTTCATGGTACATCCACTAGGGTGTAAGATAAGACAGGTTTTATGGTAGATCCACCAGGGTGTCAGATTGGACAGGTTTCATGGTAAATCTACCAGGGGTGTCATATTGGACAGGTTTTATTGTAGATCCACCAGGGTGTCAGATAAGACTGGTTTTAGTGTAGTTCCACAATGGTGTAAAATAAGACAGGTTTTATTGTAGATCCACCAGGGTACCAGATAAGACAGGTTTTATTGTAGATCCACCAGGGTGTCAGATAAGACTGGTTTTAGTGTAGATCCACAATGGTGTAAAATAAGACAGGTTTTAGTGTAGATCCACCAGGGTGTCGGATAAGACAGGATTTATTGTAGATCCACCAGGGTGTCAGATAAGACTGGTTTTAGTGTAGATCCACCAGGGTGTCAGATAAGACAGGTCTTATTGTAGATCCACCAGGGTGTTGGATAAGACAGGTTTTATTGTAGATCCACCAGGGTGTCAGATAAGACAGGTTTTAGTGTAGATCCACAATGGTGTAAAATAAGACAGGTTTTATTGTAGATCCACCAGGGTGCCAGATAAGACTGGTTTTAGTGTAGATCCCCAAGCGTGTCAGATAAGACAGGTCTTATTGTAGATCCGCCAGGGTGTTGGATAAGACAGGTTTTATTGTAGATCCACCAGGGTGCCAGATAAGACTGGTTTTAGTGTAGATCCCCCAGGGTGTCAGATAAGACTGGTTTTAGTGTAGATCCACCAGGGTGTCAGATAAGACTGGTTTTAGCGTAGTTCCACAATGGTGTAAAATAAGACAGGTTTTATTGTAGATCCACCAGGGTGCCAGATAAGACTGGTTTTAGTGTAGATCCCCCAGGGTGTCAGATAAGACTGGTTTTAGTGTAGATCCCCAAGCGTGTCAGATAAGACAGGTCTTATTGTAGATCCACCAGCGTGTTGGATAAGACAGGTTTTATTGTAGATCCACCAGGGTGTAAAATAAGACAGGTTTTAGTGTAGATCCACCAGGGTGTCAGATAAGAAAGGTTTTAGTGTAGATCCACCAGGGTGTCGGATAAGACAGGTTTTATTGTAGATCCACCAGGGTGTCAGATAAGACAGGTTTTAGTGTAGATCCACCAGGGTGTCAGATAAAACAGGTTTTAGTGTAGACCCACCAGGGTGTCAGATAAGACAGGTTTTAGTGTAAATCCACCAGGGTGTCAGATAAAACAGGTTTTAGTGTAGATCCACCAGGGTGTCAGATAAGTCAGGTTTTAGTGTAGATCCACCAGGGTGTCAGATAAGACGGGTTTTAGTGTAAATCCACCAGGGTGATGTCACAATTGATTTGCTTGTTCTGATGATTGCTCAGCTTTGAGCCGAAACAAGTAAACACAACGCTGGAATCAATTCATCTAGAAACAGGATTCTGCCGTGTTGTCCAGTCGCTCTGTCAGAACTCATTGATTGGTGGTATATGTACATATGTAAGAATATTTTTTTGTGCAATAAATTTGATCACTTATACATGTATAGACGGATATTACCATATATAATATTTTTCAGTGGGCATTTATAACAGTGAAACTTTGTGACTCTTGTAAGTATTACAGTACTTAATTTTCTTGTTTTATGTGTAAGTAGCTACACAGATTTTAAGCAGGGAACATGGAGCTATATCACCTGTCTGAAGTGCATATTTCATCCACTGAAACATGATACAAAACCTAAAACATTTAATCAATAAAACTTCCTTTAAATAAAAGATATGAGTAATGGATTGGGGAAGTGTATAATTTCTTATATTCCCAGTGCATGTGATTATATTAACTGGCTATATATGCTAGGCGTAACCAATGAAATGGAAAATGCAAGAATTGTTTTTTTTGCAGTTTGATAAATGTTTATATTGGAAACTACATTATAAGAAATGTTTCACTTCTACTTATTCTGAACCAAACATACTCATTTTTGTTATGTTGAGCTCGTTTTCTAACCAAACACACTGATTTTCGCTATGTTGAGCTCGTTTTCTAACCAAACACACTGATTTTCGCTATGTTGAGCTCGTTTTCTAACCAAACACACTGATTTTCGCTATGTTGAGCTCGTTTTCTAACCAAACACACTGATTTTCGCTATGTTGAGCTCGTTTTCTAACCAAACACACTGATTTTCGCTATGTTGAGCTCGTTTTCTAACCAAACACACTGATTTTCGCTATGTTGAGCTCGTTTTCTAACCAAACACACTGATTTTCGCTATGTTGAGCTCGTTTTCTAACCAAACATACTGATTTTCGTTATGTTGAGCTTGTATTCTTCACCAAGTTAATGATTTACTAATAAAATTGAATATATTAGAATTTGTTTGTGCAGTTGTCTAAATGTTAATATTGATTATTTTAACGAAACACACTGATTTTCATTATGTAGAGCTTGTTTTCTTTATTGCTGCTGTTCCTGTTCTGATTTGTGATCATTTTGATATTTTATAAAAAAGGAAACAAATATTTAACCAGAAACACAGTAGTTAGAGATGACTAGTGGTTTTATTTTCATTTTTTCAATTTTAAGCCGGCTTTTTCACAACTATACAATACCTGAAAATAAATTAAGCAACTATACATGTAAGATTTAAATAAATAAAATGGGTCCTGAACAACCGTGGAAGCCTTGAATGTTTACACACAGCGAATATTTTATGTCAAAGAGTACTCTGACTGGTAGAATAAATCATTGTGATATCCTTCAACACGTGTTGTATAAAAGGCTGAGTGAGATTCATCCGTTTGGTATTCTTACTTTTTTCACTTACAGTTTGTTTACTAAACAAATCTAAATAATACTCTTATTATCTTACAAAATAAATTTTACATATTTTTGATAGTGCAATAATTATTTGTAACCTTCTGTTGAATGTCTTACAAAAAGTTGACGTAGATTTGATGTACAGTTCACCTACAGTCAACATTTCACTCAAAAGAGTGAACTCTTCTTTATTTATTAGTGATGTGCAAGTGCAAACGATGTCACAATTTCCTATCTCTACACCAACAACCCCTGTGGAGTATAAATTTGTCTGGGGTGGGTGTTGCGGTGTCTGTGCTGTAGCATTCAAGTGAGGTGGCACTATAAATGATACTGTTGGAAGCACGGTCCCACTACAAACAGAACACAGTACATCTCCAGCATATAGGCATACACACATAGGGAGATATTAGCCAGGTGGCATAGGACTAGTAGTTAGCGCCTGATAAGGCAGCTCCTGCGAATTCCTCAAATATTGATTAATATATATGCTAATTGTATTGCCTGTATGAAATTGTATATCTATGTGCTGTAAAGTGCTTTAGAGTGGTTTATGTTAGCTAGATAGGGCGCTATATCAAATGTTGTTTATTTATTTTATTTTATGCAAACCAAACCCAGTTTGACCTGGGATTTTGAATGCAGTTAAGTGGAACTGGGTCAAATTACCATATTGTAACCATGAGAACCAGTTCAAACCACAGGGACCTGAGAACTTTTACAGTTTAGATATGGTTTGACCTGAGTTGATGTGTTATGCAGGGTAGTAATGTAAAGCATGTTGAGGCACAGTAGTCTACTGGTAGGACGCCTGGCTCGTGACCGAAGGGTTGTTGGTTCGCATTACGACACGGCACTGTGTTGTATCTTTGAACAAGATACTTTACTCCGCTTGTTGCAGTCTACTCAGCTGTAAATGAGTACGTGGTTGGGCAGTGCTGGAATTGTAGAATGCTAGTTGTGAGCGCCGAAATGGCAGCTCCGACTGTATGCTCTCCAGGAAGATGAGAAAGATATTGGCTGGTTGCAAAGGCCCTATAACCATGGATTATAATTCGTGAAACGCTTTGAGATGACCTACAGACTAGGTTGTGATAAAACTGTATATAAGAACCTTGAATTATTATTTATTATTATTATAGACATTTTAGGGGTATAGATCAACTTTCAGTACAAATGCCACCCACAGTGATGTATTACTATAATATATTACAAATGTACCAATATAAGGGAGGGAATTTTCACAGAGAGTCAGTTTAGGTCCAAACAAAAACTGTAGCAAACTCGCAGGTCCCTGTGGTAAAAGTGCTCATTCTGCACTGGCTTCCAACACTTCATTTTAAATTGATCCATTATTCTATAGCTCATACAGGTATGTTAAAACTGCTCACAGGGTCTAGGTAGAAGTTGATTTTTTTTTTAATTTAATACAATTCTTTGGTGTAACTTTTAGGTTTGGAATTTTGTCAATCTAGATTTTGATTTGCCCATGCAATTGCCAGAATAATCCCCCCACCTACCCCTAAAATAGCCCACTATAAAGTTTCCTCATTGTTCATGTTGTTCAAAGAAAAGAAAAACTTGGATTAAATATATACTGGTGACGATATGATTGGTGCTGATAGCTATAATTTACATTAATAAAATTAAATTGTATATTGTGTTTGTAGTTCATGTTTTTAGGTCACCTGAGCTTTAGCTCAAGTGACCTATTGCTATCCGTCTTCGTCAGTCGTCGTCCGTCAACATTTTATATTTTCAACTTAAGCTGAAATACTGGCAAAGGGATTTCATTAATATTTCATGGGAAGGTTACTGACATCTTCCTGACCAAGTGTTGTTATTTTTCGGGTCGATCAGAAATCCAATATGGCCGCCATTTTGAAAAACTATTTCCAACTTAAAGTCAAGTTCTACGTATACTGGGACGATTGAACTGAAACTTTGTAGGAATGATCGACTCATCGTCCTGACAAAGTGTTGTTATTTTTCGGGTCGATTAGAAATTCCATATGGCCGCCACGGCCGCCATTTTGAAAAAAGTATTTCAAACTTAAAAACAAGTTCTAATAGGCCGAGTTAACTGAAACTCGGTCTAGGAATGATCAGCTCATGGTCCTGACAAAGTTAAGTTAACGTTATACTTAACTATTTTGTACTCAAATTGGTACATATTTCAAAAATAAATACTGTAGGACTCAGGTGACCGTTTAGGCCCATGGGCCTCTTGTTATTATAAATGTCTCCCTGCCAAAATATTACTAAATGACAGTTTTCATTTACAGTCACATTTCGTGGTGTTTCAACCTCTGCCAAAAAATCAATGGAGTGTAAAAAGAACATTTTTTTTCAGCCTTACAGTTTGAAAGGGAAAATCACATGAAGAGTGTTTAGCATAAACACGACTATTCCTCAGAAGGGCCAGTTTTTCCCTCGTTATTTATTTTGTACAAATTGAACACTTTAACTTTTATGATGTATATAGGGTAGTTTTTCATCTAATGTGATGGTTGTGATTACCAGGACAGCAAGAAAAATATTAAGTTGTACCAATTAACTTTTCAATTTCAAAATTTGCTTTAAATGTCTTTTTCATTTCATTCAAAGATGGAACTTTTGAATTCATGTAAAGAAAGGATTATCATAGTTTTTAATACTTTATTTCCTGTAAATGAAAGGTAATGTCAATAACAAGATTTTCTGAGGAAATATTACATAACATTTTTAATGTCTGAATACTTTTGACAATAAATTAACAACAAATATATTCTATATTGTGTAAGAAAAAAATCATATGTTTTACACTTAACTCGACACCATATTTATTGTTCCAATGACATTACTGGTTAGCCAATGTACAAGTTCAATTTATACAAATAACATATATAAGTCACGATTTTTAATTGAGGTCTTTGAACATGACTTATCAGGGGGTTGAAAATTTAGGTGACTACTGCATCTCTTAGGGGGCTTGTTGAACCTTGAAAGAAGCATGCGACAGTGTAATGATAAAATGGACTAACTTTGAAATCTGTTGTCGCTCCACTAATATTCAAAGGTCAGGTATCAGCCCAGTGATAAGTCACGTTTTATAACTGAAACCAACTAAATAACTTACCGCAAGCCTTTTATTTTTGTCACAACCCATTGATTCCAGTGGTACATAGAAATATCGACAGCGGAACGCTCGGATTTTCGAGGCTTGTTAAACCCTCTATACAGGACTAGTGCTGACAGAAACAACACAAAGGCTTGATAACTGTTAACAGTGTTACTTTATTTTGTGAGAACAGACTGAATTAAAACAGTTTCAATGTACATATAACACATGTATTTAATAAGTAGTAAATTTGACGCACTCTTTCATTATTTCATTTCCATTTACCTTGAAGCACAGATCTGACAGAACTTTGTTGAGAAGTCTGTTTTCAATCATGGAAACATTCACTATTGTAGTACTACAGAAGTCTGTTACAAATGGAGTGTTAATGGGTGGTGTTGTTTTTTTTTATTAAACTTGATACTACGGTCAGTGCAGTAGAAAAATGACATTTGTAGGTCTGGATACTCAAATAATCGTAAAACATTTTAAGAAAATTGTTTTTAAACCTATTGTAACCAATCTCTATATTGTTAGTAGATTTAGTTATCAAAAATATAGTTAACGCTGAATAGTGTACTGGTAATTGAAACAATTTCCGGTAAATCGTAGAATTGTAATAAATCGTGCAACTTATTTGTAACAATTAATATTGGAGTGCAATTGTAACCAGTATATTAATGGTGCAATGTAATTGGAAAGTGTATTTCAAACCAATTCTTGGTACAGTGTAGGTGAAATCAAATAATGGTACAGAATCGTAAGCAATAAATTGTACAGAATATTTGTTACAATAAATTACCTAAATTACGATATGTTGACTAGTTCTGTTTAACCATATTGTCATGCCACTGCCCAGAATCTCCTTATCTAATTGGTCGAGGCAGGTCACGAGTTGACAAAATTAGTTCTGTATCCGGTCAGTGTTACCGAGTGAATATAAGGTGACATGGAATTCTACAAGAGTTACCTTGTATCTTCTTATCTGATACATCTCTAACAAACAAGATAAATATTATATCCTGTCAGTGGAACTCACCAAATATTACACCAAACCAATTATATTTTGAGTGAGTCAAAATCCCTACACAAGTTTAGTTATATTGTACCTATACATATTGTGTTTGGAGGCGAGTAGAACTACGTTTAATAACACATGTGACCAACAAAATAGCTGAACGGAACAGTTAACAAAAGTATCAATAATATAAATCTGACCAGTAACAACGTTATAGATTATAAGTTATAATTTACATCAACAAGAATCTGGTTGTACCAAGCTCCAATAGCAAACTCACACATTAAGTTTTTTGTTTTCAAAATGAATCCATACCAAGCTAATTACAAAATAGTGTAATAACTTCTATCGTTTTTGTTTTGTCTAATGGTAACCCCTTACTTCGAAGCTGATCTGATAGTTCAGTTGATAAGAGGGACCAAATTGTGATCAAAGGTCTGTGGTTCCAAACTCGGTTGGGGTCCCATAATGCATTGCTTTATTTGCTGCTTTTTTTGGTGAACACTAATGTTTTTTGATGTTGTTTTTTTTAATTTTATCTTAGTTTTTTTTATAAAGTTTCGCAATGCACGGGATCCTTTTTCTAACAGGTATGAAAATGACTATATCAGTCAGTGATACGAGGATTCTTAATTTTGAGAGATACGAAAATGACTCAGCCCTGATATGTGTGACAGAGCTGTTGGTGGTTGCTACACAGACTCCTGTTTATGATCATAACAGACCATTTATACAGTAGTACTGTTTGGTCCATACCTCACGATTCTGTTTTGACAATTACAAAATATCTAACAACTTAAACAAACTGTACCTCATCCAGTTCTTTTAAACTTCATAAAATCCAGAAAATGTTTTAGACAGAAAGTCTTTATTTCCACAATTACTGTAGATATCATTTGTATTATGTACGTATCCCATAACTACAGGTACACTTGTAAAATTTTGTTAAGACATTTTGCAATCACCAAATCACAAAACACAAAAGATATGCAAAACACAGTATCTTTTATCACATGGGTTGAAAGACAATATTTGCAAATAACGCAAACAAGAAAAATGATACCGTTTATATGAAATCTGTGTTGTCTTGATATACATAATGGTTACAAATTACAAAAAGAAATTCTCATTGTGATGTTTATTTAACTGAATATTGTGCACATATTCAACATACCTATATCTAATACTTATCTGAGCATTTAGGTGCAGGATAACTTTCAAGGAAACAAACGTAAAGATGTAAATTAGATACTCTGTATAAATTAATTGGAATGCAGACAGAAAATGCTGTATACTGTTGTACAGTAATAGCGAAAGAAACATTCAGCCACAGTAACATCAACAAAACAATGGTACCGACTTCCAATTTCACGAAACATCATAACTAAAACAATTCTTAACTGACATTCTCCATAAGGAAAATAAGTTAAGAAAACACTCAAGTTAAGCTAAAGGAACATCATGGAACTGTGGCTTGAAAAACTTAAGTCAGATACAACAACATAACAGCTGTAGCGAGCCCCGCCACAGCAACTTAGGACAATATATATATATATCTATAGTAATAACGACCCAATTTTACATTCGCCCATGAAAAATAGAATGTATTATTATTCAACAACAAAATTCTACTTTTTGTGATTCTAACAATGAATATTATAACAAACAATATACATCTGTACATGTAATTGTGCTGTGAAGGTAAATCGTATCAGCCAATCACAAACAGTCTTGCACTTTTCAAATTTAACAGTTACTTTTATCAAATTAGAAAATTCCTTGCACTTTCAGAACATGATAAATACTTCTCCTTGCACTTATGTTTCCTGACAGAAAAATGCTTTCATCATGCCATCCTTACGACAGGTTATTTTTTTCATTCTTAAATAAATCATCAATCATAATTCCAACATCACATTATGTCATAACAGCCAATCAAAATCATCCTATACATTCCTTTATGTTAAAACCGCCAATCAAAAGTAGCCTTATACATGTACTTTCCTTCATGTAAAAACAGCCAATCAAAAGTATCTTTACACATTCCTTCATTTCAAAACAGCCAATCAAAAGTAACCTTATACTTTCCTTCATAACACATACCTAAGGTATGTACCTAAAACTGATCGCAGACATTTCAGTGTTTTGCATGATTTCTTGACGTCTTGACTAATTACTTGTACATCAATTAATAGCATGATAAGAACAATGTGAAATCATGCAAGTAAAATGTTTTGATTAGTGTACAAAGACAAATTTGAATTTTCAAAATCAATACATCAAAGGACTCTCACATACTGAAAACTTGTTAACAGAATGGGTTTTTTCTGTGTCTAAAATTTCCTGTCGAATATTAAAAATGATCAGGTAACTCTGTATAAACCAACACTTAACAGAGCACAGAGTTAAAATTGATCAACGTCACAATGGAACATATACACAGGGAAGTAACAGCAACATGGCATCTGTTGTCCTTTTAACAATACCATATAAATTTGCTTTTTTGTTTACAAAAGTTCTGAAAATAATACTGTAAAATGATTTTATAACATTTCCAATGGAATGGAATGAGATATTTTCAATAATTGCCAACAGGACCATACTCTTTCTTCTTGCTCAGCTGGATAAACCTCCATCACAGTGGACTTTGACAATACATCACACTTGTTTCTACTGGTTTTAAATCAACATTACAGTGGCCCTTTATAGTACATTACACTTTCTCTATTGAAAGATGACAGACCAGTGAAGATTTGAAGAATTATTTCCAACTTAGAGAAGACAATCCAACAAAAATACTGATCTAAAAAGTTGTTGTCCAGACACTGTTAGATGTAATCTGACTACAATGTCTGTTACTATTTTTATCCACAAATAAGCCCACCCCCTACTTTAAGTCAGAAATTATGTGTTGGCACCCTGGGCCACAAGATATTTGACCATTATATTGGTATTTTCAGTAAAATATCCCATCTAGACATAACCATTTTATCGACTAAGAGAATGTAATTCATACTCAACACCATCATGTCTTAACAATTATAACAGTTCTCAACTCTTTCACCCCTAAATACACATTTAAAGTCTTCCAGTTCAAACGTTGGAATAGTTCATTATGAAATTTCAGGGGTGAATGAGTTGATTTAACCAATCACAGTTAACATTTAAGGGTTTGGTGAAATACCGATACAACAGGACTAAATCACACTTCACTGTCATCTGAATATAAAATATTTAGAATGATGTGGCAGTTATTTTGCCAACCCATCTGAACATCAATTATACACTGACTATATACTCACACTGTTAACAATATCTGTTCATAATGCACATATTTAACCTGAAAGATACCAAGCATATACTTCTCTGTAACGTTAAATCAATTCTGCATTCCAAAATCAGAAATCCTTACCATAGGTTTAAGGGAGTCAATGAGTTGACATCATATCCTCCCCAATTCCTGAATTTTACTGATTCAGAACTATCTTGCTCTCTTTGCTAATAAATTATATGACCGACTTTTGGAAATGAAAAAAGTGTTAAGAGCTGATGATGGGTCCCCTTGTCAGGGGCCAATTTTGGATCCCCTTTTATCTGGTCAATGACAGGGCAATTTTTTCCAGCTAATGGTGGGTCTCCTTTTGACATGACCCATTATGGTCCCTTTTGCCAGGGACAATGACGCCTTTTTGTTCAGGGTTCAATGGGACCTCTTTTATTGGGGACTGACACTTTTTAGCTCTATATCAAGACTTCTACAGCCTGATCTGTTAGATTACATTTGATATTAAATGACGTTTCACATAAGGTGAAATAAAATAAAGATAAAAATAAACATGTAAAACTGTGGTAACAAGTAATCTAGAAGTGGAATGCAGAATTACAACGAAAACATCCCAATCCTCCTCAGGATAAAACCACCACCTTGTAACAATTAACAGTCTCACCAGGTGTGGGTACTCGGAATGGATCACTTTTCATATCACGGTCAAAATGACATTACATAACAATTAAAATATTCACCAAAATCCTGAATTGTAAGAATTTTTTGAAGAGTTTTTTGCCCGTTAATTATTTAGTAGAATGCATGTATAAATTTTATCAAAAAAATTATATAACTAACACAAAATTCCTAAAAGTCTAGTCTTATTTTATTTTATGAAAATAAACACCTTTAAATTACAGTGTTTAGCCCATTAGGTAGACAAAAGCCTGTGAAATAAATTGATAAAATGCACAGTAAAACCTCGATATAACGCCCCTTATTTCATTTGTCACCTTGTTTACTGTCAATATACTTAAATTTTTCTCGTTTTCTTTATGCATTTTCCCTTAATTTAATGTCAATCCCCTTTATAATGTCAAAACTAATCTGGAAAAATAAAATGGTGGCAGTAAAATGAGGGTTAACTATAATCAAACGTAGAAAAACAATTGTGTGATCCAAACTGAGTGCACTCAATTACACCCCTATATTCTGTGGTATATTGTAACAATCTATTTATAGTAACATTCCTTGTTAATACAACAAATGTATCACCATCAAAAACAAATACATGAAACCATAGCAACCGGTGTGGTCCATAACAACAGCACACTCTTTGATTATCAACAATTGTTTCGTTGCAATGTTAGGATATACAGTGTAGTGATATTAAAATATAAATCGAAAGAAAACTTTTCTTTCGACAAAAAATAAATTAAAACATAAAATAATTGACTCTCATTAATAAATTATTAAATTTTAATTTCTCAAGAATAAATTTCAGAAGTCTAGAAATAAATGATTTATAAAATATAAATAATGGAATGCAAACAGAAATACCTAACTATATAAACAAAAACAATCTCAATAATTCAAACTTATTAACAATAATTTGTATTCTACTCTGGAATGAAATGGAGAACGATAACCTTAACTACAGTCAACATAACACTTTCCTTAATAGTACCGACGAACTTTTCAGAGTGAACCTCTCAATAGTATAAACAGAGGCCCTGCATCTTCACTAAATCCACATATATACATAACATTTAGTACCCAGTACCTTCCTACTTCATCACTACTTCACTCATTAACACATGGGCTCAAAACAGTGTTTTCTCCCATGGCTCCCAGCAATGACGAATATTGTACTGAATTTGAGAAAGAAAAAAAGAAAAAAAATACACCTGAGTAAATTTGAAAAATAGGAGTTGAAAAGTTTTTTTCTTTAGATTAATAAGTCGGCCAGATCAGGCTAACGACCATTTTTTTTTTTTTTTTGTCATTGTTTAGGTCTAAACTGGGTACCGGCAAATTAATTATGCAAATACATTGTTTTACCGAAGTCACAGGGAGAACACTGGTGCAGCGCCAGATTAAAAAGCTTGAACTGGAACATATTTCATTGATGAAATTCATCAGCTGAGTTCACACTTCCCACATTGGATAAAACATAATACCTCTTAATCAAATCTCATAATATAATCAGCCAAGTTACAATAAGGGTAAGCAACAATGTAGAAAGGTTCACGGGTAATAAACATATATAATTTGTTTATTCAAATTCACACACTTGCATTCACATGCAACTCTTAACACTTTTAAATAACAATGGAACTCTTTTTTTAAGGAGATATTAAAACAGTTATGTTGTGATGACAACACTACAGTGTGTCTATATCTACACTACTCTTGAGTATTTGTCATATTTCAGAGAATTACATTGATATGTTTAAGTGTTGAACACCCCTTCAATTTATTAAATGAAATTAAAATTAGGAAAAATTTAGAACCAAATTAATTTCCTCGTAAAAAAACAATTTCATATTTTTGTTTTCTGTTTAGATATCTGATACTCGGCATAACATTTTTCTTGAGTAACATCATAACAACAACAACAACAACAACCTGGTATCTGTTATCTCTCAAATTAAAAAAAAAAAAACTTTTTTACGGACACACGGTCTACATTAACAGTAATCTGGCAAGGTTTCTCTAAATACACACGAGTCTATGTCCTCCGTCTCGTCCACCTCGGTAGTTAGGCAACATTAACAAGTTAGAAACCAAATAATTTACCATAATGAAAATACAATTCCTCTGTAACTCTTGTGCCACAAATACGAAATACGATACAAATTAATATTAAAAAACAATATCTAAATAACAATATTTCCCTGTGTAACATAACAATTTCTCCCTTAAATACAGTTGTCTCCCCTTTGCATTTTACGATTTCGTCTCGTCATGTATCAATGTCTCCTTTCGGATCATGTGACTAGCCAAAGACACTCCCGTTGTATCACATGACTAACCTAAGATCTCTGTCTTGATAGTGAGAGGCAAGCTTTTGTTGATTGCATCAGGGCTACTTATGGGATCCATCACTTCCGTCTTGATAGTGGTAGGCAAGCTGCTATTAATTGCATCTGAACTGTTCAAAGAGGCCCCAGAAGGGTTGAGCAAAGAATCATGTAAACTGTTTTCAAGGCTGTCGTTGCCTTCATCTCCCACTGTGAACCCCCAGTGAAGCTGCTTCATGTGTTTGTTGAGCTCGTACTTGCGGACGAAGTCCTTGCCACACAGGGAGCAGATGTGGGGGCGGTCCTGAGTGTGGATGCTCTGGACGTGACGCTTCAAGTGGTCCGATCGGCTGAAGCGCTTATTGCATATTTTACATTCATGCGGTTTGATTCCGGTGTGTATCGATAGATGGCGCTTCAGGTGGATATTTTTGGCGAAGGACACGCCGCACGTTGGACACACGAAGGGTTTTTCGCCTGTGTGTGTACGGAGGTGTACTTTGAGCACACATAGACTGGTGAAACACTTATCACAGTAAGTGCAGTTGTACGGCTTATCTCCGTTGTGTTTTCTCATGTGAGTTTGCAGGTTGGACTTGGTGGTGTAGGATTTCCCACAAACTTTGCAATCAAAACCCGTGTGACTCTCCAAGTGCTTCCCAAGTGTCTCCTGGTCATCGTAAGTTTTGCCACACACCGGACAGATAAAGTTGAGCTGCGAGCCTTCCTCCTTTGAGTTGGTAGCAGTGATGGTCAGTTGGTGTGTTTTGAGCAAGCTAGTATAGTTGGGTTTGGGAGTACTCTGTGCCGTCACACCAAATTCTGGCCCGTCCAACCCACGGGATCGCATATAATCATCAAACAGAGAACTAGTGGTCGTCGTCGAGTTGGAATCAAAATAAAGGGAACTTAATGATTTCGCAAAGTTTCGGTTTTGAACATCTTCAGCAAAACTGGCAGAGCTGCCGACAGGATTGGGACTGGTACTGCTGTTGATTGTTGAGTTATTCTGACCCTCACTTGCCATACTATCATCCACTCCTGCCGATTGGCCAAACAACTTGTGAGTTTTAACATGATTGTCCAATTCATTTTTTGTGTCAAAGACCTCAGCACATTCAAAGCACATATGGCCGTCCTCTTCCATGCTCTCTGTGACTCGAGAGTTGTCTGCTCCTTTTGCCGGTGATCCTTCCAAGGGGCTGTTGGTCCTGAGGTCGTTGCCATGGTGATGAACTCGGGCACTTGGATTTACTTGATTGGGTGAGCTCAACGAGGATTCTTCTTCTTCAACTCCTTTAAAAATAAGAAAATATTAATTTGGAATCAATTTTACGTAAAAAAAAATAAAAAAATATAAAGAGTAAATATTTGTATGTACATCAATGAAATACTAAATTATCATCTCACATCTACTAATGGAGCCAAAACTATAGCTTTCTACATCTTGGTCATTGTATACTGCAGTTTTCAGAACCTGTTTATCACAGTCGTTTAATCAAAGAGTTGAGGATGCTTAAGAATTATGGATGAAAAAGTACCGAGAATAGAGATATATGAAAGCATGGTAAGATCTTTTGTTCCGGTAGGTATGTATGCAGTGTTTTTTTGGCAAGAATAGAATATTTTTTTATATCTTATGGCCTCATAGCTAATTATTTGGTTATTGATGGCATTCTAAAGCTTACTGAATTAGTGAATAAATATATTACGATGCAGCCTTCCTGTGTATAGACTCAAATTAAGCATTTTTCACACAAAACTGTTGTCAGCATCTGCAGTACATAGTTATGGACTTACGATTAAGGAAGATAATTTCTGATAATTGGATTTTGGATTTTTGTGACCATTACTAATTACAGGTACTAACATCTGAACTTAATCAGATTTCAATGTCAGTTACGCTGTCGATGCGCAAATAGATCAAGTTTAAGCGAGTTTCGCGAGGCTAATATTGCATCGCCGATAGCCAACCTCATTCAATAATTAAGTAAGTTCAGTACTAAAGTTGTGTGTTCTAACAATCCGAAACGTGTGTAAGCAGGGTTCGAACTATCACTAGACAGATATTTTTTATTTTCATTGTTCAAAAAGTGTGTTCGAACTACCGCCTGTTGGAACTGACCGGAGGTTTACCTTATATCAAATTTTAAGAAAATAGTAAAAAGACTTACCGTCCATCAATAGTTCCATTGGAATGAAATTGAGAAGTTTCTCTTCAAGTTTTGGAAATTGTTTGATAATCTGCAAAAGCAATGATAAAGACAAATGATAAATTAGCTAAGGCCAAACCAAAAAACATGTTTATTTCTGTTACATGTCTGAAAAAATAACTAATTTAATAAAATGTATTACCGAGTACTTACATATATATATCTACCCTAATTTAGGGAAGATATGTATGTAAGTGATAAATTTCATTTTTCATTTTTTTTCATTTGGTGTGGATAATTAACATTCACAATACACTGCACTACAAAAGTAATATAATTCACAGTTGGTAAATCATAATATTCATGTGTTAATATGTTGCACTGAATTATGAAATGTGAAATTAAAAAAATATTTCCGCTTTTGTTAATACAGTGCATAGCTTTGTATGGACCTAGATTCACAACACATCAATGATCAACTGATAATGGATTGATAATGTTCAACTTCTGATAAACTGGTTACCCATCGCTACCTTAAGTCCGTACACCTGACGATCATCGATACTGTGTATGATCCAGCATTTGAAGGCTTGCAGCATGCGTTCATCTGTGAGCACGACCTCATTCATCCTCTTCATGTGCGAAAACAGTTCATCCACGCCAAGATCAAGAAAGGCCTCCTCCTCAATCACCTGAAGACGAAAAAAAAAATCATTTTTATGATTTTTTGTTTGTTTACTTTCACTATGAATCGTACTCAAGTGATTAAGCTAATTTTTATGCCATACAACATTAATATAAAATGCTTTCTTGCATATTTGCAATACAAGAATAGGGGTTTGTGAAACAGACACTGGTTCAAATTTGGGAAAATCATTGGTTAAACTACAAAACTAAGAAAACTGTGAATGTCAAAATTTTGAAATTTTGAAACAAAAAGATTAGTGACCTTCTCATCCAACAAGGCGGACACTGTTGCCCTCCATTACATTATACATTTGTACACAGATTTACGATATCGCGTCAGTCAAAGATCGTTATGGTAACACCTGAGACAGGGATCTTATTGAACAGATTTCAACACTGTAGACCACAATGGACTCATCCAGATCAATTTATGGTAGAATTTATTCAAGTTTCATAGGGGTGAAAGGGTTAAGGTAGCTGCATCTGAATGTATTACCTTGTCAAAGTTTTCCTTTATGAACTCAGTGGTTTCCGAAAGCAGTCCCGAACAGAGACACCTGGTGGCAATTTTGTGTATCCTCAGACATGTCTCTACCTGAAGCTGAGTCGACAAAAAATCACAACATAGATTCTGGATTTCTTCTGCTTGTAGTAATGAGGCAGCTGGGAGAAGTGACCACACGTTTTCCTCGGTTACGGAAATGGCTGATGTATAAAAGAACTCGATAATCTGCATGACTCCATTGCTGTCTATGCCGTTGAGATGAATTTCTGACACACTGTTCGAAATTTCGGGTCGTAAGTTCATCAAGCTATTGAAATAGGGCGAGCTTACAGATAGAATGAGTTTGTGAGCGGGAATTTTAGTGTTGCTGCAATTCAATATGATGTCGCACAGCTCGCTTTTCTTCCGCAGTTGGTTGATTGAGCCAATCAGATGATAGGCGTGGTTGACGGATGTGTAGTGTAGAGTGTTGTCCATGGTGATGGCTGTTTGTTGTTGCACCTCGCTCGATTCTTCCTCCCTATTAATGTTCCCAGGTCAACATAACAGTGTGATGGTCTGTGAAAATAAGCATATGTCATATCACATAACTGGGACAATGGAAAGTTATATTTTTAAACATTACTGAAACAAGATTTTTAATTTCTTCAAGGATTCATGTATCGCTGCCAAAAACTGTTACTGGGTGTTGGAAATATGATTTTAAGTTTTACTACAGCATTGATGAATCAACAGATGTGTTGTCAGATGTGCCATTCATATACATGTACCTTGTTTCAACATCATGTTATAAACAATAGGAATTGACACCAAATTTAGGCCTATATAATAAGTCTTTTATAATTTCCCGTAAAATACACAAACAGTATACACAGTTGAGATACAATGGTAAACAATACCAATTTATACTACCTGTTGACTGTGTTCTTTCTATCACAACATATGTTTCCTGTTTATCATAACAAACATACAAAATGTTTACACATATGTGTACTTTCTTTTGTTTCTCCAATAACTAAACTGCAGAAAGTTTATATTTAACAATAGAATACTGGGAACAATTTCTATTTTGATCTTTAGAAAAAAAAATATTAGCAGANTCCACTTAACCAACAACTAGAGCAAGTATATTTCGTCAGATTTAAACAAAACAAAAAATACTACAAAAGCATAGGTCAGGATATAGTTCTAATTTTCAAAATCTGCCTGCTGGATAATTATAGTACTACAGATTAGACATGAACTCTACATCCCCATTCTGTGCAGTGTCATCTTTTCTTAGAAAAGGTCTAATTCTCCGATAAGGAAGCTGATACATTGTTAAAATACAGGAAACTAGACAATCTTTCTTAAAACAAATTAACATCCCCATGATTATTTAACCCAGTTTTGAACAGGAAGTACAACCTCCTATTTCTCTTGTGTATTCTTTTAAATTGTTCAAATATTAAACATGTTTTCCATGGTCCATTTCAAGGTAAATATCATAATTTAAAATAATACTGTTCTGTACAATTAGTAAGAAGCTGATTTTGTACTATTTAAGTTATTTTATTTCAAAATAAAAATAGTACAATAAGATAAGAAAGTGATTTTGTCCAATTCAAGTCATTTCCTAATTTCAAAGCATATTTTATTCTATAGAGTAAGTAACGAGCTATTTTTGTCAAATTCAAATTATTATCTTAATTTCAAATTGAATTCTTCAGTAACTAACCAATTTTTTTTTGTTCATTTCAAGTTTGTTATACTATTTGTAATTTCCAGTTCAATCATTATTACACTTTTAAAACCAACATTTTGGTATAGAATTATTTCAGATTTTTTTCTGGAAATTATTCTTTTCTAATTCAAATCAATGCCACAATTTCAAAATGTATTGTATTTATATATACATATATATACAAATAGTAAGAAACTATGCTCGTCCAATTGAAATAATTATCATAATTTTAAAAGGAAACTCTCTGTTAAATAAGTTCACAAATACAATATTCTTGTCCATTTCAAGTCATAATCAGAACTTATTTCTGTGAAATTATTTCAGAAATTATTCTTGTCCAATTCAAATCAATATTATAATTTGAAAATGAGTTTTTTCTGTAAAATTAGTTCAGAAATTGTTCTTGTCAATTAAATTCAAGTAATATAATTTAGAAAATGAACTTTTTTCTGTACAGTCAGTTAAGAAACTATTTTTGTTCAAAATTAAGGCATCTCAATTTCATTTTTTATTATTTAGGTTAGAAGTTATTTTGTCTATATCCATAGCATATATCATATGAAATCAATTAATGCACAACATGTAATTAATAATTAAAAGTAAATGTTTACATGTAGATCTCTCAGAAACCAGTAATTACCTGCTCGCTGTATTTGTACACAAACTTTCAGGTGTGTAAATAGAATCCTGTCAAATGTTTTTCTCCGTCCTTAATCACATGTAGATCACTTGAGAATGACTTCCCTACCATATTACGTACAAGTGTATATAGCACAACAGTGAAATACTCAACCTCAACTATCACTCTTCCTCCTCGAGCTCCGCCTCCCCAGGGCTGACACAACAGTGTAAAATGCCCCCTACCCAAACCACCTGTCAATATTTATCTGTGATTACTAATTAAAACAAACATCTGTCAATTACAAGGTGATCACTAATTAAAACAATTACCTGTAACACCTGATACATCATATCCTATCAAGAAAGGTGTTTACAGGTGTAATCAATCCTCTACCCAGAGCAAGCCTGCAGGTAAATGCTTAAACCTCCACACATGCATCCTATACAGCTTGGGGTAAGATCATAGGAAGAAATTACCTCAAGGGAAAATGTTCACACTCACCAAGCACACATCAGAGTATGACATATGCCAGTCACAAAGAGTGATGACTTTTCTAATTTTGATTTTTTTTAATTCATAGTTCAACATAAGCATGTACGATGAATGATATTTCATTTTGTGTCTTCAGCAATACAAGTAGTACAAGAGAAATAGTAACTTGCTTCAAAAACACAATACTTCTGTGCCCTGTGATGTTAACAAATTCCAGGAGGAAATGGATTTAATAAGCAGATCCTGATGTAAAAATGTAAGTTTTATTTTAAGGAAATATGATAGTATATCTATACCTATTTTTATTTTAAGGAAATATCATAGTATAACTATACCTAGTTTTACTTTAAGGAAATATAATATTATATCTATACCTCTTACTACTATAAATACTCTACTGAGCCTGTTTAATCTACATACATTCATATAGACTAGTATTGTCAGGAAATATTTGGTGTAATACATGTAATATTACTGCAAAATTTTCAATTTATCAAATTTTACTTTAAGAAATTTTCATTGTTAAAAATTGTATGTTGTGCTGAAGAAGATTTAAATAGACATATTTTGTTATCTAATCAATTTGTTGATTATTTCAGTTTGTTAATGAACAATATATACTAATTACTATTAAGGGATGAATGTTTTAGCAAATGTTGTTATGGTCCTATAACACACAATGCTATTGATGATAAACTGGTTTGTCAGCCATAACAATATTTGCTAAAATATTTATTATTTATATTTTTATTTCGATAGAGTAGTTATGCTTTATTTAGTTATTACGAACCGTTTTTGAACAGCAAATCAAGTGTTGACAACAATGAAATTGATGACGTCACAATAGAGATTGATGACATTACAATAGCAAATGTCGTTATAGTCTCATAACAACATTTGCCTTCGCAATGCATTACAATGGAAGGATGCAGAGCAAATGTTACTATTATAATATATGCTGTGTAGGCTGTATTTTAATGTATGCTTCATTATATATATTCATTTATACTAGGGCTGTCATAAATGGAAGACCAACTGGTATTAACCCTTTCACCCCTATATTAAACTTCACTAGACTCTACCATGCATTGATTTGGATGAATCTATTATGATCTACAGGGGTGAAAGGGTTCATTGCAATACACAGGCATGTTATATCATATCTCAATACAGAAATGAAATATTGCAGTATTGCAATTTTTTCAAAAGCTTACTTTTATTATATTTGATTGGTGTTAGAACTTTGCATATCATTAAAACTTTGTAACAGATATCCCAATAACCACTAGTGGTGGGAACAATCAAGTTAAATTAAAACTTTGTAACAGATATCCCAATAACCACTAGTGGTAGGAACAATCAAGTTAAATTTCGTTATAGCATGGTTAACATAACGTAACAAAATGGGAAGAAAAGTAATGAAGAAATAATATGAGTAGCAGCTAGCATTGAATGTAAGAAATAAACCGTATGAAATCAACAAAAGGATTAACTGGTAGGTAATTGAAAGCATTAACTAGAACGTTCAAAGCATAAACTATCTGACTTTTGGTCAGTGTAGCATGTCAAACACCCCTCTTACTACTATAAATACTCTACTGAGCCTGTTTAATCTACATACATTCATATAGACAAGTATTGGTTAGGAAAAGGATGCACTTTGGTCCTTGTACTCTAAATCACAGGAAAATGTGTTTTTAAGTAAAAAGACATTGTGGTATAAGTATGAAACTTTCACAAATTAAATATCATCATATAACTAAACTCTATGACAAGTTACATGCTTATCCCCAAATGCCTTTCATGTACAATCAGCACATAAAGATTGGAAATAGGCAGAACATTTGATAAAACAATGAAATCGGTTAACTTTAACGATTAAAGCAGATACTTTCCTTGAAGCTAGGTGACTTAAAATTACCAGCAAATCTAACTTCATATATTAAATCAATCATTCTTCAGTAGTTGTTGTGGAAAATGCCATTTTTGATTTGTAAGTTAACTTTGATAAGTAAAAAAAAAAAAACAGGACCTGGAACTCACTTCAGCCACAGGTGTTGAGCAAATATTATATGATAAATATAATATACAATACTAACAATTGACATCTTATACTTATATCATATAAAGGGTGTCATGCACCTTTTCATTTACTTAAAATTGAGAGATCTTTGAAATACCCAAGTTTGAGATGTGTCCAGAAGCCATAACTCAGTATAAAACAAAAGGAAAGTACGGTATGTATACTGTCAATATGCAATTTATGTAAGTCTACTTAAATGAGTGAAGTTGTAAATTTCAAGTCAAAATGTTAATTAGAAATTATTGAGATAACAAATTACTTTTCAATTGAAAAGTACCAAAAAGACCCCCCTGACGTAATCCTTCGTTTTATATAAACAATCTTTAAGTGACAATTGAATTTCTGTCATTTTTCATTCCATTACATATGCTTGTCTAATTTATACATGTTTTCAAAAATAGAAATGGTATTATTTTGGTTTTTAAGCTCATTTTGAAAACAGCAAACTATATTTGTGATTTACCATACCCCTTTTGGTACCCCCAGAAACCCACTTTCGTTCAAAGTTTTACCTTAGTTTTTCCGCATGTCATACAATAGGACATCTTTGAACAATATCAGGAGGTGAAAATCCCAATATACAGGGGCCCAAAAAGGGCCTTATAGACACCCTTCCTTTGTTCATGATTTTTTTTTTTTTTTCAAACCCCATGCAGCGCTTCAAGCACTGCCAGGGTTTGATCTGTAAACACTTTGTCCACTTACGGTGCAACCCCATGCATGAAAGCCCTCTGGGAAATTAAGACTGCATACTGTCTTTAAAAATATGATAGTAAACCCTACGTCATCTGTAATTTTTACAGTTTACCAGTGAAATGTCATGAATTAAAACGTTTCATAATGCAGTGAAGATATAGGAAATATTTTAGCTTTACATGTGAAGACGGCACTCCTAGTATGGTCCAATCTGAACAGTAACTTACATTCTATTCTCTTTGTAGACTTTCAGTTTCAAGTTTAGATGAAGCAACGGCAGAATAAGTGATTATATTAATATCATTTTTTTCTGAACATCTTAATGGATAATAGCAGCAAACGGCAAAATTGCAGTAAAAACCATTTCATAATGGTGCTCTGTATTGTTGCGAACCGTGACGTCATAAGAACTTGGCGTAAAAAAGAAAACGCTACACATTCCCGCGCTTTTTAAATCTTGCAATATTTGCGTGGTATGATGTGAAAAAATGTAAGAAATAGAAAATTTCATGGTTTTCCCGTTCAATATGAATTATTCATTTCACATGTATAAAACGAACACGTGACAAATATTGACTGACAATAGTGCTGAATGCAAAATTAATGCCATTAACAATTGATAAGATAATTATAATTAAATAAATTCAAGTACGCAGGATCTGTTCCCGCGAGGTTGTTAAACTGTCAGTTAGTAATTTTCATAAAAAAGATTTGCTGCATTTTCTTGGGGTTTTTTTCTGTTTTTTTTCTTCTTTTTTTTTTCATTTTAATGGGGAATAAAGCCCAATTTAAGCAAGCAAGCCTATCCACACCCTTCAATTAAGCACATACTTTAAACAAAGGATTCCATGGGTTTTCATTGGACGGGCAGGTTAACCAATGCTAGTGGTGGATATTTTCTATTTTTGCTGAAAATTAATATATTTTTTGCATTTAAATGCTGATTTGTCTAAAACTTCCTGAAACATAGGTAATTGAATTAAATTTAAGGTAGACAGTCCCAGAGCTATGTGTGTATATCTCCAATGTAGAAGAGTTCCAATTTGTTCAGCCTTTCCTGACTTGCTTCCCCTTTTACTACAGGTAATTCTAAGAGTTTTATATTCAACGAAATATATTCATTATAATTCCCCTTTTCACAAAAAAGATTTCCGCTACGAGTATTTAAATATATTTAGGTGGAGTTACAAATTGCAACCAACAGCATTCCTGCAGCTTTATATATTATTTTTCAACATGGCAAGTTATTGTGAACAATCCCTATGGTCTCCCAGGTAACATCTGAACAAACCTGGCCCTGAGATCATGTATTAATCTTAAGCCTAACATTGTCTAAGTTTTCACTCAACCAATCACAAATAGCCTCATGGTTAGTGACGTTGTATGTGATTGACTATGTAAAATTTGCCAAACTTGAGTCTAATATTTTGTTTTATGATTCCACATGAAAAACGAACAAAGGACAATAACTCCATATAAAGTTTGGTATGTGACACTCAACCATCCCTAGAAGAACTGAACAAATTAAACAAAATTTTGGTAATAAAAAATGTAGCAACTGCTCCAATTAATCATGATCGATCAATGATCAATCATCAATTGTTTGGGCTGGTGAGATAATGATCAGCAATTTTGAAGCGATATTCTCCCACCCTTCAGAGGTGTCTCCTTTTTAAGCCAGGGAAGATCACCTGGTCAACCCCTTGGGGGAGATAGCCTCGTGCAGAATGGCGCGATCTAAGTCATAACAATAGCATGATGTCAGGTCATCAATGTATTGATGTCACATCAACAGTATAGCAGACCATGAAAGACAACTCTGGATTTGCTGCAGAGACTTATATTTCATGCTATCACCTCTTGTCGGCGGATTTGTGATTGAAACAGGATGGGAGAAAAACAATCATCCCTTACCTTGAGGGTGTGACAGAGAAATCTCCAAACCTCGGGATGATATTCTCGAATGTCTTACCCTCTGCTAAGACTGTCAAGAGATTTCTCTGTCACCCCCTCAAGGTAGGGGAAGATTCTATTATTCCCCTACCTTGATAAGGAATGACTGAGAAATCTCAACCAAGTCTTGTTCAAGCTTTGTTGGTTCGACGCCCAAAATCTCACCATGAGGGCTGAGATTTCTCTGGCATACTCGAAACATTGGGGATTATTCTCTTTCTCCCATCCTTTCCAATTCAAGTTTTAAAACAACCAGATTTTAGTATTTGTATTTTTAGATGCTGAAGTGGGTGACAAAAATTGGATGTCTAAAGGGGGTGAGAGGAATCGGATTCTGAAGGGGGTGACTAGAGAAATCTGATACCGTTGGGGGCGACAGGCAAATCAAGTAATGTAGGGGGTGACAGAGAAAACAGATGCCAAAGTGGGGTACGTGACAGAGAAATCATTCCCTAGGGGATGACATAGAAATCATACTATTGAGAATGTCATAAAAATCATACCCTAGCTAGGGGATGACAGTTCAATCATATCCTAGGGGGTTACAGAAGAATCCTGAACATGCATACCTTAAACTGGAAACAAATCTGAAAAAGTGGGGAAATGAATAAATGAGAAATATATGTCAAGGACAAAGTGAGGCACGGTGGATAAAGGTTACGACTCGGTATTACTGGGACATGATATCAAATTTAAGTATGTGACACTCTACAATATCCCAAGATATACTAACATACGGGCTATCGTATGTGACACAGCATGAAATATATGCCCTCAACAAATGACACGTGGACGGACAGACTGACCGACTAACATTGACAGTGAAAAGTGCAAAAATATAAAGTGCCCTGCCCTTCAGTTCAGGTCTCATAAATATTGAATACAACGCCATGCTGTTTCCTGTTCATTTCTTTTTCTCAAAATGACACAGGAAGTACACGTAACATCACAAGTATCGACAATAACCATTCTGAGAAAAGAGGATATTGTTTACAAATTTTCCCTATGCATACAACTATGAATGCATTACCCTACATTTCTAATATCCTACACATGATTCAGTCGTTGGATCCTTAGAACGCTGTGCCGCCACAAATCAACTGTAGAGATACAATTTTAAGGTTTCAGGTCCCACTGCATTTTTTTATTTGCATGCAGTAACCTCCCCTTAACTTCTATTTAGATTTACAGTAAAAACTCGAGTAATTTGCACACTTCTGTTTTGAGAAATTTAATGCCCTAAGTGGGGGGTCCACAAAATAATAAGTGTAAGCAATTTCAATTTTTTTTCAGGAAAAGATCAATGATTCACACCGCCTTCTTGGATACAAGAGATTATCTCCCTTAATTTGGTACATGGAACTCCAAGGCAAATGATCATCAACATACTTATTTATGTCAAACATCAATTAAAGATACAGTGTATACAACAAGTGTTGTTACCCGAGTTCATGGTACTTATAGCATATTATTGGCAGGACACTTCTGTTGACCAGGTAACTCAATCAGTAAGAGTGATAGTAGAACACTGTCAGGTCCAGGGCTCAAATCCATGTCTTGCCCAACAGAACTTTTATAGTCAGAACACTCTTGTTAATTATAATGCTAATTTCATCTTTATATTTTCTCATAAAATTCCTGCAAAGTATGGTTTTCGTTTCAGAAATGATTTATCAAAGCTATAGTCACGCCAAATGAAACAGTTTCCAACATTTTATTAGTTTTTGGCAGTGGTATGAGGATCCTTAAGGTTAGACAAGAGGCCCAAGGACCTTAGTGGTCACCTGAGTTATATCATAGGTACTGGTAGCTTTATTTTATTGTTTATATGTGATGTGGAAATCAGCATGTAAAACTTAGTGAAATACAATACTTGTCATTGCATCAAAGGATAAGAATTTGAAAATATTGGTAAATGTTCCCTTTGGGGCCCCGCTCTAACCCCTGGGGATGGGGCAAGAATTCCAATTTTACAATGTAATACTGTCATCTAACAAAGATGATTCTGACCAAGTAATAATAATTTCCTACAGAAAATTACCAAAATATACCCTAAAGTGTTGTTTCCCTCTATAAACTATAATAATCTTTACCTCCTCCCCCAAGGAGAACAATTCGCTGGGGGCTCCTGAAATGTACAATTTAGATAAAGCCCCTGATGATCTTTCCATCCATGCAGAAAAAATGAGTGTAGTACCTCTTAGTCTGGAGAAGAAAGTTTTTGAAATATTGTTTAATTTTCCCTTTGGGGCCCTGCCCTGGCTCCTAGGGTTAGGGTAGGAATACTAATTTTGTAGCCTCATCTACCAAGGATGATTCTGACAAAGTTTGAAAAATTCCATTTACTGGTTATTGAGAAGAAGTTGCAAATGTAAAAAGTTTACGCACAACGGTCGGAAAGTGATTGGAAGAGGTCATTTGAGCAAAGCTTTTATGTTAATATATATATGAAACCCACTGGTACATACATATATATATATGAAAGTAAAATAGACAAGATCTTCTATAAAGTTGAAATGCACAAAGTCAAATAATCAGTTTTCATTAAAGGTTGAACAATATCCCTCAAGTCTGCTTCTTGTGTTCAGTAACCTTTAGGCCAGACTGTCTAACAATGAACGCGACACCATGTCGACCAGTTTCATTCTCTACAACTTTTTCAAACGATTAAAACAGCCAGGTGCTAATGACATCGAGCGATACAATACAGAGGACCACAAATCCACAATACGGGAACCCCTAGCATTGTAGAGCAAAGAAAACGTACCCTATTGTGTGTAAGCCCTTGTTAAAATTCCTCTACATATACCTGAGGCAGTTTGATCCCATTAGTATGTACAGTAGTCAGTGTACTGTGTTGAGTTATTTCAGTCCAGTACTACTATCCCCCAAAGATAAGCCTTATCCCAGTGACCGGCCCTCCTGTATTCCAAGTTAGTCTTACTGTATATATATATACAGTCAGACCACTATAGCTAGAGGGGATCACCCGTACTTACTCAGTATTGCAACACATAGCAAATATAAGATCTGTAAATCTATCAATCTATATCTTTATTTTTATCTATCTATCTATCTATCTATCTATCTATCTATCTATATATCTATCTATCTATATATATATTTCTATCTATCTATCTATCTATATATTTCTATCTATCTATATATTTCTATCTATCTATCTATCTATCTATCTAT
>NW_018480072.1:913597-945203 GCF_002113885.1 Mizuhopecten yessoensis | reverse complement strand
TATATCTATATATATATATTTCTATCTATCTATCTATCTGCTATCTATCTATCTGCTATCTATCTATCTATATATTTCTATCTATCTATCTAACTATCTATTTATCTATCAATCTATATCTTTATTTATTTATCTATTTATAGATATAAAGCACTGGAGACATACAATACACAGACAGACTGAGATTCAAACCCAGGACCTCCAAACTCTATATTGACTCTCTAGCCAATTCAGCTACCTGGTTGTTGGCAATCGACCCAGCCTTGTTTAGCTACATTCCTCCTTTTTTTCTCTCTATGTTTTTGCCCCTAAAAATGACAATATTTACAACCCAGTTTCAGGTATCCCCTTGCCATCCCGTAATTGAATCAAGAATTTGTCAAAGGTACTACTGTAACAGGAGATGAAATTTACTGCCAGATGGGGATTCAAGCCTTGGACCTCCGAACCCTACGGACAATAATAGTTTTTATCACATAATGCACTGTGTTATCCAGTGAATATACCTGTGTCATATTTTTTGGGGGTATCAACCCATGTAATATGACCTATCAGCCCTGTGATTGGTTGTACGCTTCAATTGTTTCAATTGTGACATCACGCCTAGGACAAGAGCATGACATCACAGACTTACGCACTGGAGTCAAAATGTTGGCTTTTTACATTTCAAAGTCAAAATTGTCGTTTAACACGAACAAATGCCACAAATCTTGATTGTTTTCATTTCATATGAAATTTATGAAACTTGTCACAAATCTCTCATTTTAGCTCGCCAGAGGCTCGCTGAATAAAAAAAATCTTAAGACTTATTTCATCAATCTTATATGAAATGGAAACTCATGTAAGATCCTATATATCTGCCTTAAGTCGCCTAATAATATGAATAATTTTGCAGTTGTGATAAATTCTAACTCTCACTGAAAATGACTTATGGGCACTGTGCGATAAATTTTTTCATAATCACCCTTCCCCACCCTCATTTCAATGCAATCAGGAGGTAATGCACCCATCCGCCCCTGTTCAGATAGTTTCCTGAAATAACATTGTGTTAGAGAGCTTCATGTTATTATATTAAGGTCACATATAATTACATAAGGTATGTCAGAAAGATTTCTGTAATTACATGAATTTGAATTGAGACAGATTCTTGTAATTACATGTTGTCAGATAGCTTTCTGTAATTACATGGTGTCAGACAGCTTTATGTAATAACATGGTGTCAGACAGCTTTCTGAAATCACATGTTGTCAGACAGCTTTCTGTGATTACATGTTGTCAGAGAGCTTTCTATAATTTCATGTTGTCAGACAGCTTTCTATAATTACATGTTGTCAGACAGCTTTCTGTGATTACATGTTGTCAGAGAGCTTTCTGTAATTACATGTTGTCAGACAGCTTTCTATAATTACATGTTGTCAGACAGCTTTCTGTGATTACATGTTGTCAGAGAGCTTTCTGTAATTACATGTTGTCAGACAGCTTTCTGTAATTACATGTTGTCAGACAGCTTTATGTTATTACATGGTGTCAGACAGATTCCTGTAATTACATGATGTCAGACAGCTTTCTGTAATTACATGGTATCAGACAGCTTTCTGTAATTACATGTTGTCAGACAGCTTTCTGTAATTACATTGTGTCAAACAGCTTTCTGTAATTACATGTAGCTATCTGTAATTACATCATGTCAGACAGCTTTCTGTAATTACATGTTGTCAGACAGCTTACTGTAATAACATGTTGTCAGATAGCTTTCTGTAATTACATGTAGCTTTCTGTAATTACATCATGTCAGACAGCTTTCTGTAATTACTTGTTGTCAAACAGCTTACTGTTATTAAGAGTTGTCAGACAGCTTCCTGTAATTAAATGTTGTCAGATAGCTTTTTGTCATTACATGTTGTCAGACAGTTTTCTGTAATTACATGTTGTCAGACAGCTTTCTATAATTTCATGTTGTCAGACAGCTTTCTGTAATTACATGGTGTTAGACAGCTTTCTGTAATTACATGGTGTCAGACAGCTTTCTGTAATTGCATGTTGTCAGACAGCTTTCTGTAATTACATGTTGTCAGACAGCTTTTTGTAATAACATGGTGTCAGACAGCTTTCTGTAATAACATGTTGTCAGACAGCTTTCTGAAATTACATGAAGTTGAATTGGGACAGATTCCTGTAATAACATGTTGTCAGACAGCTTTCTGTAATTACATGGTGTTAGACAGCTTTCTGTAATAACATGTTGTCAGATAGCTTTCTGTAATTACATGTAGCTTTCTGTAATTACTTGTTGTCAGACAGCTTTCTGTAATTACTTGTTGTCAGACAGCTTACTGTTATTACATGGTGTTTAGACAGCTTTCTGTATAATTACATGGTGTCAGACAGCTTTCTGTAATAACATGGTGTCAGACAGCTTTCTGTAATAATATGGTGTCAGACAGCTTTCTGTAATAACATGTTGTCCGACAGCTTTCTGTAATAACATGGTGTCAGACAGCTTTCTGTAATTACATGTAGTTGAATTGGGACAGATTCTTGTAATAACATGGTGTCAGCCAGCTTTTTGTAATAACATGGTGTCAGACAGCTTTCTGTAATAATATGGTGTCAGACAGCTTTCTGTAATAACATGACATGTAGCTTTCTGTAATTACTTGTTGTCAGACAGCTTTCTGTAATTACTTGTTGTCAGACAGCTTACTGTTATTACATGGTGTTTAGACAGCTTTCTGTATAATTACATGGTGTCAGACAGCTTTCTGTAATTACATGGTGTTAGACAGCTTTCTGTAATAACATGTTGTCAGACAGCTTTCTGAAATTACATGAAGTTGAATTGGGACAGATTCCTGTAATAACATGTTGTCAGACAGCTTTCTGAAATTACATGAAGTTGAATTGGGACAGATTCCTGTAATAACATGTTGTCAGACAGCTTTCTGAAATTACATGGTGTCAGACAGCTTTCTGTAATTACATGGTGTTAGACAGCTTTCTGTAATAACATGTTGTCAGACAGCTTTCTGCAATTACATGTAGTTGAATTGGGACAGATTCTTGTAATAACATGGTGTCAGCCAGCTTTTTGTAATAACATGGTGTCAGACAGCTTTCTGTAAGAAGATGTTGTCAGACAGCTTTCTGTAATAACATGTTGTCCGACAGCTTTCTGTAATAACATGGTGTCAGACAGCTTTCTTTAATAACATGGTGTCAGACAGCTTTCTGAAATTACATGTTGTCAGACAGCTTTCTGTAATTACATGGTGTGAGACAGCTTTCTGTAATAACATGTTGTCAGACAGCTTTCTGCAATTACATGTAGTTGAATTGGGACAGATTCTTGTAATAACATGGTGTCAGCCAGCTTTTTGTAATAACATGGTGTCAGACAGCTTTCTGTAATTGCATGTTGTCAGACAGCTTTCTGTAATTACATGTTGTCAGATAGCTTTCTGTAATTACATGGTGTCAGACAGCTTTCTGTAATTACATGGTGTTAGACAGCTTTCTGTAATAACATGTTGTCAGAGAGCTGTCTGTAATTACATGTTGTCAGACAGCTTTCTGTAATTACATGTTGTCAGACAGCTTTCTGTAATTACATGAAGTTGAATTGGGACAGATTCCTGTAATAACATGGTGTCAGACAGCTTTCTGTAATTACATGTAGTTGAATTGGGACAGATTCTTGTAATAACATGGTGTCAGACAGCTTTTTGTAATAACATGGTGTCAGACAGCTTTCTGTAATTACATGGTGTTAGACAGCTTTCTGTAATAACATGGTGTCAGAGAGCTTTCTGTAATAACATGGTGTCAGACAGCTTTCTGTAAGAAGATGTTGTCAGACAGCTTTCTGTAATAACATGTTGTCAGACAGCTTTCTGTAATTACAATTACATGGTGTTAGACAGCTTTCTGTAATAACATGTTGTCAGACAGCTTTCTGAAATTACATGTTGTCAGACAGCTTTCTGTAATTACGTGAAGTTGAATTGGGACAGATTCCTGTAATAACATGTTGTCAGACAGCTTTCTGTGATAACATGTTGTCAGACAGCTTTCTGTAATTACATGGTGTGAGACAGCTTTCTGTAATAACATGTTGTCAGACAGCTTTCTGTAATTACAATTACATGGTGTTAGACAGCTTTCTGTAATAACATGTTGTCAGACAGCTTTCTGTGATAACATGTTGTCAGACAGCTTTCTGTAATTACATGGTGTGAGACAGCTTTCTGTAATAACATGTTGTCAGATAGCTTTCTGTAATTACATGGTGTCAGACAGCTTTCTGTAATTGCATGTTGTGAGACAGCTTTCTGTAATTACATGTTGTCAGATAGCTTTCTGTAATTACATGGTGTCAGAGAGATTTATGTAATAACATGGTGTCAGACAGCTTTCTGAAATTACATGTTGTCAGACAGCTTTCTGTAATTACATGAAGTTGAATTGGGACAGATTCCTGTAATAACATGTTGTCAGACAGCTTTCTGTAATTGCATGTTGTCAGACAGCTTTCTGTAATTACATGAAGTTGAATTGGGACAGATTCCTGTAATAACATGTTGTCAGACAGCTTTCTGTAATTGCATGTTGTCAGACAGCTTTCTGTAATTACATGTAGTTGAATTGGGACAGATTCTTGTAATAACATGGTGTCAGACAGCTTTTTGTAATAACATGGTGTCAGACAGCTTTCTGTAATAACATGTTGTCAGACAGCTTTCTGTAATTACATGGGGTCATACAGCTTCTTGTAATTACACGATGTCATCAAGATTCCTTTCATAGACATTTATTGGAGGAAACAGAACATAACCTTACATATGTCACATTGGTAAAACACTAGCTGTTTCTGTCTAATTTGGTCAAGTGTCAGGCTAGTAAACCAGAGGTCCGAGGTTTTATCGCTTGGGGATCCAGGAGGCACTGAAAAAATGATGATCTCGGTTGTGTTGGTGTCTACATAGGGACCTGGGAAATATTGACAACTCAATTTTATAGTGATAATTCACAAGAAGCCCTATGACCACTTGAAACCTTGGGACAGGGTCTAGACTGACAGAAAATAGTGACAAAAGTACTCTGCTATTCCTTCACAAGAATTGCTATGACCCCTGAAAGCCTCAAGACGACGACTTTTTTCCTTGAGGGGGAGTAAGCCACCCACGTAAAATACTAGCCACTTTCTAACGACTCGGCTAGGGAGAACTTCGGACGCTAGCTCATTCAGAAGTGTCAAACTAGCATACTTGCCAACATTTTGAAATTTCCCTGGGGGGATTCTGCATGCTCAAAATTAAAACAAACATAAAATGTGTGTATACACCTCCTAGGCTCCTAGAGACAGAATAACCCTTTAAAATGGCATATTTTGAGTTTTTCATACAGGTGGAATTATTACATCTTAGAATAAAGGAATATTTTAACAAATTCACTGGTTGAAAATACTTAATGCAAGGGTCCAAAATCTGGACTCTCCCTCCAAAATAGGGAGGGTTGACAAGTATGTAGTTCACTGGTTACTAGCGAACCAGAGGTCCTGGGTTGGACCCCTAGAAGATGACATTTTTGATAAATAATTCAATGTGAAATGTGAACCATTTCATATATTTGGCAGTCTTTCTTGTTTGGTTTTTATTGAACTAAAATAACAAGCTGGTTAAGAAATAACATACTCATAAAGCTGACTGATGATGTATAAAGACTGTGTAAGAACAGGTCTGCTACAAGTACTCAGAATGAAGTTCCTACACTAGTAGCTATATATATATTATATATATACAGAGCTACCATATGCAGCAACTAACACATTTCTTTGAGAACTTTATGTATGGCCTCTGACCCGTCATTTCCTAGCTATCTACATAGATAAATGAGGGAATGGAAGGCAGTTGTGCTGGTGTGTGTGTGAGTGTCCTGGGGCTGCCACACCTGTATATACCTGTACACAGGTAAACCAGAGAGGGTAATCAATACACATGCCCTGGGGCACACAAGATGGCAAGCCAGTCTACACTCGGGCCAAAACAACAAAGCATTGTCAGCTTGATTTTAAAATTCATCTATCTTTAACTTTTTAACTGAACCAATTTTATCACTTTCCGAAATATCAATTACTGAAATATTGTCACATTTTTAGACAAAATCCTGTTAAAGTCATGAAATCTCAATCACTGTTTTGATTTTATTGTTATTATATTTTACTTTAAAATTTTCTGGTTAAGCTGAGGAGGAAATGAGTGGAACAGCTGGCCTAGTTGTGAGCTGTTCCTCCAGTAACCACCTGTAGAGAAATGTGAAGCTATATAGGTACATGGTCTGGTCATGGTATGGATGGCTGAATGTGGAAATAGGTGAAATTATATCCTCAGGTTTTGTTGGTGTTTACAAATTGCAGTATTCAAGTGTTATTAGTTTTATCACTGTAAGTCATTCATGTCTGTTTTTCAACAGTCAATTGTTAGAGTGTTTCACAAAATCTAGTTGCACCTTCAGATGTAAAATCACTACTGTATTGTAAACAGGGATGAACTAGAAAGGACATGCATAAAGAACTGTAAATATACTTCCAGAAATTATTAAATTGGTGAAAATTTGGTTGGTTAATTATCTTATCATTGCTATAAATAGATACATAATGATTTAATTATGTAAGGATGAGTAATGAGTGTTCCAGTCTACACAGCTGTAAATGAGTATGTGGTTGCATGGCAGTGCTAGAATTGTTGAATGCTAGCTCTTAGCGCTGAAATGGCAGCTCCGGCCGTATGCTCACCAGGGAGTTGAGAAAGGTATTGGCTAATTCAGAACTTTTAAATATTACCATTTCAGAGGAATTCTGAATTACACAAATGGTAGACCCAACAGAAATATCTCATCAAATTAGTAGAAATTGTGCATCCTATATCAGCCAAGGTTTTATTGTACACAAATGAACCTTATCAATATTCATGTTAAGTCTGTGATAAACAGATGGTAATTTTTGTTACTACTTTTAACAGCAGTTTACATATTGTATTTCCAGCTGTGTACAGTAATGTTGACATCCTGTTTTCAAGCAAGCATTATACCAGTTTTGCGAGACAAGCCCTAAAGTAAGGTGAATGCCAAACCCCACAGAGACTGTATTATGATATATGAAAATGTGAAAATCTATTTTACAGAAAAAGCAAATACATAAGATTGTTGTGTGTTAATCTAAATTCTGATAAATTTGTAATGAAATGTTATCCTATAGTTTAAGTATGTGACTTCCATCAGTAAATCTTTCATATAAGGGGTGTATGGCATTTTTTCAACGTTCATGCTGGTATGAACGGAAATTGTACAATCCTTATATTTACATTTTTATTTTTTCTTCTACTGGTCGTTATCGATCTTAATAAAGGTATTCACTTATATTTCCGATATTTAAAGTGTCTATTCTATAACGTCATGTTTATACAAGATTCCAGGAAGAGCCTCATGTCTCCAAAATGTTTACTTCTAAAGGGTGTCTCACATTAAACGAGGAGGGAGAAGCTTCAAAGTGACTCTGATGCAATTGTGTTCATAGCCCTATGAACGTAATTTCTTCTGGTAAATAAACTCTAATGCTTACAGAGAAACTTGCAAAAGAAATGTAAATATACCTGATCATGTACAGAAATTTCCAGAAGTTTCAGAATTGCAAGGGTTCATAATATCCAATGATCTCTTACACACAGGAGAGATATCTCACTGCAATAATATACACACAAATGAATCCCTCATCAAAGTTTTTAAGAAGTTTTTTTTTTTTTTATTACAAACAATCTGACTGGTACACGTATTGTAATTGTTTCCCTGCAGGTATGTAAGTCTATATACAACAAGCCCCTCATTTGAACTGACGGCAGTGGTCAGATAATAGATCAACTCTTCAGACCAAAGGCCTAGAGCACTATATATGTTATTACTGTGGACGTGATGCCTCCTGGCACCCAAGACAATGTTGGACAATTAAATAGGGTTTTATTATATTAACAGATATTTTCATCTCAGTGTCAACATTGTTGATATTATAGTTTACTTAAACCAATCCAAAATGATACATGTTGGTAATCAACACTTTAAAAAAAAAAAATATATATATAATATATATATATAGTGATCTGTATAACGATATATTGAATTCTTTTGGAGAGTAAACATACATAATATCTATTCCTGAAAACACTTGCATGTGTTGGGTTCATGAACATATTCTGACTATACATATAAGTTTATGCAACACACTGTTTTCACATGTTTAGTTTATAATCATGTTATCACATTTTGTGTAAACAGGTTTTCAAACCCATGTTGGAGAATGATCTAATTCTCAGAAACATGAGAATGACAACAACAAAGCTTACGCCATCTGTGAAAAATTCCAAACTGACGTACCTACTTCCTGTGCAATTTAGCCAATCAGGAGATATAATAAAATAATAACTGTTAATTCATTAGAAATGACAGTATCACTACCCTAAATTGCTGAACAGATCAGACAAAAAAAAATCATGTCAAATCGTTTCTGTTTTAAAGATTTGTTTACAACTGATCGAACCAGAGACGTATCATAAATACATACATGTATTATACGCCTCTGATCGAACTAAACATCTAATGTTAACTTTACTCTGGACGAACTAGAATATATTAGAAATAAGGAAGCAATATGCTAACAATACCTTGACCTTCGTGAGACTTGTATTTGTCATGGATGTTGTATATTCTACACATTGAAAACAAAGTGTTACTTAGAAAGTCACATCATTTTCACAGGTTAAATATCTCAAATTCTCCTTAATTACAAAATACAAGGAGAGGAAGCCTGTTGAAACAATATTCTTCATCTGAGGATGCAGGCAAGCTAAGGCTAAGTGAAAAATACCAGACAGTATATATGCTATATATATCAATTCAATATAGGCCTTAATATTGATGTTGAACGTTGAACCCAATGCTAAACTAAAGGAATACTGGTTCTCTATATAGTGACACATGAACCTCTTTCACTACCAAACATATTAAATTGTAAATCTCCCTGTCAACAGTCCTCCGAGACCCTCCCCGGTCAAAAGTCCACCGAGACCGCTTCACACCTGTTCTGTTGTCAGCGTATAGACGTATATTGTAAACATACTACACGTGTGAAACGACTATAAAATGTCTAAATTAACCAGAATATCTATTAAGTCTATATATATATGTTACAAGAACAGAAACAAGTATCCTGGACTTGGCTCCAGTCAGCCGACCGAGACGAATGACAAACCATGACCGGAGATAATCCCCTCCCGACATATTTGTTTCTGCTAAGCTATGTGTAGTACTTCGCTTCAATCCCTCCACTTCGTTCCCCCATTGAATAAAAATTCATTTCTATGTATATAAAAAGAAATAAAATAAAATAAGAATACTTACTGACGTGGCAGTGTCCTTATATTACATGGCGGACACTTAGGACACTCCGATAGCCTGTGGGAACCACCCACCTGTAACGGGAGGGAGAAACGGAAATGCCGTATTGACGTGAGGAGGATATCCCATTTGTGTACTACGTCATCAATTTCCGTGTTACAGGAACGGTAAGGGGAGTTACGCGTCAACGTGTATATATATACATACATGACAACAGTGATTATAAGCTGTCTTAATAGGAAATTGCGAAGTTCAAGGAAAATGCAACATCATTAAATTAATGGATTTTAAAAAGACAAAATTATTGCCCAAGACGATGACACAATCAAACCGAAAGTGAAAGTAATCGCTACTTTAAGTACCTAAATCTGGTACGGTTGCCCTGATAGACACATCGTTAGTTTGCATGTGATTGTCTTTTTCGCATTTGGAATTGTAAAAATTAGTTGTTGTTTTTAGAAAATATGTCACAAATATCAACAAAATATCGTTCATGTTGCTCATTCTACATATACGTAACACAGGTGTTGGACACACTGTATTATATGCAAATGATATACAACATTTCGTGTAGTGCCCTTTATAATTTTCAAAATTACTCTAATGCATTTTATAGCAAATTATGTGATGTGAACTATATGCCATATACTGAACTATTATATTCAAGTGTGTCCAGCACCTGTGATATGTAACTAATATATCACGACTGGGTTAAACTAAAGATCATCGAACAGGTGCGTGCATAATGAATAATCAAGTGCATGCTGATTGTCTTCCTAAAAAGACATTTCCAGTACATGCAACATGCCATCTTAATTTTATCGTAAGCACAGTATATTTTCTATTGCTATGTGTCTCACCATATAAGTCAGAAAAATGGAAAATTTTGTAGAGTTCACGGGGGAACATACTTTTAATTTCCACTAAGTTAATTGTAGTTATATAGCTATGCAGTAAAACAAACTGAATCCAAACTATTTTTTATTATTTATTTATTTGTATAGCAAAGTAAAATTTGTGTCCCTAGGGAAGGAATGCAAAGAAAACTGTTCTAATAGTTGGGCAAGAGACCTACTTTCTGTATGAGATATTCCCCCTATCCCAAGAGATACTCACATACAAAATTATCCAATTGTATAATTCTATTGGGTATTATATATATATAGTTGAATGTTTTAATGTGACTCTTAACTCATTCACCACTGAAATTTTATAATGAACTATTCCAACCTTTCAATTAGAAGAGTTCAAATGTGACTTCAGGGGTGAATGAGTTAATAATACGTAGCGCTGTTTGCATATCAGGTGTCTTGAAAGTTTCTGGAATTAGGTTGTTGAACTTTTTGAAGGATTGCTGTACTCAAATTTGCCGGAAAATATGTATGTCAATATTATATAATTAAATGTTTAAGAATCAGAAAAGGGAATGTAATTGAGTGTGCAATGTTATGTGTACTTCATTAATGTTATTTATTTAATAAAAACAATCAATCTTATATTATTTTTTATAACTGCGTAGCGCGCGATCCACGGATCGTGTCACTGAAATGGACGGCTATGCTGTGCTGCGATTTGGGGCTCATGGGCTGGTGAAGTTACCATAGCGCATCAAAAGATTTCTGGGGAGGACACTGTATATGTTATGACCATTATGATGGCATATTTCTGCCATAGACTTATGACATACGTGTTACCTATGTCAACATAATTTTTGAAAGATGTTGATATAATCTTTGAATATGTTGTAATAACAATAAGATTAATTGGCTTCTTCTTTAGCTTAAAATTGCATGTTAACCCTTTCACCACTGTAGACCATAATAGACTAACCCAGCACATTAATTTGAACACACTGAAGTACAGAAATATCTTTTCACTTTAACAAGAAATAACTTACAAAGTTGTTAATTCCACAATATGACACTAAGTTGAATGAATGACGTCATGACAATAATAATCTTTATTAAATGTTGTGTACACTGTAAACAACAACGACAATGAAATAGACACTTGCGATGTGCCAACCAACTGTGCACTAGTCCTAGAGTAAAAAGTGAAATGGTCAATGGTCGTCTTGTTTAAAGAACCCTGCCCACTACACTGTTGTTTTTCCTCCACAGTGATTAACATCCCATTGACTTCCATGTCAATACTAGAACTGTCGCCTATGGACTAACTAATCCACTAAACATTCTGGCTGCTTGTTGCCCCTGTAGGGGCTAAAAGGTCAAGGGTCACGAAAGTCTAACCTCAGATGTCATACCAACACCCAATGGAAAAGACAAACACCTCTACTGTGACCTTTGACCCAATGACCTCTGAATTTTGTCACAATGTAGCTTGCATCAATGCTGCGTTTACTTCAAGGTATATGTCATTGTGTATATGAAGTACCTTTCAATTCTGCGATAATCAGCCATTTCAGTGACATACCGATAATGCATCCGTGACCTTTGACCTTGGAAGTTGACAGTAGAGTAGCTTGCATTAATACCTACAATATTCCAACATATATGTGTATACAAAATACCTACCGCTTTTAGAGATTTCAGTAATGCTATTCATTCATGACCTTGGGAGTTTGTCACAATGTAGCCTGCATAATTGGCTACGATACTGTAATGTATGTGTATACAAAATATCTACCATTTCCAAAATAATTAGCCATTGCAGTAACAGTATTCATTCGTGATCTTTGACCTTTGACCCCATGACCTCTGAAGTTGACAATAGAGTAGCTTGCATTAAGTGTGTACAATTATTCATTTCAGTAACGGTTAGAGAGATAGAATAACAATATGAAGTCCAGTGTTCGAATCCTGGTCTTGTTCCCGCTAAATTTTAAATTTCGCACACTGTTGTTGTTTTGAATATTTTGGAACAGAAGAGGAAAAATACACGGCCAGGCCGGGGTTCGAACCCGAGACCTTCCGAACTCTAGAGGAACCCTCAACCATTTTAGCAATCTGGTCACCGATGATCGACCCAGACCAGTTCCTCTACATTCCTCCCTCCTTTAACAAAGTCTTCGACCCCGGAGACCCACGAGACCCTATACCACCTTCTGTGGGTATATTTCGTTGGGCACCAAATGTAACAGGAGAGGAAAAATGCACGGCCAGACCGGGGTTCGAACCCGGGACCTTTCGAACTTGAGACGGACGCTCAACCAATTGTGCTATCTGGTCACCGACGATAGACCCAGTCCAGTTTCACTACATTTTCATGTTATTTTCAAAAAAGACCCACAAGGTACAATTTTCTTTTCAGAAATGATTTATCAAAGCAAAAGTCGTGCGGAACAAAACAGTTTTTAATACTAAAAGTTTTCGACAGTGGTACGGGGATCCTTATTTGAAATTGGAGTGTAAACAATATACAGTACTAAAGTTTTGGACAGTGGTACGAGGATCCTTATTTGAAATTGGAGTGTAAACAATATACAGTACTTTATATCAGTAGCACCACAAAATTAACGACGACATTTCCAGGATTTACAAAAATCTTTTATTTTCTGATCAAAATATGACTCTTTCTGATTGATCCAAGTATATAAGTATACACACAGAGGTCAAGATATACAAATAGTAAACATAAAGGTCAAATGCGAAAACAAAATAATTTAAACAACACGGCAATAAATAAATGTCTTTTTAACGAGTGTAAAGCACACACAAATGAATATCGTGCAATATTTTATCAGTTTACAAACACAGGCCAGGTGTGCAGGGAATCATCTGTCAAAACTGTTATGTATGAACTCGCTGAAGAGAAAATTAAAACAGCAAGCATGTTTGGTGCACTGTACTTCTTGAATTTCCTTTTAAATTAATGTATATTTAAAAGCAAACAAACTAAAAGAGTAGAGGTGCTATTCCTTTCGCCATTAAGTTGCCTGCAGAAGACCCCATAAACAGGCAAATGTGATAGCAACTCTGTCTTCTAGTTCTAGTTTATTTAATTTATTTTCCTTGTATCGACAGACACTATTTAATTTATTTCCATGTATAATATATATATATATATATCTTTGTTGTTAAAAATCTATCACATGTATTTCTGAATGTCTAATATTTCTGCAACTCTGGCCAATTCCTTTGCTCTTCAGAATGAGCCAAAGGGAAATTCCCCGAGTTGGTATTTGGTAATATAACAAGGGAGGTAACAAGATGACAAATTTCTGTGACATTTCAATCTGACTGAAAAAGGTGTGGGTTTTTTTAAATTAAGGAGAATACCATTCAGATGGTTATGGTAACAAGCTCTCTAATACAATGTAATACAACTTATTTCATCCTCGAATCTCCATGGGTTACACCGACTTTCGCTCTCTGCACCCCTGGAATATGTCATAGCCACACTGAAGGCACATGGCTAACTCTTTCAATTGTCTTGGGTAAAGAAACCTGACCAATCGCTAAGATGATCATAACCTGTCCTTTGAAGGTTACAGAAGAGCAACACCCGACTTCAAAGCATGTAAATTTAAAGTTTACTGTTATGTGGCTGTGAGATTCTTTTGATTAACATCAAAGAATCAAACAAGGCGTCTTGTCTCATCCACAAGGTTGTGCACTTGCACAGAGCCTTTTGATTTTTCTATGACATAGTCAAGGAGTGGAGAAAGCGTAAATGACCTTATAATTAACCCCTGTCCCCTGGAGTATCGAAGATGAACTTATTTGTACCTGAATGAAAAACATGAATTAGCACTTTGGATGTGTTCCAGGTAAATTAGTTTTTAAAATTATTTCATCTTCTTTATAAATCATCTTATTTTTAAATAAGTTAGAATATTTCATACACTTGTGATATAAAATAAATACATAAGACAAAATACAACAATTGGACATGTAAATAAATAATAATTACATAAACAACAGATAAATGAAGTTTACTTACATTTGGGACAGGTAAATAAATAGAAATTGCTACTAATAGACTTTAACCCTTCACCACTGTAGACCATAATGAACTCACCCAGATAAATGTTTGGTAGAGTCTACTAAAGTTACTTAGAGGTCAAAGGCTTAAGCCACTTCTGGGAGGACTTCTGATTTCCATTTTACATTGTGTTTATGATACACATTGAGAGAACAGGGTAAGAGAAAAAGAATCATTCACCTTCTTGTGGTTAAGATAGGGGAATCTCAACCCGAGGGGAAAGCCGAGTGTTTGGCAACTTAAGAATCTTTCCCCGAGGGTTGAGATTCCCCTTTCTTACTCACAAGGGGGTGAATGATTCTTTTTCTCTTACCCTGTTCTCTCAATGTGTATCATAAACACAATGTAATGATAACGTTACATACTAAATTCAGGGTTGACGTGACGTTGATGGATTGTTGACGTGACGTCATTGTATTGTTGAAGTGACGTCATACCATTGTTACGAATAGGGGAATCCCCTGTCTCAACCCTAGGGTGAGACCTAGGGTGAGACAAGGAAATCTCACATCGGTAAAAGTGCGGATACACCTGTCCAGGGTAAGAGACATCTCCCAAACCTAAAATTTTAAATAATATCATGGATATTAGCTCTCCCTACCATGCTTACTTAGTATGTTATCTATTTAAGTCCTAGTTCAAGGTTTACACCAGAATACATCACCTAGCATAACAAACACTGTCGTTATTTAAATTTTAATTTATGGGAGAAACAGAATATTCAACTTGTGATGACAGATTAGGATTTAAGTGATGACAGATGACGATTGATAATTTGTGAGTTAATTCTGTTATGAAGCAGTAAGTTGGATAACTAAAATGTCTTGATTTACCTCAAAATATGTAATTATAACACCTTTTAAGTTTGAGGTAAATTTTTATTTTTACTTAACAGACATTTCTATGGGATACCTACGGTATGTGCTGTGTTTGTAACATCGTCTTGGCTACAGAAAAAGTGACATATACAAAGAAAATTTATTAAGACAAAAATAAAGCCAAAGAAATAAACTTGATATAGTGACCACTACCATGAACTGACCACTACTGTATACATCTGATTCCAGACTTGTTTACGATATCAAATATTCTACTCAACTATGGGCAGGGGCTGTCACAATACATATCAAACAACTAGAATACCACATTAAACAAACATATTGTATTGCAATACATTTATAATGGATGTTTTTGTGTTCAAAGAAAATTTCTGGAATCCATTATTAACTCATTCACTCCTGAAGACACATTTGAACTCTTCCAATTCAAAGGTTGGAATAGTTCATTATGAAATTTTAGGGGTGAATGATTTTAAAATATGTTTTACTGTAGAAAACTCATTTCTCAGGTCCCATGGGTTTCATTATGATTTTAGGGTTTACTGGAGAGAACTAATTTCTCAGGTTCCCTGGAGGCCACCATAAACATTATTTACCAGAACCTATATTTTAAGTCTGATGGGATTCATTATAAATATTACTTACTGCACAAAAATAATAACTTTACAGATATGTTTACTGACAGTGACATTTTCTTCTAATTTGGTTTCATGGAATTCAATATGAACAGGTTTTACGGCAGAGAAATAATAGTGAAGTCTTATGGAATTCATTACCACCTATTCGGTAACAGAACTATTGTCGAAGTTCCCCTGTCCTTCATTATAATTTTATATTTTACTACCTTACCATATTTATTTAAATAAATATCGTAAGACAGTGAAACATTAAATTATAATGCACAGTAATTATTGTTGTGCTTGCATTGTCAGACATCCTACAAGTGGAGGTAAACTAAATGGACACTACTATAGCTAATTTACAAATAAATAATAGCATTTTACAAGAAGTGTTAAATAATATTACTATAAGCAACAGTTAACTATAGCAGTCATATACATGGGAATACAACCATTTTAGAAGTAGTGGAATTGTCTCTTTTCTTATTATTAATAACTTAATTAACTAGACTAGAAAATATTTAAATGTTATGTCTTTTCAACAAAATGTAAATTTTCTATCTGTTGAGAGACCTTTTCAATTTCTTGTCTATCGGCGGAATGGTGAGGATGGGGTTCCTCAAAGATGTCTGCTAACCTTGCCCGAGCCGATTCAAGGTTATTTAACGACCTTGACCTAGTTAAAGGACCACCTTCACCACTCAAAGCCTTGACAGGAGAGGACTCATTAGACTTGGATAAGGAATGTTCCTGATGGTGCATTTCAACCTCTGGAGGTGAATTGTGAAGTCTCCATGGGACTTCATAGGGTTTCAGGTATCTCTTATACCGGCCTTTCCTCAACATGGAACGTTTAGGTATCGTCTGCTTTGGTGTGGCATCGGAGTGATGGCAGGAACCCTGAACACAGAAACAATCCCTTGTTCGAGGATCTAGTATTGGGCTTGTTTCAGATGTGGAGGGAATTTTTGAAGCATCCATTGAAGCATCAATGTCAAATTTTGGCACATTCATAACTACTGGAAAATCAGCGGAAAATCCAGTCACATACTTTGGATCTACCTGAAGAATGTGAAACCCCTTTCCCTGGAAGTTGGATGCTGGTTCATTAAATGGGACCGGTTCATTAAAGGCTCTTGACATTGGCTCATTGAAAGGTCGTGAAGACGATGACTCGCTTGTTGATCTCTTTCGCTCTTTTATGTATTCTTTGCGGCTATTTGTGCCAGAACTAAGCATGCCTAGTTCATGAAGGGCTGAATCTAGATCCATCCCTCTCTCAGGCGGCTTCATACAATAGTAGCACTCTCCTCCACACGCCATCCTGAAACACAACATTAACTTTTAAATAATGAGCAGTCAACATAATGTTTGTTATACTTTTGATGTGAAAATGATCGATTATCATTGAAAATTTATGGCCTTACCAACTCAAATTACTGATTGCAAATTCCATAATCAATATAATTGATTCATTACTGAATTCAAGTGTCAAATGTATACAAAATATAGTATGCATTGCGAGCACTGGTAAACAAATTAGCCTGAAGCTTGCTAGAGTGTAATCTATACAGCAAAGTTTGTTAAAATGAATGACCTTTATCCAATCTCAAGGTCACAGGGCCTGGGTCAAATAATATGTTGGAAAAAAAGTAGATGTATTCTTCTAAAGGTCTTGGTATCAATTAACCCCTTTAAGAATAACAACTGCTGGTCTACAGTTTGCATTGCTGGCTGGGTAATTTGAAAGGTTTGCCCTGCATAAACAAATATGGACTTCATGTGAGGTATATCCATAATTCACAAACCTAGTCTGGATATATTCTTGGTGGCTGAAAACCATAACATTTCGTATCTTATACTTGGAAGAAGTATAACAAACAATTTTCTTCGAACAGTACACATTTACACATTTCATTATCGTCGATGCAGTGGCAGAGATAAATAAATAATCTTTCTATAAATGTATCGAATGTTATGTTGACATGTTCCGGTATGCAAAACACATTATGTGAAAGGAAAACCAATCCTTGTATGCATTTTTGCAAAGACATCTTAAGGAGGATCTCCATGTGCACCTAATTATAATAAGAGTATAATTTTAAAGAGGAAATGGTAAGTTTTTTCGACTACCTCGAGCTCTCTCCCCACTTATAATCGTGTTGTGTGTCAATGTCATAATAACAGATATCGTGTGTTAGCCATGCCTCTTGTAAGATTTTCTTTTCTCATTAAAAAAAAAACATTTGTGCAAGGTATACTTTTTATCTGATATTTCAGCCTCTGACAAGCGCAAGTGTTTTATAAAATTATCCATTAGAAACGTCAACGAATTAATCCGTGGAAACGCACAAACATGACCGCCGAAGAAACCTGGTATCCATCTCAAAATGTTTTCGTTTGTTGCGAAGGATCTGAGGCTTTGGGGGCTAATTTGGTATTTGTTTAGAAACTCGTCGATCAATATTGGCCAAAGAATGTCGCTTGATTCTTTCACAATCAACAAATTACCGACAGCAAATCAATGATACAAAATAAACCCTGGAAACATCAAAACATTTTACCTGATATTGTCTTCTTTGAACCAATAAAACACTTATTAAAGTAACATTTTCGAAAATAATAGTAGGTTAACAGGCGCCAAAGTTTTGCTGTTTATTTTTCTCTCGTTCTTAATGAGAATTAAGATCAGAGGAATGCTTTATTCTACCAGTTTCCACGGCCACAAGTTCAAACGCCGCAATGACTTTGGACAAAATATTTCGATGTTCATCGGGATTTTACCTTTTCACAATACAGACCTCTCAACTACGGACCCCTCAACTGTCTTTCAATGGCGCGATGGAAGAGCACTGAACATGACTTAAAAGATCTCATCAACAAATTAACAGGATTTAGGGTAAATTTTGGAATGTTGTCTGTGTGGAAAGGATGCATTTTTTTCAACGACAACATACACGGCTTCAAATCTTTTACATTTACAAAGTGTCCCGATTGCCGTGTCACTGACAACATTGCCACCAGTCGCCTATCTCAGCAGTGTTTGAACATGTACTGGAGTATTGATGTTATATATTTTTTTGTACACAGTGTTTATAATCACATTTTGATAATGACAGTTTGAGGATCTGACAATGCAGTCAAAACTATGTCAATACTATTACTGATGTTTGGGGAGTATTAGTATTACAGTCTGACTCGTTCTCCTCTCTTTTAGAAAAAAAAAACTTATTTTCTTATTTCTTATTTTCAATAATTATTGAAGAGTACTCCTATAACATAAGAGGCCGCTTGTTGGCCTTTTTTCTATCACATATGATTTTGCTGACTGCGTTACACGGCACCTGTCAAAAATATCTTGCCGTGTAAAACCTCTTAACATTGTTGGAGTAAAGTGACGGGAACAATGGTGTAATCATCTTACTAATGGAATTCTCAATATCATATCTTTGCTCAACTAGCCTGTGTGTATTGAAAGACAAATCTGCTGACCAGTTTAATCAGTTATTTGCTATCGATCCAGTTACAGTTCTACCAACTTCAGCAAATTAAAACATTTTCAATATAACAGGAGAAAGAGAAATGCAATGGCCAGGCCAGGGTTTGAACCTGGGACCCTCCTAACTGATTAATAATTTCTATCTGAACCATTTTTGTTTCAGGAAAGAGAGGACAATTTCAACCTGTGTCTTCAGTTTGCCACGTCCAATGTAAAGTACCATAGATTTCTCGACGTTGACAGCCACAAAATTACAGCTGTTTTGAAAGGGTTTGTATAAATATATATATATTATGTGAATGACTGTGCGGGATGTACATACTGTACATGTCCTAATCGTCATGTTGCAGACTTAGCAGGTTCATTTGCGATTTGATATAGTGTCCACCTCAAGTAAAAATTGTCTCTGGTAAATGCTGGCACATGCAGACAGTCACTTCACTTAAAGTACACAGGCTCCCTCCTAAGGAACATAGGGTCCCTTCCACCTCAAGTAAAGAGGACCCCTACACCTCAAGTATTAAGGACCCCTCTACCTCAAGTACAGAGGATTTTTACCACCTCAAGTATAGAGGATCACTTCTACGTCAAGTACTAAGGACCCTTCAACCTCAAACATAAAGAACCCCTCAACCTCAAGTACTGAGGACCCTTCCACTCTAGTACTGAGGACCCTTCCATTCTAGTACTGAGGACCCTTCAACCTCAAACATAAAGGACCCCTCTACCTCAAGTACTGAGGACCCTTCGGCTCGAGTATTGAGGACCCTTCCACTCTAGTACTGAGGACCTCTCAACCTCAACTACTAAGGACCCTTAAACCTCAAACAAGTACCCCTCCACCTTGAGTTCAGAGGATCCCTCCACATCAAGTACAAATGATCATGAACACCCACCACAAAGGGTCCAGGTCTAATCCTTCATTACTTCTCCCGTTACATCAACTGACACTTAAATAATACCCAGCAAATGTGATGTGTTTAATATGTTCATATGTTTTAGGCTGGAAAATTACTCCAGTTTCAGTTATCAGATTAGTATGATTAGGAAGAACTCTCCCTCTGCAAAATGTTCTTCTAATTTTGAAAAATGGAATTAGTAAATTAATGTTTTGTAAATTCGCAATGTTCATCTTTTTGAATATACTTATTGTTGTGGATGAATATTGATTTAGGAATTTTAGTTCTTGAACCTCAAGAAAAATCCTTCTAGTAGATTCTTTTGGAGTTATCATACGATTTCACTCATTTAAACTATATGTATTAATTCAACAATATCATACTTGCTTACTCTCCCTATTTTGGAGGGAAACTCCTAATATTGGACCCTAAAATTGAGCATTTTCAACCAATGAATTTGCAAAACTATTTCCATTTTCTAAGATCTGATGATCTCATTGAAAACAACAGCTCAAATGATGCTATTGGAAGTGATTTTTTCCCTAGGGTATACATAATCACATTTTATTTATGCTTTAATTCTGAGCATGCACAATCTCGCCCATGGAAATTGAAAAAGAAATGGCACGTATGCCATATACTATGGTCCTGATGATTGCTGCATAGCATTCCAAACATATAGAGGTCAAGCAAACAACAAAGTGTGTTTTGTGGTGTTGAAAATCCTTGGTTGTTTGAATGGGTTATAGTCTACACTTCACTGACAAAGTCTGTGTTCGGTCAACTTGAGGGGATAAGCGCCAGCTTACCGGGCCCTCAGAGATTCGAAAGTCCTGCCCCTCCAGGTCAAGCTCTAAGGTCTGACAGCTCCTTAGATGCGGACAGGCTGTCACAGCTACTGCGGTCTATGGGAACACGTTCTCACTGCCCTCCTATGTGGTTGAAAATCTTTTTTTTTTTTTATGTTTCTATAGTAACCTGGATCACTAGTGACCCCCCTGCCGGGGATCCACCCGAGAACACTATCATATTTTCTACCTAAGGAGTGTTGGATTTCTCTTTTCTTTTTTTTCTAGGAACATTATTGACATATCAATAGGTAAAGATGGCCATGACACTGTTGTAGTGGGTTGAACGGCTTTAATCGAGAACATGTGGACTAGTTTGGACATATTAAATTTGGGTTACCTGCATGTTTATATTTGAAATTTGTTCTGATGATGGCACATCTTATTCCGTCTTTGCATATTGCAGAGTTATCTTCTCTTGGGAGCAGGTATTGATTGTTACGTCACTTGTTTGTGAGAGGAACGTCATCATTTTTTGAGAAAACGACGTAATTTTCTCACACAAACCAATGACGTAACAATCAATACCTGGTACCAAGAGAAGATAACTCTGCAATATGCAAAGACGGAATAGGTCGTAACTAGTTAAGGTAATAGGATTGTGTCACCATTTCTCAGCAGAATTTATTAAATTTTGTAGTTATATTGCTTTGAAGTAAAAAAAAAAACAGCCACAATAAAAATATAGGTTCTGACCGTTGTCAAAATTTTAAGGATTTTAAATGGTTTATGTAAAAAGGAGTGATTTTTGAAGAAAAAAAAGAAAGACACGATTTTTTGCAAAATAATGTCGATAAAAATGATACTGCCATAGATTAGTATTGCATTAATGTATATCAATTTAATAAATGCTGAAATTGTGTAAAATAAATTATCTATAAACGATTAAAAATTGACGCTTTATAATAAAACCATATACACATAGTAATTGAATGGAAAAGTTGTCTTTTTGAAAAACTTCACAGTAGTGAAATAGGTAGCCAGTTTCCTGAAGTACAGAAAAATGGACACATTTGACTCATTGATAAAAAACAACTGAATTAATGCCTAAACATACAATATTCATCAGTTTAATATTAAACATTTGAATATGCGGAAATTGTGATACTGTCTCCCTGCATTGGATTTTCAACTAGGGATGTACTTCTTATTTCCGTTTATCAATACACTCCTATGACCTTAACGTATTCTTGATTAAAGCCGTTCAACCGAGCACGACGTTGTCATGGTCATCTTTACCTATTGATAACTCTACTGCTACGGCCGGACTCTTGTATTCCTTGTGGAATCCGTCTGCTGGGCATCATCGAACTCCACTGAACTCTTCGCACAGACGTTAGATCTCCCACTCCACGTTATTGTTATTGACATATGTATTTTATCGTCTTTGGTTACGGTACAGGCTGTAAAAATGACATGTCTTTGATCAATTCACCAAATTTTGTTTATTTACAGGACAATCAACAAATTTTTGATTCATTCACAAGACAAGAAGGCAAATGCTTTACGGAAGTTAAGCGATGAATTCCTTGCGGCTCCTGTGTTTGAAGGTCGCGACACGGGGAAGGTATTTATATTTTGATGACTTTTGAGGAGGTCAGAATGTGGAACTCTTTGGGTACTGTTCTCTAGTAATGCAGAACAACATATTGGGTATCCAGGGGTGTACAACTTTACCTATAGAATACTGGCTCACAGGTTGATTTTGAAAACTTCTACTACCCCGACCTATATTACCATGGTATATATTGAAAACATTTACTAGCCCCCAACATAAAACCCACAAGCCCCAGCTGTCGGTCTAGTGGAATGGATCCTCCCTTCCTTATACATGTATACCAGACAAGATTTTGGGTTCAATCTACAACTGCCTGTTGCGTCTTTTCAGGTTCGACCAGTTGAAATGGTCGAGCTGAATAAACAAAAACACCTATGATGTAAAGACAACTAAATATGAGAGTCTACATAAAAATTATAGCAATAAAACTAATAGTTATCTTCTATTGAAATTCCATCTGACTTGTTCAATCATAAAGAAATGTGGATTGTCATTGGCTCTGCATAAATATTGTCAAGTTGTATGTGTGTGGATTACAATTAAGTTATTAAGTCATTTAATATTTGTTTTTCATCTTATATATGAGTTTAATATAGTTAATTGAAATCCAGCACCTCTTTAATTTAGTGTCTTGGCATAGATTTTCCCCAAGTTTCATATTTTTTCTTTTTTTTTTTTTTTCAGAGTGACACCCACTATGCACTGCTTTCTCTGTTATTAAATCTATCAAACTCACCCTTACTCCATGAATATGTGGAACAGCCGAGGCTGCCGAAGGTGGAAGGTATGGTGTAGGAAATAAGCATAAATAGAGGTTCCATAATGAGTGACAGTGGTTTATCAACTCTCGTAACTTAATTTTCAAACTTTAAAAAAGTTGAAAGAGTGAGATATGAAAAGTACAATTTTGTCACTTGGTTGTACAAGTAAACTATTCAAATTGTTCGCTCAGTCATAGCTTGACAAAGAGACCAGTTGGTGTAGAAATGTTGTGACACATTTAATATGTACATTGTTTGTGTAAAAAGTAAAACTTTGATAATCCTTTTCTTAAATTTTGTATTTTGTCTGAAAATACTTCAATATACATGTATAGAGACATTTTCGCCTCATTTCAACCTAAAAAAACCTGCCCTCCTTAGAAAGGGTGAATATATTATGACAGTGAATAATAGTACACAGAATACCATAATCTAATAATATAATGAGAATGACAAAATCAATGTGGGGCAGGTATCACTGGTGAAGGGCGAATATTGAACTTGGCATAAGCTTCCTAGTAGACTGTTAATAGTCTGAAGTATTAACGGTCTTCTCTGACATTCGCTCGATAACCATTGTTCCCACCAATTGGAGTTGTCTTCCCATAACCCGACTATAGAACAAGACAAGTTTCCATGACGTCGGACAACAATACATGTGGGCGGAGCTATGCAAATCTCCGCAAATAAGACACAATTGTAGCTGTGGACAACATCAATCAAGACTCATGCAAATTTCAAGTTGTTACTTTCATCGAACAGATCACACATTGATAAGTTTTGAAAATGAAATTTGTGTCCGCTGATCATGATCAGACTAATGAATAAAATTGTTATGTACCATTCACAGAAAAATATCGTAATTATAAGGAATAGTTTTTGGCTAAGGTGTTGCTTTTCTGGCAGCAGCGTCAACATTAAGATTTTGCATTCAAGTTAGTTTCTCTGCAGCTGTAAATGCTACACCAACCAAACTTGACATGTGCATTGATGGTCAAAGCGGGACACATTCCATCCGAATGGCATGTCGATTTTGGTCAGGTTATTTCTTATGAAATGTTAAGTCCAATTCAGCGTGTACATATTGAAAAGATGGTTTCAAAATAGCCTTCCTTCAACGATGCTGTAGTGGTTCTTCAGCCCGTTCTGTCTACCACAGTGTATAGGTAGCACACAATGACTTATGATCCAACTAATTATTTAATTGTCGTATCTGTGTTTCATTGTCAAATAAATGAAGTCTGGAATAATAAGACCTGTGTCATTCCGTGTGATGTCAACAGAAATTTCAAACGAAGAGTTAGAATTTTGAAGTTTATCACGAGTCTTTGCTGAGCTTTAAATTTCAAAAATCGTATCCCGAGGGTTCGGGTTTCTCTGTCTGTATTGCACAGGAGTGATTAACCCTTTCTCCCCTAGGTAAAATTAGTAGACTCTACTATGCATTTATGGGGAGGAGTCCATTATGGTCTACAGTGGTGAAAGGGTTAATTTTCTCCATAAAGCATGAAAATAAGTTACAACATAACGAGCACATAAGAAACACGATCACATAAAGAGGTGACCTTGGTTACCGTGCATAAAGTAATGACATATTGGCGATGGTTTCAGAATTAAAGTTGGTGTAAGTTGTCTTTTCCTAGGTAAGTAAAGACATATTTTTTTTTTCCTCGCAAAATTGAAAGGACACGTGAAGTGTGGGAGAATATATATCTTTCTTTAAAGTTAAATATGTGTTGTCATGTAATTGTGATGTCTTAAAAATTCATTCCTTGACCTGAGAGTGATGTATCGCTGCATATTTTCTTCGTTTACAGCACCAAAAGACACATTTGATTGGACAGCCTATCTCCTGGAGGGTGAAGAGGAACAATCTCGTCTATATATATCCGATATAGAGGTGAGAAAATTTCGGATTAATATTTCTTTATCTAATTAAATGGATAACCTGCTGTTAGACCGTCCTTCTGACAATGTTTCTTCCTTCTCCAGCGTGTTTAAACAGTATTTTGATAAATTTTGTTGCACTTGGTATGCATCTGTGTAAATGTTTATAATAATGAGATATAGAGGTGAAAGACCGACAGGAATTTTTATCATTAAGTATATCATTTATTCATTTTATATTGTATTTTTATAAATCATTTCAATTAAATAATTCAGATTTGTTCGAATGATCAGATTGAGCTCTTTGAGACATTAAAAGGGGTTTGAAGGGATAATTATGTTTTAAGTTGAAGTTTTAGATCAGGGATTCATTATTTTATATTCAACGTCGCCCAGTATAAAGTAAATTGTAAAGCAATAATTTTATCAACTTTTAAAAAATCCTGCGACTTGATCTTATGTTGTAAACCATGGGTTTATACATATGTACAGTCAAACTTCCATGAATCAAACTTCAAAGTTTCCGATTTCTTAATGTGTCGAACTTGTAACAAATTCCATATGTTTTCCTTGAATCACACTACTTATATATCAGGGGTTTTGCCAGCTTTGGGAAAGGGCCCCAGAGCAGGAATTGGAAAAATATCATTGGTATTTGGCAAAAATTGGGAAATATCATCAATGTTTTCCACACGTACATGTTTGGGAAAATATCATAGTTTGGGGGGGGGGGCTTAAATATGATTAGCAAAAGTTTTCCTCTAGCTGTTTCTTACAGTAAAACGTAAAGCATTAAAAAAAATACATGATTTTTAAGTTTTTTTGTTTATTAAGTTTCAAATGTTCGTTATCTATGTACTTTGAATGCTCCTTCATGGTATTAAAAATTGGAATGTTGCACATATAATGACTGTATATAAACATGCTTTTTAATCCAATTGGGAAAATAAAGACTGAAATTGGGAAAATTCAGGGTATTTTTTTAATTGGGAATGGGTTCCTGTACCGGACCCTATAAACACCTAGCAAAAACCCTGTATATTACATTAATTCTGTTATGGAGGCATGTTAGTCCAGGGGGCACGGAAGTCTAGTGGTAGGATGCCGGACTCGTGACCGAAAGGTTGCAGGTTTGAGTCACGGCACGGCACTGTGTTGTATCTTTGAGTAGGATACTTTACTCAGCTTGTTCAAGTCTACTCAGCTGTAAATGAGTATGTGGTTAGGCAGTGCTAGAATTGTAGAATGCTAGCTGTGAGTGCTGTTTGTAAAGGCCCTATAACCATGGATTATAATTTGTGAACCCCTTTGAGGCGACCTACAAACTAGGTTTTGATAAAGCGGTATATAAAAACCTCGAATTATTATTATTACTGATGAATTAAACTTCATGAGTCAAATTTCTATCTGTTTCCAAGTATAACCCATGTCATTGTGAAAACATCAAAAATTGCAACTTTACTAATAAATGAAAGTGAAAAAATTACCTGTACATTTACACAGGCATAGGCTTTGGAAATTTTATGATGAACAAAGAACTGTTGAACTTGATAAGATCACTGCACAAACTACAATGTATAAATAAACATGCTATTCTAAATACTGTAAATTCAATATTTATGGATTTCAAGTTTAAGTTAAATTTTGTAGTCTGTAAGTTGCGTCATTATGAATCACATTCAGTCTTTGTACAGGATCTCAATGACGTTTGGTGTTTAACATTTGTGAGTTAAAGTGGGACGGCCCTAAGACATGAAAGTCTGAAATTGTTTTAAATTTTGACTGAATCAGTCACAAATGACGTCATGAAAAGTGACGTCATACATGATTGGCTAAGCAGAATCTTTAGTCTTAGATTGTTTCATGATCCCTGGCCCGATGTTTTTATTTTTTCTCAATGTTCCCGCAAAGTTCAAAAACATAAAATAATATTCAAATAAATCATGTGTAAAGAAACTATTGCAAAGTGGAATCAATCATTTGATACACAGACACCATTTCGTAAAATGTTCTAGTCTGAAGATGACTGGATTGATGAAGATGATGACGAGGATGAGGAGAACTCTCCCAGGGGAGGTAACCCGAACACCTCGGAAGATACTGCCCCACCTCCTTTTCCGGATGTTAGTCTATCAACCATCCAACCTGATGAAAGTACGCTGGTTGCCATGGACAACACTCCTCCTGTTGAGACAGGATTTGATTGGCTGACAAGGAACGTCGTGGTTCAGTACTGGTGTGGACAGAGTGCCGATGACACGGACAGCCATTTTTCTAACCTCAATCGTGATTGGTCAGTTCTTGGAAAAAAATCTTTCGTTTATAGATTTCATAATGTTTTGATTTAAGTGAAACAGGTCTTTATTCCACCAATGTCAAAAGTTGTTTGTTTTTTTTCTCCACTTTTTTATATATTAAAAACTCATAGGTTGATTCCTATTTGTAAGTTAAATCAAAGCAACTGTAGGTACACAAATAAAAGGAAAAAAGGGGTTTTCCTTCCAAGACACTAGGTAGTAGGTCATGTTTTGATTACAATGTAAAATATGAAACTTATGCATATTTGTCTTCATTCTTGTTATTCTCCAGGCAGTCGTGTCAAGGACAGCCAGAGGTCAAAAATTGTTCATGTTACGTCATTTTCCTATCAGATTCTATGTTAATTAATTTACTTTTCGAAAATTAATTTTCCTGTCTTTATTTTTTAATAAAAAACATCGAAAGGCATAAGCTAGAGAATTACCCAGTGCTTCTATTGGTAATATTTATATAATTACTGGTTTCATAGAATTCTAACCATGATAAGTTAATTGGCAAAAACAGTTTTCTATGGCAAAATTTGCATTGTGTCTATTGGAATAATGTCAAAGTATAATTCATATTATGCTGGGATGAAAAGTGTTATCTGAACAACAGAGGCACAGATAATTATATAAACATTACCACAAGAAACTCAGGATAATCCTGTTACAGCATACCAAGTTTTATTAAAATTCGAAGTCAAACAAAGTCCCGAACATATTTTGAAAAAAAAAAGTAAATTAACTTTAGTAAAATTCAATGGGAAGCTGACGTTACATGAAGGACTTTTGACCTTTGACCTGTACTGTTAATACTCCATATTGACTGATTTTTAAAAACATTATTCAAGTTGTTTTCTGTAAAATTAAACAAATTTTTACAAATACAGATACATTAAGTGTACTATTCTGAACGTGAAAATATTGTTGAGAATATTTTTATGAGAAATCCACATGGACCAATTTTTTTCTAAAATCGACAATATAATTTTAATGTAAACAATTCAGTTAAAACAAGGTACTTTGCTAGACTGCAAAACTAAACAATTTTTTTTATTTGCAGGGAGTCGTACAAAGAGAGGACACACCCGCTGTATACTAAAAGGAAACAGACGATTATCACGGAAACACCTCTTATCCGAGAAATTCTCTGGTCCGTATATATATTTAGTTCATCCTAGGAAAACAAAGAAAAATAATGAAAAAAAAATGTCTTGACTTTCAAAAATATGCATGCAACATCTCTGAAGATGAGGTGCATGGAAAATGAAATTCAAATAAGTTGCTTTTTAGCCCACCATCATCTGATGGTGGGCTTTTCAAATCACCCTGCGTCCGTCGTCCGTCGTCCGTCGTAAACAATTCTTGTTATCGCTATTTCTCAAGAAGTACCAGAGGGATCTTTCTCAAATTTTATATGTAGGTTCCCCTTGGTCCTTAGCTGTGCAGGGCAACTTTTGAGACTGATCGGATAAATAACATGGCCGACAGGCAGCCATCTTGGATTTTGATAGTGAAAGTTTGTTATCGCTATTTCTCAGGAAGTACCAGAGGGATCTTTCTCAAATTTTATATGTAGGTTCCCCTTGGTCCTTAGCTGTGCAGGGCAACTTTTGAGATTGATCGGATAAACAACATGGCCGACAGGTAGCCATCTTGGATTTTGATAGTGTGGGTTTGTTACCGCTATTTCTCCGGAAGAACTAGAGGGATCTTTCTTAAATTTTATATGTAGGTTCCCCTTGGTCCTAGCTGTGCAGGGCAATTTTAGAGACTGATCGGATAAACAACATGGCCGACAGGCAGCCATCTTGGATTTTGATAGTGAAAGTTTGTTATCGCTATTTCTCGGGAAGTACGGGAGGGATCTTTCTCAAATTTTAAATGTAGGTTCCCCTTGATCCCTCGTTGTGTATGTTATATTTTGAGACTGATCATAAAAACAAAATGGATTAAAAGAAGAACTAAACAGATCTTTCTCATATTGCAATGATCGATTCTATTTCTTTCACATTAAGTACTGTACTAGTAAATATGTGAAATGACAAACTCACTTTGAAGGTTGGCTTTCATACACATCAGTATTAAGTTTAGATCAAAAGTTACCTCAAGGTGCATTTACTGTTAACATGACTCGATCAAACAGATTAGAGGAAAGAAGAGAAAATATCGAACTGACAAAGAACTAATGAAGATGGTACAAAGGTGGGCGCCAAGATCCCTCTGGGATCTCTTGTTTAAATTATTAAGTTGTAAAAATAATTGAAGTGAAATTTCCTTGAAATGACGAAAAATAAGTGATATATAGCATGTGAAATTCTGTTGCAAAAAAAAAATATTGAGTTAGAAATGAGTTGTTCAACACAAATCAAATTACCATAAAAATTTGCGTAACCACAATTTTTTTTGGTGTTGAAATTTTGATATTGAAGCGAATAACCGCCTTCTGTTGAGATATATATTAAGTAATTCTGAACAATTTTGAAGGCAAGTAATTGAAATCCACCAATTATCAAATTCTAAATATAGAGATTGGAAATTCCCTAAAGATTCAGCACATCCCGATTGCTGCACAATAACAATGGCATCTGCAGGAGACTAGGGCCGTTTTTCATTAACGCAGTCCAAACGGTTGAACCGGCTGGACAAGAGTTGTTCACTTATAAAATAAGGTCGGACCTAGTAATCTGATGCTGCTTTCAGGCGAGCCTTAACCAAGCCTTGCAAGGCCTGCATAAACTTTTGCTGGTCCGCAAGGTTTTATACTTGAAAACTTCACATTTAAAAATGGACGTACCGGTTGTTCCGCAGAAAGGAACAGGCCCTAGGCCCTAGGGGAACGTAAAAAACAATTTGTTCATATTAAAAAAAATGGTAACGGGGGCTTAGCTAGCCCTTATTTTGAGTGGATTCACTTAGGAGCGAGTCCAGGGGAGGGCCTTGGTTGAGGAGCGAGTCCAGGGGAGGGCCTTGGTGGAGGAGCGAGTCCAGGGGAGGGCCTTGGTAGAGGAGCAAGTCCAGGGGAGGGCTTTGGTAGAGGAGCGAGTCCAGGGGAGGGCCTTGGTAGAGGAGCGAGTCCAGGGGAGGGCCTTGGTAGAGGAGTGAGTCCAGGGGAGGGCCTTGGTAGAGGAGCGAGTCCAGGGGAGGGCCTTGGTAGAGGAGTGAGTCCAGGGGAGGGCCTTGGTAGAGGAGCGAGTCCAGGGGAGAACCTTGTTAGAGGAGCGAGTCCAGGGGAGGGCCTTGGAAGAGGAGCGAGTCCAGGGGAGGGCCTTGGTAGAGGAGCGAGTCCAGGGGAGGGCCTTGGTAGAGGAGGGAGTCCAGGGGAGGGCCTTGGTAGAGGAGAGAGTCCAGGGGAGGGCCTTGGTAGAGGAGAGAGTCCAGGGGAGGGCCTTGGTAGAGGAGGGAGTCCAGGGGAGGGCCTTGGTAGAGGCGACAAGGGGGTACAAGCAGTTTTTCTGTTTGAGACTTAGTGAATTCACCTTCCAACTAGTGTATAGGCAGCTATACGTCTGGGTAAAAGAAAAGTATTTATTTGGACAAATTTTTCCAATTTTTTTCCAAGGGTCTGTTTCTCCAAACCTCTGTTTTATAAAGTATTTCACTATTAAGTAAAATGATGGTCTGACATTATTGTGTTACAGGATGCTTGGCGGAGTGGCGGATCTGTTCCTTTTCATCTATAATGGCCACAGGTTTCTGGTGCGAGAGGACGTGGTTCTGTCTCATCTCACAGATGTAAGTCTTCACGTGACATTTATCTTGTTGTGTGTAGTACAACAGAAAACAGGATTTTATGTGTATTTTTGTTGCAGAAGATATAATATGTCTACAAGACTATACAGTGGAACCCGCTTATTATGATATTCTATTTGCCAGAGAAAAATATCATCATAACCGATATATCATAATAACCGATATATCATAATATACGATATATCATAATAACTGATATCATAATAACCGATATATCATAATAACCGATATATCATAATAACCGATATATCATAATA
>NW_018480072.1:842978-912887 GCF_002113885.1 Mizuhopecten yessoensis | reverse complement strand
CAGCTCCTGCAGATTCCGACTACAAACAGAGCACATTACATCTCCAGCACACGCGCAGGCATACACACATAGAGAGATATTAGCCAGGTGGTATAGGACTAGTAGTTAGCGCCTGAGAAGGCAGCTCCTGCAGATTCCGACTACAAACAGAGCACATTACATCTCCAGCACACACGCAGGCATACACACATAGAGAGATATTAGCCAGGTGGTATAGGACTAGTAGTTAGCGCCTGATAAGGCAGCTCCTGCAGATTCCGACTACAAACAGAGCACATTACATCTCCAGCACACGCGCAGGCATACACACATAGAGAGATATTAGCCAGGTGGTATAGGACTAGTAGTTAGCGCCTGAGAAGGCAGCTCCTGCAGATTCCGACTACAAACAGAGCACATTACATCTCCAGCACACACGCAGGCATACACACATAGAGAGATATTAGCCAGGTGGTATAGGACTAGTAGTTAGCGCCTGATAAGACAGCTCCTGCAAATTCCAATGCTAAATACATAACTCTCATAAAATACTGTATTTATCCTGCAATAAGCCCAGGGGGCCTACACATATTTTCTGACTCTAAGGCCCCTTTCATATATCGGGTTCAACCAGTGGAAACAGTTGAACCTGTTTTTAAAAAAAACCAGGCACAGATCTGAACCGAGGCTGACCTCGGGAATATTCGGAACTTGTACATTGAGGTGTCCAGACGTACCTGACCGAAACTAAAATGCTGACTATTTTTAGTTTTCGTTATTTCTTTCTTAAACAATGTCAAGCCACATGTAGTTTTTACGATACATTATGTAATTCAGTGGACGGATGAAAGAAGGGCATAATATTTTTGATGCATATTAAAAACTCTGAAACTGTGCATGTTTAGCTCTACTTATAGAACGGTCCAAGTGCGTTCGTTTATGTAGAATATCTCGGCGCCACCTGTCCCGGTTCAACAGGGAACGCAAATGTAACTAAAGTAAATTTGAGGGGCCCCGGGGTAGGGGGGTTACAGGATATTGAAATAACAAATACTGGCATATTGTCGCAAAAATATTGTAATGTAATAATACACATAATCTTGCTCAGAATTCTCTGGAGGCGTCCCTAAGGGAGTTTACAGAGCATGCCGCCTATATTCACGACCTGCTCAAGTTTGAACAAGAGGTGATCGACCAGAGCTGTTGCTATGGCGACAGTAATGGCTCGTCAAGTGGACGTGGCATCTGTCAGACGCTCGAAGCCTTCTCCCAAGTGGTGGCTCGCTGTATAAAAAGTCTGCGACAGGAACTGACCACGATAGAAAAAATTGTTATCAAACAAGGTGAACTTTAAGATTTACTTAGTTTTCATGTTTTCAGTGTCATTTAATAATTCAGAAAAGTGAAAGCCCACAAACTTGTTCAAGTGAGAGAGAGAAAAAAATTGGGCCCACGAAAAAATGGCCTCGAGGTTCAAGAAAGGAATGTGTTCTTGTTTAAAGTACTGCTAATGATTCTAATTCTTTTCTAAAAAAGATGCTTTATTCTTGGCAAGAAAAGAATTCATATGAACTATATATTTGTTAATGTGTATAGTTATTAAGGATTTTTTGACATGTAATTGTGTAGGGTGAAAAAACAATTTCCAGGAACAAAATTACAAAAATGGTTCAGTTTTGAAATTAAAGCACTATTTCAGTACTTTATTTCTGGTTGTGTCTTTGCAAGTTGAACACACTATACATCGTGAAATCATTATCATCGTACAATTTTTCAATATTACAGAAGAGACTTTTACCCTGGCCATGCTGCACACCAGATTAAAACCATGGTTACCAAAGGTCAAGGTCATTCATTCAATATATGAGAGAGGAGTGAAAGAGGCAGAGTGGTTGCCAGGCAACTACCAGAAGGCGTCCCAGTTACTCAGTGTTCTGTATGATGCTGTATTAGAACATGATGCCATGGGTACTTTGACCTCAGAAATGGTGAGTGTCTTAATTTCTTCACTCTGTCAAAGATAAACTTTTGACAGCTTTGATTCCAAATGAATGACTTCCTGATAATGTCTGGTTTTCCACAACCTTGAAAACCTGCAGGCACGTCCTTAAATGACCATTACAGCTGTTAATAGGACTTACAACACAAACAAACCAAGTAAATCCTGATAATGCTGTAAAAATGCAAAGATGTTAAACAGTTTGAGCTAAGAGGAAATTGAGTAGGTTTCATCCAAAGTTATTTTACTTTTAAAAGATGCATATTTTTGTTTTTGTCCAAGACACTGCTTATAAACCATGGGTTGTAAGATGTGTTTTATATTTATGGATAAGAAATGTTTAATATTTTTTCTAAGATATGTTTAATGTTTGTTTCTTAAATGCTTTTAACATTTGTTTCTGACTTAAAGTGTTTGATGTTTGTTGGGGCCGCGTTGTCAAGTGGTTTAGGCGTCTGACATTCTGCTACCACTGGCCCACTAACACTGGGTCGCGGATACTAGACCTACGTGGGGCAGTCGCCAGGTGCTGGCCGTAGGTCAGTGTTTTTTCCCCGGGAACTCCGGCTTTCCTCCACCACCAAAACCTGGCACGTCCTTAAATGACCATAGCTTTTAATAGGACGTAAAACACAAACAAATCAAAAATCTGCCCAAGACATATTTAACGTTTGTTTCTCTAAGAGTTTATATGTGTGCTGATTTGTGTTTGTTTCTGTTCAAGATGAATATGTTGCTGCCGATGTGGATAGAGACGTGTAAACCTTACCTTGACATCATAGACGATTGGGTCACCAAGGGCAACCTGCCGGACCCCATGGAGGAGTTCATCGTCAAAAGGTCAGCCAGTGCATTTACAGCATGATTTTGGTTGTCGGTAGACCATACTATAACGGGGCCGCTGTCGCCTGGTACTGGTTGGTGGTGGTTTTTCTTCAGGTTCTCCAGTTTTCCTCCACCACCAAAACCTTGCATGTCCTTAAATGACTATAGGTGTTAATAGGACATGAAACAAAACCAAAGTATACTATAACCTTGTTAGAACGCATCCAGCCATTTCTATGCCTCATCACAAAGTTGTGCTTGACATATGCTGTAACTCTTGTCTGTACCTAGGTCTGGCCAGTTAAGTTTGCATTTAGGTCAGTCACAGACTAAGTACTGCAGCTAGTGTAACACAAGTTCATAAAAGTATGTATATTTCAAGTAACCTGACTGAAAAAAGGGTAGGTTGTTTGGGATTTACTTTTTATTTGAATGGGGGGGAGGGGGGGGGTGAAATATCACCAAACATAGTTACACAGAACTTTTTTTTCTTTTCTATTATATTTTTAAGTATTTTAAATAACAATATGGGATCAAAATTTAGTTTTGATACCTGCCTATGAAGTAGAGAGGTGTTATAAAGGCACGGACATTTAAGTGCGTTCTAGTGAGATATAATTGTTAGGTAAAAACTATGGTGAGTCTGTGAACCTGAAACAAACATTTTATTTTTTGCCTTTAGCACCTTTTTGAGTAGAACATGTTACACAACATTTTTGTGACCTTGACCTTTGTGACCTTGCTTTAATTAATCGGTCAACAAGGTCACATTCAGAAAAAAGATTGGTAAAAAAGATCATATCTTGGTAAAGATTGGTCTCTTTTGATGTCGAAAAATATTGGTCACTTTTCATATCCAGGTAAAGATTGTCATTTCTCCCATTTCCCTGTGTGTAAGATAGAGCTGTCCAGGGTAAGAAAGGGGTGTAGGAAATATTTCTATCTTACACCCCATTTCACGTGACGAGACATCACAATGGATCAACAATGACGTGACGTCATGAACTCTCCGATGCCGCAATGCGGAAAAGGCGACGTGATGAAATTAAAACCTTTTACTATATATTTACCGTACACATAAGAAAGATGTGATTAATTTTCTGTGCAAACAATGTTTACAAATATGGGATATGCTTAATCTGGCTGGCTGATGCGTTTTTGTCTCAAAAGCTCAGGGGGAAAATTGATATTTTCAAAATGGTGGCCAGTCCAAACTCATTTTCATGGTTTCTGGGCTTATTCTGGTGGTTGAAATGAGAGAGAAATACTCTTTCATGCCCAAGAGTGTAGGATAGGGACATTCTACCCTCGGGATTTTCAAATTTGGCAAAACCCACGGCAAAGCCTTGGGTTTTACCAAATTTGACAACCACTCGGGTGGTATGTCCCTATCCTACACCCCTGGGCATGAAAGAATCTGGTAATATTGTCTTCAGGGCGAGATTGATCACTATTTAATATAACTGAGTGTTTTCCGACTTAAATATACTTATGTTTTCATGTGTTACATGACCAGATCTAGCGTGTTCATGATAAACAAATATTTTTTTATAGAAATGAAAATGTGCGATCCCTGGATGAAAGCTTTTGGGAGACAGCCTTCACTATCCATATCCCCTCCGACAAAAGTCTGATGGAGGAATCAGTCTCACGCCAAACAGGGTCAAGGTCACTGGACAGCAGCCAAATCAAAGGTCAGATCATAATTTCTATGTCATTTACAGATTTAAAACACATTTCTTAGGAATGCCAGTTTTGTGATAAGGATCTATAGGATTCGTAATTTTAAAAGAGGGAAAACAAATCGACATTTTTCTGTTATCAAATTTTAAAAGCAACCTGCTCCTTTTTTGGGTGATATGAGTGCTACAATTATATACATAAATACCAGAGGCAAACCTCAAAAACAATCAGCACTATAATGTGTCTATGTTTGAAGGATTCCAATAACACTCACTGCCAAAACCTGTAACCATGCACTGGACGTGTGGCTTAGATACATTATTCCTGAGAAGAGTGTTGTCCTGCATAAAAATTGCAGCAAAGCCTGAATGGGGTTGACATACTCGCCAACTTTTTTTAATTTCCGTGGGGGAGATTACGCATGCTCAGAATTAAAAGCATAAACAAAATGTGTGTATGTACACCCTAGAGGGAAAAACAACACTTTTCAATGGCATTGTTTGAGCTGTTCTTTCAGATGAAATCATTAGATCTTAGAATATAGGAATAGTCTAGCAAATTCACTGGTTGAAACTGCTCAATTTTAGTGTCCAAAATCGGGAGATCTGGCAAGTATGGATTGAACTCTGGATCTCGTATCATTATACTGTCACTAATGACGGGCTGATGATTTAAAAATTGATTGGTTTGCATTTTGAGGTTCTGATTATCTTTTACAAATTCCATAATATATATAATCAGTTCATTAATGAAAACAAAGTGTGAAACATATACAATGTAACGCAGGGCTCGTATTAACGGTCACCATGACACTTTTTAGACTTTGCGACAAAAAATTCAGTTTGGCAAGTTTGTTTAAAATCATAGGAATAAATGATTTTCAATATATACTTTAAAAGTATATTCTGAAAGTCATCTATTTTTATGAGTTTTGCTATATGATTGGCAAGACTGCATAAAAAATGCTTGAAATCCATTCAATATAAAGAAGGAAACTTGATATATCGTTTGTCTATTGATGTAATACCGTAGTGTTCTCACTTTATTTGGGTATTCAGTTCCACAAAATTATAAACCGATAATGTAATCAATCATCAATCAGTTTACTACTTCGGATTACAAACCAATTATGGATTAGGATTTTAAATAGATTGCCCATCATTAACTGTCGCTGTAACCAACATAGTCCACAGTGGTACCCATGTCCTTATAGAACTACAGTTCAAAACAAAATTAAGGGGAAGTTACTCTATGTAAGAAAAACTTCAGTGGAGCTCTCTAAGTGTTTTGTTCACAGTGGGACAGGAAACCTTAACTACATCTTGATCAGAACCTACCTCAAGTTTAATACTATTGTCTATTGGAAACGATACAGTCCTATATTATATATATTTATTGCCCTTGTTGAAGGGAAAAACAATTCTTTGTTTTTCCAAAATCAATCCTGTTTCAAGAAGGCGAAGCCCAAGTCAAATATGATTAATTGAGGAGAAACAAAAAGCTGTGTTTTACTACCATAAGGGAAATAAACAATAATCCAATAGTATATATGTTCAGGTTGAGGCGCCAATGTTGTCGTCTGCTTCGGCCATTCGGAACTTGGTTGTTGTAGCTCTTGCCAATTTTTCTAGAGAAGCTCATGATCAGAATAAGGGAAATATGATTAGGGAAACCTTAGCCCATGAGGGTGACATGATGTTTTATTACCCTTATATTATCAATATCATCCAATCAAACATGCTGTTATAAAGATGAGGTATAGTACTTGCAATGGCTACAGGTGCTCTGCCTTGCCACTGTGCAAAATGAAAAAGTTTGAAGTGACTATAACCTGGATATCTTCATCGTACGATATTTCCAGATTTTTTACCATGCGATAGTTCTTTCAGACCATGCAATAGTGTTTCCTAGTTGTTAAAAAATGAATGAAAAATACTGGACTAGTGTAAGTTTACCTATAGTATTTAACCCTTTTACCCCTATATTACTTTGATAAACTCTACCATGCATTGGTCTAGATAAGTCCATTATGGTCTATGGTGTTGAAAGGTTAAAGACATTGATTTGCTTGTCGACAGGTATGATCTCACACTGGGCACCTCAGTTTTTACAGCCCATCCTCCTTGAGGTCGTCCTAGCCGGAAAGTCCATGGAGATGTTCCAAGGACTGGGACGCTTAAGAGATGTTGTCGGCAAAAAAGATGATATTTGTAAGTATTTGTAATGATACAAACTTTTAGTGTTGACATGTAGAATGATAAATGCTTAGTGATCTTAGTAATTTATCATACATTATTAGTCCCCTGCCGGTTCCTGAGGGAGGGGGGGACTATAGGTTTGCATTCCGTCCTTCCGTCAAAGAAGTTTGTCCAGGACGTATCTTCTATACTATATCACCTGGAGTAACCAGATTTGGTGTATTAGGACATCTTAGGATGGCGGAGTGCAGAATACAAGATGACGGTCACTATGACCTCACTGTGACCTATGCTTTGATATTTGACCTTAACTTTTGAAAAAGTTTGTCTGAGGCAAATCTTCTATACTTTTTCACCTGGAGTAGCCAGATTTTGTGTACAAAGAAATCTTGCCTGATGGCGGAGTGCAAGAATTAGGTCACTATGACCTATGACTTGACCTTTGAACTTAACTTTTGAAAAAGTTTGTCCGGGCATATCTTCTGTACTATTTCACCTGGAGTAACCATATTTGGTGTACAAGGACATCTTGGGATGGCGGGGTGCAAGAAGTAGGTCAGTATATCCTCACTGTGACCTTTGCTTCCTGACATAGGTGTTAGAGGCGTCACGATTCACCACGATGCACTTGTACCACGATTATTTATATTCGATTTGATTCACGATATATTTTTCCGGATTTTCGATACGTTATGATCTGAATATTAGTGTATGCCGCTTCAGCCGAAACGTCTGTGAGACATTCAATTTCATTGGCTGATCTCTAAATCCTCAGCCAATCGGCTGCAAGGATGCAATTTTCACAAAGCATTCATAACAAAACGGTAGACCGCGGTATGGAAATGCAAGCTTCAAATCAAAAGTGTGGAAACATTTCGGGTTTCAGTGTATCGACGCCTTATATATCTCGTTTTGTTTATATTTTAAAATTAAGGTGTATCTAATTGAAATAATTGAATCGTGGTGCAAATATCGAGATACATATCGATTCGTGGGTAAAGTGTATCGTGACAGCTCTATTAGGTGTACTGTTTGTTAAATATAGAAATCATTACCGGTAGATGACTATGGATTGCCTTGCAATACTCTGCCATGTTATAGGTAGTTTATTAAAATCCATGAAATATGTACATTAAATCCATTTGAGAATAGATGGATCCTTAGAATATCATGTCTTAAACTTTCCAATTACTGAAATAACAGCACCTTTTTTTTTCTTCCATAAATGAAATATTGAAGGTTCCAAAATCACAAATAATGTTTTGTTTAGCCTTATACAGATTCTTGGATTAACGTTGGTTTACATAAATGTATATACCACATTGATGTGTTAGGAATCTAATTTTCAAAAGAGTTCTGCTTTGAGAAATTTTGAGAAATTTGATTCAAAACTTTTATATTTAGTAATTTAGTTAATTGAATAATGACAAATTTGAAAGGTGCACATGACTAGATGAAACAGTCAAAAGGTAATAGTTGTTTGACTCGTTTGAAAGGTACACAGCAATTTCTGTATTGTCATGAATAATGTTAATTTTTTAAAGAAGGTAGATAACTTATGCAAAGAGAGATAACTCTCATTCAAACCCAAGTATGATGTGTAGGGTAGAATGTAACCTTAAATGAACCACTTTTAATACTAAAGCCCCTTTCTCACATTCACGAATCTGAACACGAATAATCACGATTTAACGTTTTTCTTTAAATCGTGTTAGAACGTATGAAGGTCGCGCACTCATTAGTGTTCATTCATGTTAAGTCATGGTCGGTCGCGCGCGGTCGTATGGACGTCGCAGCTCGGCTTAAATCGTGTTATAAATAAGCCGAGCTGAAAAGTCGTATGACAGTCTTGTTCAATTGTATGAAGATCGTGTTCAGTCGTATGAAGATCATGTTCAGTCGTGTTGGGGAGCGTGGGAAGAAACTCATACGACCTTCATACGTTTTAACACGATTCAACAAGACTTTCATACGCCTTTCATATGACTCCCATACGCCTGAACACAGAATCCATACGTTTGTCATACGACCGAAAGAGCCCATCACGTGACTGGGTGAGAACGTTGGAAACCCCCTGAAAGTGAAAGTTCATTCTACAGCCATGCCAAACCTCAGCGGCCGAAACGGCAGCTCTTCCAAGCTAACCTTCAAAAGGGAAACATCCACACCACCAACCATGGATGAACATCCACCCGGTACTTCTTGCGGGTCTTGTTCGTTGTTGAACATGGCGAATACTGACACAGAAATGCTGTTGCAATGCAGCTTATATACTACATGACCCACATGACCAAAATAAACAAAAATATGTCGTATGAAAGTCTTGCTCAGTCGTATGGAGATCGTGTTTATTTTTAAGCCGTCATGTTAAATGAGGTTAAATCGTGTTGTATCGTATGAATATCTTATGACAGTCGTATGAGGGGCGTTTTTGGTCGTATGAGGGGCGTGTTTGGTTAAGAAATTTGCATAAACCACAAGGTCGAGCACAAATCAACACGATTTTTCGACTTTTCTTAAATCGTGTATGTGAGATAGTCCTTAAAATTCCTTCTGAATGTTGGTTTTAAAATTCACTGACTATGAAATGACTTTAAACAACTTTTCTTTCGTTTCAGTTTATAAGGCCACGCCTTTGTACGACACCTTTCTCGAATCTTTAGAAAACCTCTTGAATTCAGAAACTTCAGATACAGAAGATACCCAGGTGGTAGATTCTACTCTAGACACGACTATCTTCACCCAGCAGATTGAGGACCAGATGAACATAAGGGGGACGTATGACCGACTATTGAGGATAAACTTTGACACTGTGTTCACAGCCTGTGTAAACAAGATCTCCCCTGACAGCGTTAACACAAAGGATGCCAGTAACAGGTTTGTGTGTAAACAAGTTCTCCCCTGACAGCGTTAACACAGAGGATACCAGTAACAGGTTTGTGTGTAAACAAGATCTCCCCTGACAGCATTAACACAGAGGATACCAGTAACAGGTTTGGGTGTAAACAAGATCTCCCCTAACAGCATTAACACTAAGGATACCAGTAACAGGTTTGTGTGTGATCCCCCTGACGGTATTACCACTGAAGATATAAGGAATTTCAAATTCTTATTTCTATCAGTTGTAGTACCCTCATAATGATGCCTGTCTGTTGCAGTGCCATAATGGCGATGATATTTGTTCTAGTAACCTAAAGATGATATTTGTCTGTTGTGGTGCCCTCAAGTTGATGTGTTTGGTTTAAGGTGTAAGGTGAAATGGGAACTGTCAGGAGACACGGTAGTTTAGTGGTAGGAAGCCGGGCTTGTGACCGAAGGGTTGCGGGTTCGCGTCACAGCACAACACTGTGTTGGATCTTTGAGCAAGATACTTTACTCTGCTTGTTCCAGTCTTCTCAGCTGCAAATGAGTACATGGTTGGGCAGTGCTAGAATTGTAGAGTGCTAGTTGTGAGGGCCGAAATGGCAGCTCCGGCTGTATGCTGCCCAGGGAGTTGAGAAAGATATTGGCTGGTTGCAATAGCCCTATAACCACAGATAATAATTTGTGAACCGCTTTGAGACGACCTACAAACTCGGTTGTGATAAAGCGGTATATAAGAACCTCAAATTATTATTATTATCTGGTGCATACAAGAAAACAATTTGCCTATACAATTAAAAAACATATTTGCCCTGACTTTGTTTCCTCCTTTACATTAGATGCTATGCATAGTAAACTCTGTTCTATTACTAACTGTCAAGATGATATTGCCCTTATTTCATCAATTTTTTAGGGCAAAAATCACAAAAACTTAACTGTAACAAATAATTCCTAGGATTTTTTTTATCAAAACAGTATATTGTATACCTGAAAACCTTCACCAAGTCATACTTTGAACTGTTCCAGTGTTTATTTCCCCCTTTATTTGTAGTTGCTGAGTATAGTAGGTTGTGTTCTAATATTTGCTGTCCTGATATAATTACGTTCAAAAAGAGGAAAGAGTTAAACTGCGACTTACATTTCCAAGAGACGACCTACAAACTCGGGATCCCTCAAGATCTGTTAAAGATCCCTCAAGATAACAGGGGATTGTCTTCAGCTCTTCCTGGAAGAGAGTATTGAAATAGTGTATGTTTTTGTCAGTTGTAGAGCCCTCAAGGTGACAGGAAATGGTCTGCAGCCCTTATCCATCATGTTACAGGAATGTCTTTATCCTCACATCCGACAACAGTACTCCAAAATCTGTACTCGCCTCGTGATCATCCTGAAGGAGGAGTACCATCTTATGGAGTACCTGGCCTCAATGAGGGTGAGTTTACCTGCTGCAGTCTGGCATTGCCTTATGGAGCACCTAGCCCTATGAGTTTGAAAAAGTTTACACAATCTGTTAACTCATTCACCCCTGAAAACACATTTGAACCCCTCCAGTTCAAAGGTTAGAATAGTTCATTATAAAATTGCAGGGGTGAATGAGTTAAGGTTGAGTTAAGCTTAAGTCTGTGCTGAACCATGGAGTACTTTGCCTAACTAATAATGAGTAAACATTACACAAAATCTGTCCTTGCGTTACGGAATACCTAGCATCTATTAAGATGAGTAAAACTAAAGTCGTTGTCTGTTCAATTAGTACCTTGCCCCAATAGGGGTGGGCCAACTTCACACAAAATCTGTTCTAACCTCAAGGAGTACCTTGCCCCAATAGGGCTGGGCCAACTTCACATAAAACCTGTTCTAACCTCATGGAGGACCTTGCCCCAATAGGGGTGGTCCAACTTCACATAAAATCTGTTCTAACCTCACGGAGTACCTTGCCTCAATAGGGTGTGCCAACTTCACATAAAATCTTTACCCTCCTGACGGAGTACCTGGCATCTATTAAGGTGAGGAAGGCTTAAGTACCTAGTCATGGAGCATCTTTGCCTCACTAAGGGTGAGTCAACTTCACACACAAGTAATACGCACCTCATAGATTATTTCCCAACTATTAAGGTGAGTGCAGCTAAACTCTTTTTATCCATTGAGTACCTTGCCTCAAGAAAGGTGAGTCAACTTCACATAAAATCTGTTATAACCTCATGGAGTACCTTGCCTCAATAGGGGTGCCCCCACTTCACACAAAATCTGTTCTAACCTCAAGGAGTACCTTGCCCCAATAGGGGTGGGCCAACTTCACATAAAATCTTTACCCTCCTTACGGAGTACCTGGCATCTACTAAGGTGAGGAAGGCTTAAGTACCTATTCATGGAGCATCTTTGCCTCACTAAGGGTGAGTCAACTTCACACACAATTAATACTCACCTCAGGTAGCTGAAGTCTATGTCTATCTATGGAGTACCTTGCCACATTAAGGGAGGGCCAAATGCACACAAAATCTGTCTGGCCTTACAGAGTACCTGGTATCTAATAAGGTGAGTACAGTTGAAGGCTGTGCCATCCATGGAGTACCTTGCCACACTAAGGGAGGGTCAACTTTACACAAAGTCTGTACACGCCTCATAGAGTACCTAGGTTCTATGAGGGATTATAGTAAACTTAACAGTCTGAAAACTGTCTTATGTTGGATTTTTTTTTCAGCTTTCTTCTTTAATGTTGATTGGTCATGCGTAACTCTTCACCCTTGGCGATCTTAACATCCTGCCTCACTAATAAACCAAAAGAACTCTTGTACTTTCGTTTTCTGAATATAAATGCATTACATTACTACCCACAATTTCCCTGGCTTTTGTCAGGTAAAACCTTCAGATAAAAATCATGTATCAACCACAAGGTTGATGATCACTGTTTTATAAAGGTAATTTAATTTTACAGGTTTAGGTAACGCAGGTGTCTAGGGGATTGCGCATACTACGGAATTTGCTTACCGTGGAATTGCACAGTAGATACTTATGCCACCTATGACCTTATATAGTCTTTCGGTCCTTATATGGTATCTGATATCTCCTTATATGGATGTCATTCATTCACATTTCATTATACGTACTGTACAATTAAATTTAGCCGTAGTCTTATTTAACCCTTTCACCACTGTAGACCATAATGGACCCCTCCATATTAATGCATTGTAGAGTCTACTAAAGTTACATAGGGGTGAAAGGGTTAAGCGCTTTACTCGCTCAAAATATTGCACCGAATTATCAATGCGCCAATTGAAGTTCATGTATGATTTTCTTGATTGCCTATTTTGTGGGTGTGCCAATTCATCAGAGCGCTAATCTGTTAAAGTTGGATAATGCGCTAAAATTTGAGTGCCCTAAAATAAGTATGTTTACAGTATAATGCAACACATGTTAGAGAACAATGTTTCACTTCAGTGACTTACTAAGTTGAACATTGATGATGGAAAGGTTACACTGTTCTGAGACTGCTAAAAGGCAAAAGAATAGATCGCAATGGTAACAGCTTGGAAATAGATAATTAACTTCAAATTTGAAATAAGAATAGTAAAACTCAATGGTGTTTCTTAATTTGTTTGGTTCGGGTTGGTTTGGTTTGGTTTAGCATTGTTTAACGTCCTGTTAACAGCTATGGTCATTTAAGGACGGTCTCCCCTGTGTACAAGATGCGTATGTGTAGTGTAGGCGTGTGTGTTTAGGGAGGCTGCAATATGTTTGTGTTTGTCTCCTTAATGTGATAGCGTGGAACTGATGCCGACTTTATAGTGCTACCTCACTGAAACATACTGCCGAAGACACCCAGCAGGACACCCACTGGGTCAAATTGATGAGTGTAAGAAATATAACAATCTAGAAATAGATAACAAACTTTGAATTTGATTTAAGAGTGGTAAAGTTGATGTTTCCTAGTGACTGAGTGTAAGAAACTCATAGTTACAATATGTAACCTGCAAAGAATTAAATGTAGCTCATTTGGTATGATAGAACTCAAAGTTTACTAAGCGGTAAAATCCCTGTGTTTAGTAATTGATATTACATGAACCACGTAGCAAAAATGATTAAAAATGTCGGCTAATATAGTCTTTTATTTCTTTTTCAGCATTTCTTTTTGATGGAGGCAGGAGACACCATGTTTGAATTTTACTCTCCAATATTTGACAAGGTAGTAGTGTACATTAAAACTTTGATATAATGCCCCTCCTTTATTTGCCAACTCGCTTTGGGCCAGCATATTTCAAGATTCCTTTTTCGCTTTTTCTTATAAATTCCTTCAATTTATCACCCAACCCCTTTATAATGCCAAAATTTCTATGGACTAATGGTGGCAGTATAAGGAGTTTTTTATGCCCCCGCCATAAAATGGGGGGTTATATTGTGTTGCCCATGTCCGTCCCGTCCCATCCATTAGTGGGAGGGCATTTATGTCTTATAGACATTTTCTAGTTTTTTTAACTCATTCACCCCTGAAGACACATTTGAACTCTTCCAATTAAAAGGTTGGAACAGTTCATTATGAAATTTCAGGGGTGAATGAGTTAACTGTATTACCAGTAGATTATGTTTGATATTATGACACACATTAGAAGGGTTTTTTGTCTTTCTTTTGTTTACCATCCTATCAACAGCTAAGGTCATTTAAGGACCAGCCTCCATGTTTGTAATTTATGTATCTGGGCTGGAGACAGGGTTGTATCTTGGCTGGAGACAGGGTATGTTGTTGTAATTGCCTCCTTCTGATAGCACAGATCTGATTCCAACTTTATAGTGCTATCTCACTGAAATACCAAAGCCCAAGACACCCTGCTAATTATTCCACCCGTTCACATTATACTGATAACAGGTTTATTCAGGTGTGAATAATTCTGGTGTTGCCATTCAATATCACACCGGTTTCTGTTAGCAAAATGAGTGAAACAAATGATGGAAGTTTCATTGCACAATTTTGAAAAATGAATTACACAGTAATATTTCCTGATTGACTTTATATTACAGATCCGCCTCCATGAACACTGGCGTGATGCTTCCTCTGTCAATCTTACCCTCCAGGAGGCACTGCAGACTTACTTTCCGGACGAAGTCAACAGGTACACAATGAGAAAAAAAATAGAATAAATCACCTTCTTGGTTAAAAAGTAAAATGTTTTACTGATAGAAATAAGGCCATTGAAAATAATGGAACTGTTGTTGTTAAAACAAAAGTAAAACTTGGTTTAGGTTGAATATAGATTTTGTTACTGTGTTTTAGGCTGACAATAGAGATCAATCCTCTACCGACCTCCTCCGAGCCAAACCCGATCAACATCACCGACTGTATGAAACTTCAATATAAGGTAAGTTACCAGTGACTGTTTCTTCATTAGTATGAGGTATATTACCCTTGTCACCTACTGTATGAAACTTCAATATAAGGTAAATTACCAGTGACTGTTTCTTCATTAGTATGAGGTATATTACCCTTGTAAATGACGGTATGAAACTTCAATATAAGGTAAATTACCAGTGACTGTTTCTTCATTAGTATGAGGTATATTACCCTTGTCACCGACTGTATGAAACTTCAGTATAAGGTAAATTACCAGTGACTGTTAATTCATTAGTATGAGGTATATCACCCTTGTCACCTATTGTATGAAACTTCAATAATTCATTAGTATGAGGTATATCACCCTTGTCACTTACTGTATGAAACTTCAATATAAGGTAAATTACCAGTGACTGTTAATTCATTATTATGAGGTATATTACCCTTGTAAGTGACGGTATGAATCTTCCATAAATATGTGTCGTTGTTGTAGGTACCCTGGCCTGTAGACGTCGTTATTAACACCAAATGTCAGAACATCTATAATCAGGTGTTTAGCTTCCTTCTGCAGATCAAACGGGCAAAGTACTGTCTGGACGAACTGAGATTCTTTGGTTAGTACTGTTTCATTTTTAGCTCACCTGGTCCGAAGGACCATGGTGAGCTTATGCCATACCGCAACTTCTGTCCTCCGTCGTCCGTCGTCTTGCGTCCGTCATCCGTCAACTTTACACTGCTAGTCATGAACCACTGAGCGGATTTTAACAAAATTTGGTGTGGAGCATCATTGGGGGGAGAAGACCCAATTTTGTATAAATGTTGGGTCTGGCCCCCCAGGGGCCTGAGAGGCAGGGCCCAATATGGGAAATATAGCAATTTCTTCTTCAAAATCCGTTTTCTTCTGTAGGAATGACAGGATTTGGTCCATATTTGGTGTGGAGCATCCTTGGGCCAAGGGGACTCAATTTTGTATAAGCAGTGGGTGTGGTCTTCCAGGGGGCAGAAGGGCGGGGCCCAATAGGAGAAATTGATGTAAAACCTTTAAAATCCTTTTTTGACCATGGGGATTAAGGGATATTTTATCGTTATTTAGTCTGGAGCATCCTTGGTCAAGAGGACTCAATTTTGTATAATTGATGGGTATGACCCCCTAGGGGCATAGGGGTGGGGCTCTGTTTGAAGTTTGTTCTTGCTATATCTCAAGTATTGGATGAAATTTTCTGAAATTTCATATGACAGCACCTACCATGGAGTGCTATATATTTACTTCATACCAATTATTTTAAACATATTCAGGTATATTAGAAGCAGAGTATCTGTCTTTCAGTCCAATAATTTGAACTTATATTTCTCATGTTAAAATGGGACTGGTCACTCCTATTGGTGTGAGAGAGGACCAACATCCTGGTTGTCCATGGTCGTAGGTGGGAGCCATGATTTCTACATTTGCCCTAAAATATGTACATATAGCCTAGCTAGTCGAAATATGTAAACCCATAATAACACTACGGAATCTAGATATTGGAGCTCCATCTTATATATCCTTTGTACTATTTTTCTCATCTGACGTTTAAAGTTGGTAAAGGTCAAACATGATATAAACAATTCTTAGGACCTGGAATCAAACGTAATGTAAAATACGAGTGTTGTCTCCCAGGATGCTGATAAAGCGAAATGCATGTTGCAGATGATGAGTTCAAACATCTATATCTAAAACCAGTTTTGTTGTTTGTAAAAAGTGTAATATCAACCAGTTGGAAAGCAGCTCAGCATTCAGTCTGCAGTGTAGGAGTCAAATGAGACAGTGGGAACCCCAAAAAGAGGTCTGTGGAAAATTCACTTATAAAAACCATGAAGGTATCACCTTGCCAAGTTTTGACATGCAAAGACCATTTACATTACAGGTGATAGGTACTATATACCCTTGAAAAATAATGATTGTTTTAACACAGAATCTGAACAAAGAAAATTCTTTTTTTATTGTTACATTTTTTTATAATTTCTAGATCTGGAAAAGGAGGATATATTGCAGAGCAAGTCTCGCGATGAAGAGTTACTTGCCCTTGATGAGGAACTCCCAAGTTCAGCTCGTGTCCACAGGGTGCATGTTCTCCGAATGAGGCTGTTATTTTTTGTGAACAGTCTGCATAACTATATCATGACGAGGGTACGTGACCCCCGGGTTCATCCCTCTTACATAATGTAACCTCACGCAAGACGCCTTTTCCCTTCATTCACTCTGCTCTTTCATTTCTGCTCTCAAACTCCCAATCATTCAATCTTTCATTCTCATTAAATCCAATGATAATATTTAATTTGAATGAAATGATACATTAGATAACAATTCCTTTCATTTATATTCAAATGTTGACATTACACTCATATTTGCATGCCAAAAATCCTGCTTCTAAATATTGTGATGGTCCCTGTTGGTAGTGAAGTTTGGTATAGGGTGCAGAGAGCCCCGGTTTTTAGGGGGAGGGTTATATAAGGTGCAGAGAGCCCCAGTTTGTAGGGGGAGGGTTATATAGGGTGCAGAGAGCCCCGGTTTGTAGGGGGAGGGTTATATAGGGTGCAGAGAGCCCCGGTTTTTAGGGGGAGGGTTATATAGGGTGCAGAGAGCCCCAGTTTTTAGGGGGAGGGTTATATAGGGTGCAGAGAGCCCCAGTTTGTAGGGGGAAGGTTATATAAGGTGAAAAGTACCCCCAGTATGTTCATGCCACAGCAAATTTGATGCCATTTCAATACATTCTAGGATTGAACTGGGAAGGACTCCCCTATCCATAACAATTGCATGATTTTATCTTTCTTCTTGCTGTTTTCAATGTTTGTTTTGTTTTCGTCTTTACCTAGATATTACACAGCACAGGACTAGAGTTCCAGACAGAGCTTCAGAAGGCTGAGGATCTCGACCAAATCATAAAGATACATAACGACTATATCCACAAAATCCACGAGAGATGCCTGCTCCACAGCAAAGTCAAGTTCCTCAAAGAAGCCGTCATGAAGGTGCTAAACCTCATTCTGACATTCCACAATCTCTGGGACAGAGGCATTCATCACATCAGGTATAAACACTGCGACAGATATTTATCACTTTGAATGCGACATCACCATGGTAAAATACTAGCCGCTTCCTACCGACTCAGCTAGGGGGAATTTCTCTTTAGCTCATTCGGTAGAGAACAAGACTAGTAAACCAGAGGTCCCGGGTTCATCTCCTAGCGGAGGCATTGGAAAATAAATGGCCACCGTTACATTGGCACCCACATAGGGACCTGGGTAATATTGACAAATATACTCAGCGATATTGCAAAGTAATCGCTATGACACCTGGAAAACTTGGGACGAGTTCTTTCCTGGAGGGAGAGTATGTCACCATGGTAAAATACTAGCCACTTCCTACCGACTCGGCTAGGGAGAATTTCTTGTTAGCTCATTTGTTAGAGCGTAAGATTAGTAAGACTAGAGTCCCGGGTTCGACTCCTGCCGGAAGCTTTAAAAAAATAATGACCTCTGTTACAGAATACTGTGTTTATAACACATACAGAAAATAAAATTGTATTCCTCTGTGAACAAAATTTCAGAGATATGCTTGTATTTTGTTTGAGATCTCATTTTGTTTGAGATATAATTAGGGCCCCATATCAGAGATGCTGGTGTCCTATAGTAATCACTGTGACTGTCTGGCTATCTGTCCATCCCCATTTTTGTTTCCGGAGATTATCCTGAAAACCCTAATCTTTCTGAAATTTGACATGGTCATACATTGCAAAATATCAATGGGTAATAGGGGTTTTAAAAAAAATTCAGGTCAAGTTCACTGTTACTTAATATATACCCTGGGGATACGGTCCTAATCTTGGTATCCAAAAGTCTAATATTTTGGAAATTAGTTCATGGTGAGACTCTGAAATATATAGATGTGCAATAGGGGTTTAAAAAGTTGTCAAGGTCTCTGTTTCTAAAACTAGCTTGACCTGTTCTAGTTGTATTTCTGTGTGAACACTATTTTAGAGATTGGATTTTCCCTCTTGTGTGAAAAATGGAATTGGTGTACAAAATCTCTATCTCGCACCCCATTTCATTACCATGACATCAAAATTGCATAACATGGACATGACGTTGCAATTGGTACACCTATTTTGTGGTTTCTGAGTTTATTTTTGTGATCAAGATAAGAGAAAAACACTCTTTCATGCCCAGGATTATGAAAACCCAATGGGTGAAATTTCTCTATTCTGCACCCCGTTGGCATGAAAAAGTCTTACAGTTTTTCTGTATTATCACGTTTTTCTTTGTTTTCATACCAAACACTCAATTCTGATTGGAATTATTTTTTAAGGAAAGTGAATTGCATAGGAACTTTTGATGCCTTAATAGTTTTACATGCCAACAGACTTTGATATTGTTCTGAAATATTGCAAAAAGTAAGCATGAGTGTCCAAAAGAACTCCCATCAGTTCCTAGATCAACACTTTACCAGATTTTTTTGGTATTTCAGTATAAAGACTATACAGGAGATTGAGGTGGAGTTTTCTCGCTGTATTCAATTCCTTGCTTCCTTCCTCAACAACGTCATCAAAAGGGGCTCGTTCCCTCACTGTAAGTAACTATATACATCACAATGTTATCAAAAGGGGCTCGTTCCCCCAATGTAAGTAATTATACATGACAACGTCATCAAAAGGGTCTCGTTTCCTAACTTAAGTAATTATACATCACAACGTCATCAAAAGGGGTGCCTTCCCTCACTGTATCATTAAAGGGTCTTGTTCCCTCACTGTAGGTAACTATACATCACAACGTCATCAAAAGGGACTTGGTCCCTCACTGTAGGTAACTATACATCACAACATCATCAAAAGGGGCTCGTTCCCTCACTGTAAGTAATTATAGATCATGATGTCATCAAAAGGGGCTCGTTCCCTCACTGTAAGTAACTATACATCACAACATTATCAAAAGGGGCGCGTTCCCTCACTGTAAGTAATTATTTATCACAACGTCATCAAAAGGGGTGCCTTCCCTCACTGTAAGTAGTTATACATCACAACGTCATTAAAAGGGACTTGTTCCCTCAATGTAGGTAAATATACATCACAACATCATCAAAAGGGGCTCGTTCCCTCACTGTAAGTAATTATAGATCATGATGTCATCAAAAGGGGCTCGTTCCCTCACTGTAAGTAACTATACATCACAACATTATCAAAAGGGGCGCGTTCCCTCACTGTAAGTAATTATACATCACAACGTCATCAAAAGGGGTGCCTTCCCTCACTGTAAGTAGTTATACATCACAACGTCATTAAAAGGGACTTGTTCCCTCAATGTAGGTAAATATACATCACAACATCATCAAAAGGGGCTCGTTCCCTCACTGTAAGTAATTATAGATCATGATGTCATCAAAAGGGGCTCGTTCCCTCACTGTAAGTAACTATACATCACAACATTATCAAAAGGGGCGCGTTCCCTCACTGTAAGTAATTATACATCACAACGTCATCAAAAGGGGTGCCTTCCCTCACTGTAAGTAGTTATACATCACAACGTCATTAAAAGGGACTTGTTCCCTCAATGTAGGTAACTATACATCACAACGTCATCAAAAGGGGCTCGTTCCCTCACTAAGTAATTATACATCACAATGTCATCAAAATGGGCTCGTTCCCTCACTGCAAGTAATTATACATCACAACGTCATCAAAAGGGACTTGGTCCCTCACTGTAGGTAATTATACATCACAACATCATCAAAAGGGGCTCGTTCCCTCACTGTAGGTAATTATACATCACAATGTCATCAAAAGGGGCTCGTTACCTGTCTGTAGGTAACTATACATCATGATGTTATCAAAAAGGGCTCTTTCCCTCACTAAGTAATTATACATCACAATGTCATCAAAAAGGGCTTGTTCCCTCACTGAAGGTAACTATACATCACAACGTCATCAAAAGGGGCTCGTTCCCTCACTGTAAGTAACCATACATCACAACATTATCAAAAAGGGTGCGTTCCCTCAATGTTAGTAATTATACATCACAACGTCATCAAAAGGGGTGCCTTCCCTCACTGTAAGTAGTTATACATCACAACGTCATTAAAAGGGACTTGTTCCCTCAATGTAGGTAAATATACATCACAACGTCATCAAAAGGGGCTTGTTCCCTCACCAAGTAATTATACATCACAACGTCATCAAAAGGGGCTTGTTCCCTCACTAAGTAATTATACATCACAATGTCATCAAAAGGGGCTCGTTCCCTCACTGCAAGTAATTATGCATCACAACGTCATCAAAAGGGACTTGGTCCCTCACTGTAGGTAATTATACATCACAACGTCATCAAAAGGGGTGCCTTCCCTCACTGTAAGTAGTTATACATCACAACGTCATTAAAAGGGACTTGTTCCCTCAATGTAGGTAAATATACATCACAACGTCATCAAAAGGGGCTTGTTCCCTAACTGTAGGTAACTATACATCACAACGTCATCAAAAGGGACTTGGTCCCTCACTGTAGGTAATTATACATCACAACGTCATCAAAAGGGGTGCCTTCCCTCACTGTAGGTAACTATACATAACAACATCATCAAAAGGGGCTCGTTCCCTCACTGTAGGTAACTATACATCACAACATCATGAAAGGGGCTCGTTCCCTCACTGTAAGTAACCATACATCACAACATAATCAAAAAGGGTGCGTTCCCTCAATGTTAGTAATTATACATCACAACGTCATCAAAAGGGGCTCGTTCCCTTACTGTCATCAAAAGGGGCTCGTTCCCTGTCTGTAGGTAACTATACATCATGATGTCATCAAAAAGGGCTCTTTCCCTCACTAAGTAATTATACATCACAATGTCATCAAAAAGGGCTTGTTCCCTCACTGAAGGTAACTATACATCACAACGTCATCAAAAGAGGCTCGTTCCCTCACTGTAGGTAATTATACATCACAACGTCATCAAAAGGGGCTCGTTGCCTCACTAAGTAATTATACATCACAATGTCATCAAAAAGGGCTTGTTCCCTCACTGAAGGTAACTATACATCACAACGTCATCAAAAGGGGCTCGGTCCCTCACTAAGTAATTATACATCACAATGTCCTCAAAATGGGCTCGTTCCCTCACTGCAAGTAATTATACCTCACAACGTCATCAAAAGGGACTTGGTCCCTCACTGTAGGTAATTATACATCACAACGTCATTAAAAGGGACTTGTTCCCTCAATGTAGGTAAATATACATCACAACGTCATCAAAAGGGGCTTGTTCCCTAACTGTAGGTAACTATACATCACAACGTCATTAAAAGGGGCTCGTTCCCTCACTAAGTAATTATACATAACAACATCAGCAAGAGAGGCTCGTTCCCTCACTAAGTAATTATACATCACAATGTCATCAAAATGGGCTCGTTCCCTCACTGCAAGTAATTATACATCACAACGTCATCAAAAGGGACTTGGTCCCTCACTGTAGGTAATTATACATCACAACGTCATCAAAAGGGGCTCCTTCCCTCACTGTCATCAAAAGGGGCTCGTTCCCTCACTGTAAGTAACTATAGATCATGATGTCATCAAAAGAGGCTCGTTCCCTCCCTAAATAATTATACATCACAACATCATCAAAAGGGGCGCGTTCCCTCACTGTTAATAATTATACATCACAACGTCATCAAAAGGGGCTCGTTCCCTCACTGTCATCAAAAGGGGCTCGTTCCCTCACTGTCATCAAAAGGGGCTCGTTCCCTCACTGTCATCAAAAGGGGCTCGTTCCCTCACTGTAAGTAATTATTCATCACGATGTCATCAAAAGAGGCTCCTTCCCTCCCTAAGTAATTATACATCACAACATCATCAAAAGGGGCGCGTTCCCTCACTGTTAATAATTATACATCACAACGTCATCAAAAGGGTCTTGGTCCCTCACTGTAGGTAACTATACATCACAACATTATCAAAAGGGGCTCGTTCCCTCACTGTAAGTAACTATACATCACAACATTATCAAAAGGGGCTCGTTCCCTCACTGTAAGTAACCATACATCACAACATTATCAAAAAGGGTGCGTTCCCTCAATGTTAGTAATTATACATCACAACGTCATAAAAAGGGGTGCCTTCCCTCACTGTAAGTAATTATACATCACAATGTCATTAAAAGGGACTTGTTCCCTCACTGTAGTTAACTATACATCACAACGTCATCAAAAGGGGCTTGTTCCCGCACTGTAGGTAACTATACATCACAACGTCATCAAAAGGGGCTCGTTCCCTCACTGTAAGTAATTATACATCACAATGTCATCGAAAGGGGTGCCTTCCCTCACTGTAAGTAATTATACATCACAATGTCATTAAAAGGGACTTGTTCCCTCACTGTAGGCAACTATACATCACAACGACATCAAAAGAGGCTCGTTCCCTCCCTGTAGGTAATTATACATCACAACGTCATCAAAAGGGGCTTGTTCCCGCACTGTAGGTAACTATACATCACAACGTCATCAAAAGAGGCTCGTTCCCTCACTGTAGGTAATTATACATCACCACCTCATCAAAAGGGACTTGGTCCCTCACTGTAGGGAACTATACATCACAACGTCATCAAAAGGGGCTCCTTCCCTCACTGTCATCAAAAGGGGCTCGTTCCCTCACTGTAAGTAACTATAGATCATGATGTCATCAAAAGAGGCTCGGTCCCTCCCTAAGTAATTATACATCACAACATCATCAAAAGGGGCGCGTTCCCTCACAAGAAGCAATTATTCATCACGATGTCATTAAAAGGGGCTCGTTCCGTCTGTAGGTAACTATACATCATGATGTCATCAAAAGAGGCTCGTTCCATCCCCATAAGTAGTTATACATCATGATGTCATCAAAAGTAATCAAATGTAATGGTGATTTAACATCATAAACTGGAGTGATCACATAGCTTCAATGTTTACATCGACACAATACAGGTACTTAAACGTTGTTGTCTGGGATTTAAGTTGATGTTGTCATCCTGACCGTCTATTTCATTGCTATGACAGGACTAGTTAATACCTCTAGGTATATATTGATTAGCAGACACCAAATACCCTTGCTGTATTCATAAATACGAGAAATATGCCCAGCAGTCATAGGTCCATATGCTCAATGTCATAGAGGAATTCATAGGTCGTATTCGCCTATCTCGGTTAAAACAGTACAGGTGGGGCAGAAATATTCCATGATAAACAAACGCAGTTGGACCGTTCTATAAGCAGAGCCAAAAATACAGTTTCGGAGAAGAAATAACAATGTATCAAGAATGTTATGCCCTTCTTTCACACATCCACTGAATAACGTATCTAAAAACCTACATGTGGATTGACATTGTTTTATTAAGAAATAACGCAAACTAGCATTTTGGTTTCGGTCAGTTATGTCTCTCAGTCTACACGTTCCAAATTTTCCTGAGGTCAGCCTTGGTTCAGATCTGTGCCTGTCATTTTCTTAACTGGTTGAACCAGATATGCGAAAGGGGCCAGTCATATTGTAGGGACTGTTCAGTGTTTTATACACATAGGTCAAGGTCACATCAAAGTGTCAAAGGTCAACTTACTGCAATACTTGTCAGATTGTATATTAATTCTGTTTGCATCGAAACTTTTTGTTTTGACTGCGTTTCCTGTTAATTTCAGTGGAGTCTCTCGCCTTTGCTCTGATCACCTCCACAGAACATGTGACCCGACTGCGACCCCACTGATCACCTCCACAGAACATGTGACCCGACTGCGACCCCACTGATCACCTCCACAGAACATGTGACCCGACTGCGACCCCACTGATCACCTCCACAGAACATGTGACCCGACTGCGACCCCACTGATCACCTCCACAGAACATGTGACCCGACTGCGACCCCACTGATCACCTCCACAGAACATGTGACCCGACTGCGACCCCACTGATCACCTCCACAGAACATGTGACCCGACTGCGACCCCACTGATCACCTCCACAGAACATGTGACCCCACTGAACACCCTTCATGCACCATCTTAACATTTAATTTACATTATTGTCCGTGTCCTCGATTTTCACCAGTGGAGATTACTTTACTGCATTGATGAAGTGGAATTTACTGCATTAATGAAGTGTCCCCGAGTTATGGAGTTGAATTTACTGCATTAATGAAATTTCCCTGGCCATGGAGTGAAATTTACTGCATTGATGAAGTTTACCAAGCCATGGAGTTGGAATTTACTGCATTGATGAAGTTTCCCTGGCTATGGAGTGAAATTTACTGCATTGATAAAGTTTCCCCAAGCCATGGAATTTACTGCCTTGATGAAAGTTGACTTTACTGTTTACTGCATTGATGAAAGTTGACTTTACGGTTTACTGCATTGACTTTACTGTTTTGATGAAGTTAAATCTATTACAGCAGTGATTGAGTTTACGGCAGCAGTGAAGTTTTTATTGGAATCTCCCCATTACATTGATACATGTAGCTCATCTTGTTAAACTGTGATCATGTCATTTTTGAATACTTAATAAAAGTTTTGTATTAATTTTAATTTTCATTGTAATTTTCATAATTACACAGATAAATGATAATTAAGTTTCAAGTTATACCAAGTCATAACAAAGAGAAATGACGATGAATTATAACAATTGATAAAAGCCAAACAAACAAAATTTAGCTCTGAATGTTACAATTCTTATTATAACACCCAACAACTGGTTGCGTACCATTCAAATTTTCAAGCTCTGTAAAATATTAGAATGAGCATGTCAACAAGTATTTTTTCGACTGCAGTATGTTTTGCCCGTCTCATTCTGGTAAATTTGTCTCATTATGTCAATAACAGGAAACCAACACATATACACCCGAGACCTGTCTCAACTACTACCCTGACCTGACCCAACAATGGTTCATACTGCTATTATTATGTTTGACATTGCTTTTAAAACCCAATCCCATTTTTCTGTGCTCAATAGTCAAAAATGACACAAAATAATGACAACCAACGCTTGATGTGATTTTAAATCAAAACATTTAATCCCCAAGGAGGGTAAGAAAACTACAGCGAATTTACATACCGATATATATGTAATCCAGGTAGGTTTTAAAACGAACAGTTTTTAATTTATTCCGACGATATTACATCAGAGGTATCGTGTCTAACAAAGCAATAAAACTGTTACCTTTCTGCTGTAGTACGCACACATCAACATGCAGAGATTGTAATGTATACAGATAACTATTTTGAATGGAAATAAAGTATGTCCTTATCTCCATTTTACAATAAATCTTCAATTTGACGCTAAAGCTATTTATCAATGTCATATTCCTTAAAAAATAATATGCTATTAATATGAAATAAAAATAAAACGGTATTTCCAGCACTTGCACCAGGGCCACAGGAAGTTAGCACTTAAATAGGGGTAGCACAGAGTTTGCACTGGGCTTGCGCCGAGAAACAGCACTTATAATTAGTACCTGTTGGTACCTGCTCCAGGATAGCACTTCAACTGGAAAGCATGAAGTTAGCACTTTTAACTCATTCACCCCTGAAGTTTCATAATGAATTATTCCAACCTTTGAATTGGAAGGGTTCAAATGTGTCTTCAGGGGCAAATTAGTTAAACAAGGGTGCACTGTGTTTGCACTGGGCTTACACTGAAAAAACACTTCCATAGAAACAGCATTTAGTACCTGCTCAAGGATAGCAATACATGTACCATCGAAAATGCACGAACTAAGCACTTACAAGAGGGCAGCACTAAATTTTCTGCAGCGTTTGTTGTAAATTTTATGCTCAAATCACAAAAACACAGATTCTGACAAGCACAGCTTGTGTTAAACCCTTTCACCACTGTAGACCATAATGGACTCATCCAGATCAATGCATGGTAGAGTCTACTAAAGTTACATAGGGGTGAAAGGGTTTAAACAGTCTTGTGTCCAGACTGGAGTTGATTTTAGATTGTATTACAATGTCTGGTGTCTACACTCCTCTCCAGCAAGGGATATATTCGTTTCAGATTTCCATATCACATCCATCTCTACAGATTAAACAGTGGATAAAGATAATTGATAAGACCATCAATACAGATAGCTTGGCATCATCCTCAATATCCAGGAGTTACGCTCACTTTCGCTCTCTGCACCCCTGGAATATGTCATAGCAAAATTGAAGGCTCGGTGTGACCACCTTGTGGACGAGACGAGAAGACTAGTTCGATCCTTTGATAAATATCAAAAGAATTGTGCGATACTGTAATAGACAGGCTTGGAAGTCGGGGTGACTCTCCTCTGTAATCTTCGAAGGACAGTTATCGGCCTAGGAAGTGGTCAATTTTTTTATACCCGAGACCAATCAAAAAATATCTTTTTGAATTTTGCCCTGACATAATTTCAGGGGAGCAGAGGGGTCATGTTAGCATAGCCCTTGGAGTATTGAGGATGGACAACATATGTTACCACAAGGTCATTGCATGGAAGCATTACTCGTACAACAACTAGAGTATATTAAACACTGCGTCTAGGTCCCTACCCTTCCCTGTGGTCAAGTTCCAGCTACTATAGGAACATTAATACTTGACAGGAAATTGAAAACAGAAATAACACATTGAGAGAATCTACAAATGTTCAAAACTCATTCACACCTTAATTCACATTTGAACTCTTTCAATTCAAATGCTGGAATAGTTCATTATAAAATATCAGGGGTGAATGAGTTAATAAAAATCTGCTGAGATTAGTGGATTCTCCATTGTCAGGACACTTTCTAAATTTTTGGAATACCAGATAAGATATCTCATGCAGAATAAGTAGTTTAAAGGTAATCAATTGTTTAAATTCTTAGCAGTGAAGAAGTTAACGTTAGAAAATCACTTGTTTGGGTAACCTCATATTGCCCTTAGCACTTTGAAAATCAACAACAAAATCGTAAGATGAAAGACCTGTGCAGAGTTTCTGTAAGTTCTGCGGGGAACAATTTGGAAATCCTATCATTTAATTAGTTCCATCAAAAAAGGTTAAGATTGTATTATTACATTCAAAATCAAATCGAGTAGTAGAGTATAATGTACTGCAGGAATAGCACTTTTCACAATGATCACAGTATGACCATGTCACCATGGCAGCAGGCTACATACAGGCTCATTCACGCCACACATATAAATTATATAACACTAACCATTCACTTCATATTTATACATATATTTGATTGCAGAATTGTTTATCTTCAAAACTTTACTTGCATCCACATTGAAGTTCCAATAGAGGAGCAGGAATTGAGAACATCTTTGCAGATATTTTTAAGTCTGTACAGATATCACAATGTCATTATATATAACCATGTTTACTGTATGTTTACCAGGACATTTTCGCAGCAGTTTAATTTTCACCTTTTTACGCCCTCCGTAATGAGGGCGAATTTATCATTACAGCAAACTTTTTTAAACGACATGATATACATGGTAATTAAACGTGACGAGCGAACTTCATATTGGACAAAAATGGATTTTACTCTCAAAGGGTGAAAATTTGACGGGGTGGAAAATTCACAGTGTACACGCACATTACGATGTCAAATGCAGACATTACGGTATATTTATAGACAATATGATGTCTAGAGTCTATTAAGATGTATATACTCAGATTGTTTCACATCTATACACAGTATCACAATGTCTACACACAAACATGATGTCTATAGACATTTTACTTATAAAGACTTCTATGCTCGGGTCATTATGACGTCTTTAACCCATTCACCCCTAAAGTCACATTTGGACCTTACCTAATCAAAGACTTGGCAAGTCCAGTTATTAAATATGTAGGGGTGAATGAGTTAAAGACATTATAATGTCTACCTGGTATATGGCCTGATAACAATGTTCATACACATTCTTTCTAATGTCTATAACTGAACATCGTAATGTCTGTGAATGAACAATTCAATTTCTTTAACCAGGGTGTAAAATTATATTTTTAAGACATTACAATGACGTGTGTAGACTGTTTCATATGCACCAAATAAGGATAAGTATTACACCACAATGGACGAACTTGATTCTGGCGTGCCGGTTGCCGCCGGAAGGCGGTACTACCACTTGATTATGCAAGTCCCGCAAGTTTGGCACGTACCGTTGGATAAGAAGTTTCGCCGGACTGGAGAGACAGACAATGGGACTTGTTTCAGCCATATTGCGCGTATGCCGCCTGGCTTGAATGTAGCGTGCCGGCAGCAAGCACAAACCTGGCACGACTGGCACGTCAGAATCAAGTTTGCCCAGTATTTCTGTTCACCTTGGCATTGACCTTGAACTTAACATGGAGACAGAAAGCTAGTTAGCCTAACCTCTGTTTGATTGAATTTCAAAGGTGTTACAAAATATATCCAGGAAGATGTTTCCGTCAATGGTTGAATAGGTGAAATTATTTTTCTCATTAGAATTATCAGATATTCCTGCAAATCTATTGGCAGAGTTTTGAGACTTTCCAAAGGGACTGAAGTCTCTTATCATAGAAAACTTTCAGGAACAGCAGACATGATTTTGTAATATCTGGATCTGCGACTCGCTCTGGCAGTTCTAGATCCAGTCTCCGTAGTGAAAGGCAACCTGAAAATCATATGTTTATCTCGCTGTACTATCATGTAGCAAAATACAACATTGAGCACAGCCTGTTGGTTGTCCTCAGCTGGTATCCATGACAATGATGTCTGTCGAGGACGTGGATTGAGCATCCTTCTGGATGCTCTCAAACATACTGCACAGTTCTGTTGTGGATTTTATCTGGGAGAGGAACTCATTCATCTGTGCACTCTTGTCTGGAAACATCAACAACGGCAGACAATTAAACATCAACAACAGACAATCAAACATCAACAACGGCATACAATTAAACAACAGACAATCAAACATCAACGGCAGACAATTAAACATCAACGGCAGACAATTAAACATCAACAACAGCAGACAATTAAACATCAACAACAGACAATCAAACATCAACGGCAGACAATTAAACATCAACAACAGACAATCAAACATCAACGGCAGACAATTAAACATCAACAACAGACAATCAAACATCAACGGCAGACAATCAAACATCAACGGCAGACAATTAAACATCAACAACAGACAATCAAACATCAACGGCAGACAATTAAACATCAACAACGGCAGACAATTAAACAACAGACAATCAAACATCAACAACAGACAATTAAACATCAACAACAGACAATTAAACATCAACAACAGCAGACAATTAAACATCAACAACAACAGACAATTAAACATCAACAACAACAGAATGAATTTAGATGTACTGAATCATGCATGATATTTGCCATTTTTTTTGTGGTTTTTATGGAAGGTGGAATCCACCAATATTATTACCGAAGGAAAACTGACTACTGACACACTTTACTATCCATTTTATGTTCAGTATATATAATTCATTCATTAATTTATTTTCGAATGAAAATTTATAACGGGAACATTTTATTCTGTCACTGATATAGAAATTTACTTAGATATATGAAAACATACCTGGCCTAACACATACTGCCAGTTCAATAATTTGAAAATTACATATTATGTGTTTGAACATTAAAAACACAATCAATTCAACCAGTTCCGAAGTATATCAACCAGGGAACAAGGACCGTTTCTCGATATAATTTACTTTTATTTAACAACAGTCACTGGAGGCCACTGTCTTAAAACAGACTTGCCTGTATCAGGTATAGCTAACAGGGAGGCCACTGTCTTCAAAACAGACTTACCTGCATCAAGTATAGCTAACAGGGAGGCCACTGTCTTCAAAACAGACTTGCCTACATCAGGTATATATAGCTTACAGGGAGGCCACTGTCTTCAAAACAGACTTGCCTGTATCAGGTATAGCTAACCGGGAGGCCACTGTCTTCAAAACAGACTTGCCTTATCAGGAATAGCTAACAGGGAGACCACTGTCTTCAAAACAGACTTGCCTGTATCAGGAATAGCTAACAGGGAGGCCACTGTCTTCAAAACAGACTTGCCTGCATCAAGTATAGCTAACAGGGAGGCCAATGTCTTCATAACAGACTTACCTGCATCAGGTATAGCTAACAGGGGGGCCACTGTCTTCAAAACAGACTTGCCTGTATCAGGTATAGCTAACCGGGAGGCCACTGTCTTCAAAACAGACTTGCCTTATCAGGAATAGCTAACAGGGAGACCACTGTCTTCAAAACAGACTTGCCTGTATCAGGAATAGCTAACAGGGAGGCCACTGTCTTCAAAACAGACTTGCCTACATCAGGTATATATAGCTTACAGGGAGGCCACTGTCTTCAAAACAGACTTGCCTTATCAGGTATAGCTAACAGGGAGACCACTGTCTTCAAAACAGACTTACCTGCATCAGGTATAGCTAACAGCGAGGCAACTTACCTGCATCAGGTATAGCTAACAGGGAGGCCACTGTCTTCAAAACAGACTTACCTGTATCAGGTATACCTAACAGGGAGGCAAATTACCTGCATCAGGTATAGCTAACCGAGAGGCAACTTACCTGCATCAGGTATAGCTAACAGGGAGGCCACTGCCCTCATGGCTGACCGCTTGAGTTCATCCTGTTTCTCAAATTCCTGTTTGACTGAGTGGGCCTTGACCTTGGTAGTACATGTTGCTCTCAGAGGCTCTACAAGTCGGTCCAAACCTAAACACACAAACAGCAAAAGTATATTTCATAGCTAATTGCTATAGAATTGACAAGAAATTGTTGGCAAAAACAGGCTTTTCACAACAGAACCAAAAGTTCTACTACACATACCAACAGATCAAATCTTTAATGTTCAACACTTTAACGAAATATCTGAGATTTAAGATGCCTGAAATATTTGTACATTTTTCCTATGACCTTTAAGGAAATTTTCACCAGCAAGTCTCGTACAAATATTAAGACACTAGCCTTCTACAAACTCTAGAAGAGTTTAAACGCTTACTACTCAAAACAGAATAAGTTGAACTTTGACCTCAAGCAAAAACTTTTAAGCTCATCTTTGACTCAAAAGAATACCTTGCTGTGCTACATTCCATATCCAAAGCTGAATCATCAATCAACCAACAGCCATTATAAATATATTGCAGTTACAAAATCAACCAATCAGAAAAAGGTTACCCTTGAGCTAGGCCACTTCCATATTTGAAAACCACAAATTAACAGCAACTTGGCTAGATTGAAAACAACAGTGATCAGGTGAATCCTACTTGATTTCAGTAATGACAGATTTAGACACACTGTCTCTCACTAAAGTATTCAATCCCTCTAGGTGTCAGTAAAGACGGGTAAACTAAGTCTTATCTGACCAAATGATTCAATCCCTCTTAATGTCAATGACAGGTTCACTGTAATACTGGCGTACGAGAATGTAACTCACGTTGTAACACAGCACTGGGACAGAGATGGGCAAGTCGCACCAACATGAGGTATGTCAACATTTTAATGTCGTAGTGATCCTTCAGCCCGTCCTCAACATGGTTCAGAAATTCAAATATATCTAACCGGTCTAGACAGGAGTCCAGAAGTGTGTACATGCACTCAAACGCAGCCTGAAACAAACACATTCCTATTAAAACAATGTGACCTAAATTGATATTTTCAAAATGGTGGCCAGTCCAAACGCATTTCATGGTTTCTGAGCTTATTCTGGTGGTTGGAATGAGAGAAAAATACAAAGCCTCAGGTTTTACCAAATTTGAACAAGAGGGAGGTTGGGATGTTACAGAATCTTAGCCCGAGACTGAGATAACCCGATCTTGCTCTGTTACAGGTAATTGATTTTTTTTCTCAACCCTTTTATTTAAAAAAATAAATAAAATACAAGTATCCTGCCTTGGGCCTCCAATGATGATGACATATTCACTACTTAAGCTACATTTGAATGCTTCCGCGTAATAACGTAGTCCGTCCTTACATAGATTACAACGTATTTCACAGTGTAGATTATATTTTATCTACAACATCAAAACTATACAATAACAACAAAACAGAACATTTATAATGCAAATTGTCAATTTCAAGCAGTTAACGTGCGGATGAATACATTGAAGTGTAAAAATTCCGCAAAATGTCACGTAAAGGTACAAGATAGATCGGACGAGATAGAAAAATCTGGCACGGGGTGTGACGTGGGATATCTCTGTCTGAGGTGCGAGAAATCCTTGTCTCACCCTAGGGTTGAGATGGGGGGATTCAATTATAAATAACAATGGTATGACGTCACGTCACGTCAACCCTGAATTTAGCCTGTAACGTTAACACTACATCATGCATATGATACACATTGGTGAACAGGGTAAGAGAAAAAGAATCATTCACCCCCTTGAGGGTGAGATAGATGCCAATATTAGTCTCACCAGATAGTTGAGACGGAGGGATTTGTCAGTCATAACAATTGTATGACCTCACTTTTAACAATTTAATGATATTACATCAACAATACATTGACCTCATGTCAACAGGGTAAGAGAACATCCCCCCTTGTAGGAATGAAATGGGAGATCTCAACCCTCAGGTAAAGATTGCTTAGTTACCAAACATTCAGCAAGCCTCATGTTTGGCAACTTAAGAACTTTCCTCTCGGGTCGAGATCCCTCTATCTCAGCCCCAAAGGGGTGGAAGATTATCTTTCCTAGCACGAGATTGATAGAATAGATTATCTACAAATACACATTTCATCCTAGACTTGTGCTATAACTGATGCTATGAATTACCTGTACTTAGGTGACGAGATCTTTACCGAGAGTGGTGTGTTCGTGTCTACCTACCTTTCGGATGTCCAATCCGTCATCCAGTGTGTGTTTAAATGGACCCATTTCTACCTCTCTAATCAGTTCTTTCTGTAAATACAAACATCATATCATAAAGGTCAAGGTCATTTATTGTAACAAATGTGACAGTCATATACCAAGCACACCACAAGGTGGTTTTTTCTACCAACCTAATGTGTCATACATTATATGTCTATAGTTTCTGATTCTCACCACCCGTAGAAATGTTAAATTTCAAACTCTCTCATTATTCAATTTATGATATTGAAGTAAAGGTGTCTTAGTTTTGAAGATTTATTTGTTTGTAAATATGTTTGGGAGAGGAATTAATATAAGCTCCAAGCTTATTTTCCAATCCCTGTTTAATTATATGTATAGCCTGATTATTGAATAAAATACTGTTTAAACTAAAAAGGCTTCTACATTTTTAAGGAGGCATTTAAGGGAAAACAGATGAAGAAGCATCACAGCCTAAGCTTACAGGAACTAAAATTTTCAAACATCTGGACAGTACTTTGTGTGTTGTTACTCGACCTAACTTTACTTTCGTTATACAGATGGGGCAGTACTTTGTGTGTTGTCCAACGTTACTTACCCTAACTTTAGTTTCGCTATACTCACCCTAACTTTAGTTTCGTTATACAGATGGGGCAGTACTTTGTCCAGCAGATCGCGGATCAGTGAGGGTTTGTTATGAGCTGCAGAGTTAAATGTGACCAGGGCGACCCTCCTGACGTTGAGGTCAGGGTCCTGTAGCGTCTTCAGGAAGTCACCAATACAGTTACGTAGTAATGGGTCTATACCTTGGGGCTAAAACAAGACAAAGCCAATAATTATTAATTAACAGTCAAGAATAATTACCTTCAGTAACGAAAATGACAATATTTAAAGTCGGACTTTCTGACAGGAATGTAGATTAACTACACTGCCCTAGCTATAATGATTTCTTCCAAATCAAAAAAAGACAAACAGCGAAAAAGGCTGATTTATTAAAGTATAAATAACTTGTGTCATAATTACTTTTAATTCATTAGAAATACTGAAAAGAAATTTAACAGCAAAACTTGCTCACAAAGTGAAAACATACTTGATCAGAAATTGTAAACTTTATTGCCGTGACAACCGTACTCCTGGTGAGAGCTGATTGGCTGTCCAGGTGTTGTTTGAGGCTGGAGAGGAGAGCAGTGGGGTCTATCAGGGTCAGTTTGCCGAGACATTCCGACACGACGTTTCTCGTACCCTCTTCAGGACATTCACAATGGTGGAATAGCATTGTCCTGTAAATCAAGTTGGTTTAAACAATATTTCATTTACAAATATGCTGTACATAATATATAATTTTACATGATGTAATATTAGGGATCTGGCAACAAGAGTAGGCTCTTATAATAAGCCATCTCCATAAACCAAGTTACATATCATACAGATATATCTTACCTCTTCCGTATTTTGAAGATATATTCCTACTTCTTTCAGCAGTATTACACTGTTAGAAAGATGTTTAGCATTATAATGTTGTTGTTTTTTTAGTGAAGATCTGAACTTTATATAATAATACCAATAGTAAAATGTCATTCAAAATATCTGTAACAAAATAATGGAAAATCGTTTTTACGAATAATCTTAAAAACATCATAATAAGCTGTCATCAAGCTAGCTTTTAGCCAAACAACATATTCCTGTCGTGCTGTTTAGGTTGTCCATTTGGTTAAATGGTAACACAATTGACCGTACGCATTAAGGCTCGAGTAAATCCTTACACACCATTTTAGATTCATGCTGCGTATCAAATATATATTGTACTGTGCTTTACATAGCAAATTGTTTTTTAGAAAATTCTTGTCCGGCCCGTAAATTTTAAATCGTTAAAGATATCTTGATCAAACTTGAAGTATACTTGCATCAACCACAGAAGGTGTGCAGTGCACTAGAATTAGGTCTTGTGTCCCCTCTATATACAGAGTTATGGCCCTTTGTTTATTTTTAATACCGAAGTTAACGAAGTATCGTTAACAACAATGAACATCAGTCTGAACCAAATATATAAGAAGTTTTTTAAATAGCGACATACATACCAAATAGTTTGTACATAGGGCTTGAGGTTATCAACTCCAGTTGTTGATCCCGACTCACAACTTATAATCTGTAATGGCAAAAAGTTATGATTCTTTTTGATGCACATCTTATAATGTGTAATGCTAGAGCAGAACTTTTATAATGTCCAACCTGAGCTGAGATCACTTTGAAAACATTTCATTGCATAATTTTTCAACTTTACTGAAAATTTCTGAAATTAGCTGTAATAAGACACCAAATTAGCTGTATTAAGACACCAAATTAGCTGCATCAAGACACCAAATTAGTGGTATTAAGACACCAAATAAGCCATATTAAGACACCAAATAAGCCATATTAAGACACCAAATAAGCTGTATTAAGACACCAAATTAAAGACTTTTTTGAATGTGCAAATACAGGTTTGATTGTATAAAAGTTTGAGGACACCAAGATAATGAAGCAGATACTAATCCTACCTAATTCATCAACTGTTTTAAAGAATTTCTACACTAGCAACTATAACAATGAGACATTCTTACCTCTTTTAGAGAATGTAAAAGGAGATACTGTCGCTTTGGTTGGTTTTCTATTTCTTTCAATACAAACGGCAAAAACTTGTTTAAGTTTCCAACACTGATATTTCCTGAAGAAATAAAACAAAATAAACATTTTAGATGATTCATTGGCATGCGAACTTCACAAGACCAATATCATTTCAATTTGATTTAATCTTCAGTAAAGTTCTGGGTACAAGTCCAATCTATAACATCTTAAGTGGAATTTCCCTACCTTCCACAGACACATATACAAAAGAGTCTCTTGATCTTAACATATGAGCCTCATATAATATTTGTCGAACATACTATATAAACAATAATCTCAGGATTTGACAAAAGATTGCATCTACACACAAAATAAAACCTTTTTATAAAGCCATCATTTGTCCAGAAAAGTTTCGGCAGTAAGACAGAGAGGAAAAAGATCTTTTTGAATTATAGCTGTTCATTTACTGAATATAATATACATTATCCCAAGGTTTTATTCTTATTCTTTGCAATATTTGTCGCCTCAAAAACACACTTTCCAAACTCTGTTTAAAGTGTTGTTTTTCTGATAAGAATTCAGATTATTGCCTTGAAATTTTTGTCTAGGAACATTTCTTAACAAGTTTGACCATGCAAAATAACCACTTTTTATATACAATGCTTAAGTCTCAAAGAAATCAAGGTTGTATTTACTAAGAAACTAAAGTTATATTTACCAAGAAACCAAAGTTATATTTACCAAGAAATCAAAGTTATATACCAAGAAACCAAAGTGACATTTATCAAGAAAAACAAAGTTATATTTACCAAGTGCATAGGATGCTGCAGCTTTCACTTCTTCATTTAATGAGGAGAACGACTCTAATATGACAAGCTGGATCTCTCCATGGTTACTGACATCACTGAGGAAATGGAGATACACACCCATCTTATAAAGTATTCTATATTATGTATGAATCCTTTTAATTATAAGTGTCAGGAACACAATGTAACAGAGAGTTATCAGTCACAATAGACAAGAATTGTCAGGAAAATAATATACTGAAAGTCACGACAGTCATCTAGAAGAGACATAAACAGGTAAAAAAATCTAGTACAGGTACGAACAAGTCCACATACCTAGTATAGGTACAAATGAGTCAATAAATCTAGTACAGGTACAAATAAGTCAATAAATCTAGTACAGGTACAAATGAGTCCATCAATCTAGTACAGGAACAAATGAGTCAATAAATCTAGTACAGGTACAAATGAGTCCATCAATCTAGTACAGGTACAAATGAGTACACAAACCTAGTACAGGTACAAATGAGTCAACATACCTAGTATAGATACAAATGAGTCAATAAACCTAGTACAGGTACAAATGAGTCAATAAATTTAGTACAGGTACAAATGAGTACACAAACCTAGTACAGATACAATGAGTACACAAACCTAGTACAGTCAATAAACCTAGTACAGGTACAAATGAGTCAATAAATTTAGTACAGGCACAAATGAGTACACAAACCTAGTACAGTCAATAAACCTAGTACAGGTACAAATGAGTCAACAAATCTAGTACAGGTACAAATGAGAACACATACCTAGTATAGATACAAATGAGTACACAAACCTAGTACAGGTACAAATGAGTCAATAAATTTAGTACAGGCACAAATGAGTACACAAACCTAGTACAGTCAATAAACATAGTACAGGTACAAATGAGAACACATACCTAGTACAGGTACAAATGAGTCAACAAACCTAGTACAGGTACAAATGAGTCAATAAATTTAGTACAGGCACAAATGAGTACACAAACCTAGTACAGTCAATAAACATAGTACAGGTACAAATGAGAACACATACCTAGTACAGGTACAAATGAGTCAACAAACCTAGTACAGGTACAAATGAGTCAATAAACCTAGTAAAGGTACAAATGAGTCAAATACCTAGTATAGGCACAAATGAGTCAATAAATCTAGTACAGGTACAAGTGAGTCAATAAATCTAGAACAGGTATAAATGAGTCAATAAATCTAGTACAGGTACAAATAAGTCAATAAATCTAGTACAGGTACAAATGAGTCAACATACCTAGTATAGATACAAATGAGTCAATAAACCTAGTACAGGTACAAATGAGAACACATACCTAGTACAGGTACAAATGAGTCAACAAACCTAGTACAGGTACAAATGAGTCAATAAACCTAGTACAGGTACAAATGAGTCAACAAATCTAGCACATGTACAAATGAGTACACAAACCTAGTATAGATACAAATGAGTACACAAACCTAGTACAGGTACAAATGAGTCAACATACCTCGTAAAGATACAAATGAGTCAATAAATCTAGTACAGGTACAAATGAGTCAATAAATCTAGTACATGTACAAATGAGTACACAAACCTAGTACAGGTACAAATGAGTCAATAAACCTAGTACAGGTACAAATGAGTCAATAAACCTAGTACAGGTACAAATGAGTCAACAAATCTAGCACATGTACAAATGAGTACACAAACCTAGTATAGATACAAATGAGTACACAAACCTAGTACAGGTACAAATGAGTCAACATACCTCGTAAAGATACAAATGAGTCAATAAATCTAGTACAGGTACAAATGAGTCAACATACCTCGTAAAGATACAAATGAGTCAATAAATCTAGTACAGGTACAAATGAGTCAACAAATCTAGTACATGTACAAATGAGTACACAAACCTAGTACAGGTACAAATGAGTACACTACCCATGTACAGAAATGAAATGACACAGAAAAGATTTACTCACATGTGTTTTCCTATTTCTCCTAAAGCTAATAAAGCAAATAATTTGACAGAATCAGATGATTTGGCATTCTGAAAAAAAAAGATAAAAAAAATATTAATATGTTCACAAACATAAAAATAATCAATGTGAATACTATCATAGTTTAATACAAATACTGCCTTTTCTCTATCATCGTTTTTATGTGCCTGAAGAACAACAGTGTCCTGTAAGTCAATAACAAAGGCTGCTTTCATTTATCGCGACCAAATGGTTGAACCTGTTGGACCAGTTGTTCGTTTATGAAATATGGCCGGACCTAGTAATCTGATGATGCTTTCAGGCGAGCCTAGACAAAGCCTTGCAAGGCCTGCATAATCATTTGCAGGTCCGTCCGTACACCTGAAAATGTTTCTTGTAAAAACAGACAAACCTGTTGTTCAACATAAACAAACAGGCCCAAGAAATTTTGTACATGTAGGAGATGCCAGGGTTGTTTACAGGGCCTACTTACACAAACATCACTAACAAACTGGTTGACGACGTTGTTGGCCTGTGACGGACTCTTTACAGTCAGGGCTGCCATGCATTTGGCTATGGAATGGAATGCCTGCAAGGGAAAGTATTGCTGCGATGAACATTTAATAAATTTTCATTAAGTATTGCAGAAAAATAAGAACAAATAATATAATACTTGTTTGTGACCTATATTACATATATTACATATTACATATATTACCCGTTATTGACAGGGCACTTAAATTTGGTTTGTTTGTGTTTTACATCCTATTAACAGCTATAGTCATTTAAGGACGTGCCAGCTTTTGGTAGTGGAGGGCTAGTGGTAGCCGAATGTCAGACGCCTTAACTACTTGGCCACCGCGGCCCCGGGCGTTAAAGACAAATTACCTGTTTGTGGACAGCAAATGCGTTACTAGACTGGGCACTGGGTGGGTTGTATACTGGGCGAATCAGCATCTGTAAATCACAAACAAAATCTACACTTGTCTCTTAATTATATAACACCAAATAATAAAAGACAGTTATCCATTATACATCAACCAAGGGGCTCAAACATTTTTTTCTGCTAAATTAATCATGAAACTGTAATAACTTTAATTTGGCTTTTATTTCTGATCAATTTTACCTCTAGTAGTATAAGCTCAGTAAACAGTTATTATGATAAGTCTAACATAAGCCTGCTGAACACATTTACGGGTATTAAGGATCCTTGTCCCACTGCACTCAGGTTTTACATATATACAGTATATACAGTAACCTCCCCTTAACTTCTGTTTTGGAGAAAACTGTAGCACATTTCGGCCAGTACACTTCTCTGTAGACGAGGTAGCTCATTCTGTTAGAGCAACAGTATAACAATCTCAGGTTCCGGGTTCGAATCCTGGTCTGGCCACACAGAATGTTTTACACTCATAACATTTGTTGATTATCTTTGTTGATTTTATCTCTATTATCGTCACTAGAAGTCCCACAAGTTATGATTTTCTTATCAGAAATGATTTATCAAAGCTATAGTCATGCCAGAAAAAAGTTTCCAACACTTGGTTAGTTACAGGCAGTGGTACTTCTAATTATAGCGATTGAGTTTACCTGGAGTAAGTCTTTGAAGCCAAGTTTTGGAAGCCCTGTGGCCACCAGTGCCTGGAAGAACTCGAGGAGGGAGCCTAGTGCGCCACCCTGAAGTAATGGTGACTGAATCAGCAGCAGGATCTGTGGTAGAATCTCATTAGGAATGGTCGCCATACAAGATTTGTGGATCTTTGATATAGATGTCAACAGGTGCAACGTCAGCTGGGAACAAAACAAGGTGACATATCTTATAGTGGTGCAAATATACATGTTGGAGTTATAGCTTGACAAAGGGACCGGTCGGACTTGAAACATAGCGACACATTTATTACGTACATTGTTTGTGTATAAATTAAAACTTTGATATTAGATAAACATATTGTATGATTATATACAAGAACACATTATCTAAAGTCTAAGAAAATATTAATGTTACTTGTCTACACAAGCATAAATATCACATGGCAACAACTGTATATATACATCGTAACAAACATATTCAGGTAAAAGAATGCAAATTATTGTAATACATTTTTCAAATGGAGAAAAGAAGTTAGGGAAATCAAGTTTCTTGATTATGCTTTGTGACATAATTATATGGAGACTGTTTTCCCTATTTACCACAATTAACCAATATACCTATCGCACAACATTGTCATAGCTACCGTACTGTTGTGTGCAAGCTATTATTCCACAGATATTCGTCTTGTACACATCGTAAAAGGTTGTGCGACTCCACAACTCTACCTTACACATAGAGGTTCCCCTAGGAGTGATGGTTGATGGTCATGTTTATGATACTCAATAAATTCTCAAATTCTATAAAGACACAAGATCCATATTTACCTGTGACACACAGGGATTCATATTTACCTGTGACACACAGGGATTCATATTTACCTGTGACACACAGGGATTCATATTTACCTGTGACACACAGGGATTCATATTTACCTGTGACACACAGGGATTCATATTTACCTGTGACACACAGGGATTCATATTTACCTGTGACACACAGGGATTCATATTTACCTGTGACACACAGGGATTCATATTTACCTGTGACACACAGGGATCCCTATTTACCTGTGACACACAGGGATTCGTATTTACCTATGACACACAAAGATCCCTATTTATCTTTGACACACAGGGATTCGTATTTACCTAGGACACACAGAGATCCTTATTTACCTGTGACACACAGGGATTCGTATTGACCTGTGACATAAAGAGATCCCTATTTACCTGTGACACACAGGGATTCATATTTACCTATGACACACACAGATCCCTATTTACCTGTGACACAGAGATCCCTATTTACCTGACACACAGGGTTTCGTATTTACCTGTGACACACAGAGATCCATATTAACCTGTGACACACAGAGATCCATATTTACCTGTGACACATGAAGATCATTTTCACTTATTAAAGGTGGCATTTCCTTCATCATTTCGTAGATCATTCCTGTTGTCAAGGCAGCTCCTGGAAAGATACATTTCACCTCTTAAACGTTTTAGGTGAACACTTTCATTGTGAAATCTGCATTAGCGCTTCAGTGTAAATTCTTTGAAAACCTGACATAAGGATTGTGTGTTTATTAAGGTACATGAATAACAAATTAAAAAACACCCCATTTAAAAACATCCTATACTGATTAAGTAGAAGGATTGGCATAATGTAAAATATAGGATACAAAAATTACCTTCACAAAATCGAAAATAAAATTCCTCTAAAAACTTAGGTGAAAATGACTTTCTCACAAAACTGAAGTTATCTTCTGAGAACTCAATGACTATGGTTGAGGTTATTCTATAACAAAAACTTACCATAATTCTTCCCCAGGACATCCAGACACGTTAATGTGCTCAACTTCAGAGCTCTCTGGTTCTTCCTCAGAAAGGAGGCTAAAATTGGTATGCCTTCGTCCTATAGAAAATATTAAAGGGAAATGTATCCCCACACAATCGTTGTATGTATTTAAACCTTTCAATTATTGCAAATATGTTTCTTTTCACTTTAAATCGTTAAGAGAAACTCCCATTTATTTTGGTAACAAAAAAGTACTGTATACAATCAAGCCTCGTTGTATTGTCAATTTTTCCGAGCACAACATTAAAGCCTGTTCATTTATGCGGAACAACCGGTTTGACCGTTTATAAATGTAACAATTTCGGGTATAAACCCTGGCGAACCTGCAACTGTGTATACAGGCCTTGCCAGGTTTTGTGAAGGCTCACCTGAAAGCAGCATCAGATTACTAGGTCCGACCTTATTTAATAAACGAACAACAGTGGTCTGACCGGTTTGACTGTTTAAAAAACGGCCTTAGTGTTATAATGGGGTTTGATAATAAATTGAGGGAGAATGTGTTCATAGTAAGTGATTTAGTCAATGAAATATGGGGGCATTATAATAAGTATATAACAAGATTTAAATGCTTAGTGACAAATGAGGGCATTGTATTGAGGTCTTACTGTCAAAGAAACCAGTCAATATCACTAGCATAGAACTTCCCATACTAACAAGCTTACCAATATAGGGCGTAGATCTATATTCAATGGAGACCTGAAATATATCATATATATTGTATTGTAGTCAGTTAAACATGAACATGGTCAAAGTATAGAAATTCCAATAAAATTTATAAACTATGCTTAATTAATCAATGTAAAATTAAAAAAGAAATCAAAGGAACTGATTTCATCTGTTTCTGTTTATTATGTATATTTGTTGACCATATCATTTTTTTTATCCTTCACATAAAGACCGAGAGCATGCAGATGATCTGACATTGACGTTCAGCATCAGCTTCAACATCAGGGTATTATTGCTTTTTCATCTTTCTTCCCAAAATTCAGAACAATGATGAAGTGCTTGAATACACAAATTGTTTTACTTTGTGAGATTAATGGAATGAAATCCCTCATAAAATGATGGGCAACTCGGTAGTATGCTGATGACCTGCACCACCTACCCAGCTATCATAGTGAGGGCTTTCACTGCAGTTAGTCTTGTTATTTCATTCTTCAATCTTTCCAAGAAAATTGGTAAGCACTCTTTCAGCTCCGCTGACAGACTATCTCCAAGGTTACGAATTATCTGGCCCCTGAAAAAGATCAAAGGATCATAGTACTTGATTTTTACATATTACAGCGTTTCATTCACTTATCGTCAATTGAAACAACCTTCCAGATAAAAGGACCATACAACCTAGATTGGGAGCTTTCGCGTAGCCGGTCCAACCAATCAACTGGCTGAACAGGAAACCAAACAACAGACACAGATCTGAACAAAGACTGACCTCTAAAAAAAATTGCATGTGTATATGGAGGGGTCCAGACATGCCTGATCGAAACTAAAATGCTGGCTAAGGCTAGTTTGCTGATGCTCAGATATGTTTCAGAACATGTTATAAACTTGAGTAATGCATGAAAGAAGCACAAATTATTCTTGATTTGTTGTAATTCATTTGTCACGAAACTCTCAAACTTTGCATTTTGAGCTGTGCTTATGAAACAAGGACAGCCAACTTCCAGACAAAGTGTGTTTGTTCATTACTGAATACTTCTGCGCCACCTGAACTGTTTCAAACGGGAGAAAGAAAGTAACCTAGATAATATTATATACTGACCATACGACCTAATGATACACTGACCATACGACCTAATGATACACTGACCATACAACCTAATGATACATTGACCATACGAGCTAATGATACACTGACCATACAACCTAATGATACATTGACCATACGACCTAATGATACACCAACCAAACGACCTAATGATACACTGACCATATGACCTGATGCACTGACCATACAACCTGATGATACACTGACCATACGACCTAATGATGCACTGACCATATGACCTGATGCACTGACCATACAACCTAATGATACATTGACCATACGAGCTAATGATACACTGACCATACGACCCAATGATACATTGACCATACGACCTAATGATACACTGACCATATGACCTGATGCACTGACCATACAACCTAATGATACACTGACCATACGACCTAATGATACATTGACCATACGACCTAATGATACACTGACCATACGACCTAATGTTACACTGACCATATGACCTAATGATACACTGACTATATGACCTAATGATACACTGACCATACAACCTAATGATACACTGACTATATGACCTGATGATACACTGACCATACGGCCTAATGATACATTGACCATACGACATAATGATACACTGACCATATAACCTAATGATACACTGACCTTATGACCTAATGATACACTGACTATATGACCTGATGATACACTGACCATACAACCTAATGATACACTGACCGTACGACCTAATGATACACTGACTATATGACCGAATGATACACTGACCATACCATGTAATGATACACTGACCATACCACGTAATGATACACTGACCATACCACCTAATGATACACTGACCATAAGACCTAATGATACATTGACCATACAACCTACTACATGGTATTGAACATACATACATGCAGGATATAGCTCTTTCTTTGACTTCCTGGTCAATGTCGGCTGCCTTGAGTCTGGCCAGAGTACAAGAGTACAGGTCCTTCACGTACGGCTTGTAGTCAAACTTCACTGGAACTTCTACAACACCACGTAAGCTGGGTCATTTAGGTGCTTCAGAAAAAGATAACAAATACCTCAATGTGTAGCATGAGGGTCTGAAAACAGTTGCCATGAGTATCACACAAGCCATTCGAATTGATGTGTCTCGCCTGTGCCCCATTTTGACTATCAATGCACATATCAGCGAAACTAACTTAAATGCAAAAACTTAATGTTAATGGAGATGCTGACAAAATCAATGGACCATGGAAGGTAGGCCGCATCCAGCCTTTGATGCGTGGGTTGAGATGTACTACCTAAGATGCGTCTATGGTCCAAGTTTGCTTGGTCTAGCACTGATACTTTCACTGAAACTAACTTAAACGCAAAAAACTTAATGTTGACGCCGCCACCACGAAAGCAACACCTTAGTCTCGCTTCTGCTACTTTGGCACCGCGTGACAAAAAGAGTGCAGGAACAATTTCTATCAATCTAATGCCTCAGTGTCACAGTCAAATAAATCACAAATGTTTTTAAAAAAGTTTTAACAGGAATCATTCAAAATGTTCACTTTTAGACGAGGAGTCTTAAAAAATGTTGGCCACTCAGTCCAATCTACCCATTTACAATTTGTGTTGTATGAGAGTGTTATGGGAACATGGTCCTAACATGTGTTATCACATGACTACCATGTTGAACAGTGAATGCACTGACATCGTATTTTGTACATTAACTGTGACGCCATTTAAGCAATAAACTGACATAGATGAGGCGCACAAAATGATGTGTGAAGAACTGAATGGTGTACTATACACATGATAGATGCACAGCTAAACTTGGAACTAAATAAGGTGATTTCCTTTGTTAAATACAGTGTGACCAATACAAGTCTATATGTACAGTCTGACATATGAAAATTAGTGTGACTTACCTAGGGGTCGAATAACCTTGACCAGCTGCTGAGTGACCAGTAGTGCCTCGGAGGTAATTTTGTAGAAGGGATCAGCCACAGAATGGACTACAGGCTGTGAAAGTTTACACATGAGTCTCTTAGTTATAAATATTCCCCTCTATTTCAGATTTATAAGCTCACAACAGTCTTAAGCTAAATTAATGCTTTTCCTACTAATTTTTTAATACCAAAAAAAATATACATAGATATATAAATTATTATTATTTTTAATTTTCATGGTTTACTATCCTGAGGAGTTGATTTACTGTATACCAGAAACTTTTCACCACAGTTTTAACATTTGCCTTTTTTGTCTTCCATAAAGAATTGTGAATTTATCATGCATCAAATATATACTACACATAATACTATATATAATGAAAATACATGTGAAATGCAAAATGAACACTGGACAAATATAGATTTTACCTGTGAAGGGCAATAATTGAACTGCGTGAAAGTTTCCAGGTATTTAGAAACTATAAATTAACTTACTGGCACTAGGACTTTGATGTGTGCGTGAAACACGACCGGATTATGGTGAGACAGAATACAGTTGAGGAAAGACAGCGTATCAATCTTCATGTTGGAGCTCGAATTCTTGTCCCTGTACACAACAAATATCAGGATTTTCATACAACAATGTTTGGCAACATAAGGGTACTCACAGACACTACACATAACCTATCCTCGAATTTTGAATTTTGAAATCTTGATGAAGTGGCGTAGGCCCGGCCGAAAACTTGCATGCATTATTAATAGTGTCCATATATGGCAAATAAGATAGATTGACAGTCTATTGACTATATGGCTGTATGAATTGTGTGGAAGCGCCTGTGGTGTATGTCGTAATTCCGGTGGAGCCCACGGCGGAACAGAGCTGTGCCTAAGGTCGATTCTAGTTCATGTTGAGTTTACGGGGTGCCAGGAAGCAGCTAGGCTGAGGAACGACCCCTATGCTACAGCTCTCCCTATACCGAAGTAATAAGGCCCAAATTAATTTGTGCAGCATATGAGATCCTTGCTCGGAAGGATTCCGTCGTCAGGAAGGATTCCGTCGTCAGGAAGGAAGCTTTTTTAATCCCTGTTAACAGGAATTCATCATAATGAGGAAGACTATTTTTATCCATTTTAACAGGGACTCATCAGTGAAAGGGGTCAGTGTAACTAAACACCTTGACATAAGGTTGTGACTGTTACAAAAATGTAAGTTTTACAGAAATGCTCCAACCAATACAATGCAAATACTTACAACTCCTACCTGCAATTTGAAGAATAATAGAATCTCTCAACCCCTTTGGGGTGAGATAGGGGAATCTCAACCCGAGGGGACGATTCTTATGTTGCCAAACATGAGGCTTTGCTAAGTGTTTGGCAACTTCAGAATCTTTCCCCGAGGGTTGAGATTCCCCTATCTTACCCACAAACGGGTGAATGATTCTTTTTCTCTTACCCTGTTCTCCCAATGTGTATCATATACACAATGTAATGATAACGTTACATACTAAATTCAGGGTTGACGTGGCATTGATGGATTGTTGACGTGACGTCATTGTATTGTTGAAGTGACGTCATACCATTGTTATGAATAGGGGAATCCCCCCCCCCCCATGGAAATCTCACACAGGTAAAAGTGTGGGTTCACCTGTCCAGGGTAAGAGAAGAGAATATTCCCTAATGTGTGTACGTTCTACAATATACCTACCCCAGGGAGTACTGGATGCCTGGTACCAGAGCCTGGAGGTGGTCCGTCAGGGCCCCTGGTAGTACCAGGACTAGCTCTGTGAGGAGACTGAAGCAGCCTTGCCTAGTCTTGACACTTTTCTCTTTCAGCTGTTTGTGTATGGCTTTCACGATGTCAGGTATCTGTCCCTGTAGCTGACACAGTGGTCTGTAACACCAACCACACTCATTACTTCTTTTGGAGATAAGATTTTTTACATTTGTACATATTTGCCAGGATTTGAATTTGCAATACAATCAACAACATATAATCTTTTTTTAATAAAACAATTATACTTGTACTTCAACAAAAACGATAATAATTTTGCAGGTGAAAAATTTGTGTACAACATTTTTTAAACTACTCAGACTTTCAAAATAGATCTTTTTTTCATTTGAGGGAAGTGTAAAAAGATATACCCGCCATCCTGATCCATTGCATCTGGGTCTGAAGTGATGTTTGGACGAGTCTGTCTTAACAATGTGATGTAGGCATGGAAAATGTCAGCCTTTACATTCTCTTCTCTCTCTATAATAAACAAAACATATAACTATATTGACACACAGTATACTGAGATTTGTTTTGCCGTAGTTCAACTTTCCCCTATTTGCCATATATGTAATGAGGATGACCTTATCACAGGATTCACACCAGGGGCCTAATCATTTATGCGGAACAACAGGTACGCCAGTTTTTAAATGTAACATTTTTGGGTATAAAATCGGAGGGACCTGCAAAATTGTATGCAAGCCTGCCTGAAAGCAGTAACAAAAGCAGTAACAACAGCAGTCCAACCGGTTCAACGGTTTAGACTGTGATAAACGAACACGGCCCAGATTTTGAAATTTTTGCGTCAAATCATAAAATCCTGCAGGTTCGTTGTTATTATCACAATAACATGACAACATATGACACAATTTTTTATCAAATTTTCACCAAACAACCGATGATCTTTTTGTAGCCAAACAAATTGCCAAACTCGTCGATTAAAAATGTATTTTTCGCAAATTGCGACATTGGTCATTACAGCCAGCATACATTAGTAAACAACCCTTATAAACATAGTAATCAAATACGAAGGGCGAAGTTAACACTGAGCAAGAATGGATTTTACTGACGCAGGACGAAAGTTTGACTGGACAAACGTTTCCTGATATCTATGTATAGCATCCACATTTTACTCTAGGGTTGGGTAGCCTCTTCGCAATTTCTTCCTTTGATTCTGAAATAGTGAAAATAATCATATTTACCTTTAAATCTGGCTATGAGAGCTGGTGACACTGTTCTGTAGAATTCCACCAACATTTCGTGTCGTGTGCCAATAATGGCGTCAAGACATTTGGCTGCAGCCCGTCGCACCTTCCAGCTCATGTCGTCATCATCACTGTACTCCTCTTCGTCGTCACTGTAATGTCATTGTAAATTATGTTCAGGGGACTACTGCATACAGAGATATATTTGCTACAGCTTAATTTTGGCATTTTTCGTCAACAACATATTACGCATAGCAACTAAATGGGAAGGGCAAAATTCCCACTGGGCGAATATGGATTATTTTGGCGAAGGGTGAAAGTTTGACTGGGCAAAACTTCAGGGTACACAGAACAGTTACTTGTCCTGTGAACACAACGGATCCATGAATTTTCAAATGGAACTAGAACACTGACAGCTCAGTAAGGGCCCCGTCTTGTGGCAATATATCCCCCATAATCATCAAGACAAACTAGAACACTGACAGGTCAGTAAGGGCCCCGTCTTGTGGCAATATATCCCCCATAATTATCAAGACAAACTAGAACACTGACAGCTCAGTAAGGGCCCCGTCTTGTGGCAATATATCCCCCATAATTATCAAGACAAACTAGAACACTGACAGGTCAGTAAGGGCCCCGTCTTGTGGCAATATATCCCCCATAATTATCAAGACAAACTAGAACACTGACAGCTCAGTAAGGGCCCCGTCTTGTGGCAATATATCCCCCATAATTATCAAGACAAACTAGAACACTGACAGCTCAGTAAGGGCCCCGTCTTGTGGCAATATATCCCCCATAATTATCAAGACAAACTAGAACACTGACAGCTCAGTAAGGGCCCCGTCTTGTGGCGATATATCCCCCATAATCATCAAGAAGCAATCTTCCCATATAGCTGAGCTTGACGTTTGACATTTGGACTTCAAAAAGAATCCCAAGGAAGCAAAATATACATATTACATGTACTATGATGCGAGTCTTGTTCCCTTCCACCTCCATATTTGCTGGGCTAACAGAAATGTAAATAACGTTGCGATACTCATTTGTTAGCTTTGATTTGTTTTATTTCACCTTACATACCTCCTCCATCAAGAGCCAGCGTCAAAGTCAGAGATCCACTTTGTCTTTGACCTTTGGACCCAAATGACATTGACCATTAACCCAGTGACCCTGTTTTTTGGTCAGTTGACTTATTCTTTAATTCTGACCAACTTTGCTTCTTAATATCATAACAAAATGTTCATCAGTGAAAAGATGTAAAATTTGACATTGACCTTTGAACCTAATGACCTTGACCTTTGACCTTGACTTTTTACCACAATGTGTATTTTTGTGAACTGAACATCTTGACCAAGTTTCATGTACATCGGTCAATAAATACCAAGGTATCAGCCAGGAACAAAATTTGTGGACGGACAGACAGACAGACAGACTGATTACTATAGGGCACCCGTATCTCCGATACGGGGCCCTAATTAATATGCCTAATTAATAGATTTCTATTAATCTCAATCATAACATGCTATAATACATAACAAACATGTGAGAAATAACAATTAAATTGACGAAAAAAATACAGGAAATGTTTCCCTACCTATCTATCACTTTTCTTAAAAGTCGAAACAGGAAGCAATATTTTTGCTTGACTTAAGCCAAGCGATAGTACAAATATATTGTATTTTTCCTGACTTACTCTTCTTCTTCTTCCTCCTCCATTTCCATAGCATCACCGTCATCGTCGTCGTCATAGTTATAGTTGGGATCGTGGCAAATGTACCGCAGACAGATCTTAATGATCTACAACCACAGAAGTGTTTCCTGTACTTTTTAATACTTCTATGAGTTAAAGGTTAATTTCCAATAAATGTCGACGGTTAAACTGTGTAGGGGTTAGGAAAGGTAGAGGCCATGGACCCTACATCATTCAAAATTGTAATGGCTCATAAGAATTTTACAAAATTTAACAGATTTATAAGAACTGACCCCACTTCAGTCGCTGTAAACTGGAAAATGGTCCATATTATGGTCCTGTTTTTTGGTGTGTTTTTTATCATTGACTATGTATCTCTAAAAAAGTAAAAGCTCTACAAGTTAACTCATTGACCCCTGAAGTTTCATAATGAACTATTCCAACCTTTGAATTGGAAGGTGTTCAAATGTGTCTTCAGGGGTAAATGAGTTATAACTGTGCATCTTCCAAAATATAACCTATATGGTGTTTCTCAAAGTTAGTCATATTGACCAAGCTATACAAAGATTGAGCCAAACTAAAGAACATAAATTTTGTGCTAATGCAATTTACTTCATGTTATTATCACAACCAGTTACAGTGACAATATAACCCATATGGTGTTTCTCAAAGTTAGTCATATTGACCAAGCTATACAAAGATTGAGCCAAACTAAAGAACATAAATTTTGTGCTAATGCAATTTACTTCATGTTATTATCACAACCAGTTACAGTGCCAATATAACCCATATGGTGTTTCTCAAAGTTAGTCATATTGACCAAGCTACACAAAGATTGAGCCAAACTAAAGAACATAAATTTTGTGCTAATGCAATTTACTTCATGTTATTATCACATCCAGTTACAGTGCCTTACCTCTGTGACAAACGGTGAAATCTCCTTGGGACAACGCCTCACGAATGACTCAAAGGCCTGTAGACAGTACTCTCGCAGTTCATCGTCTTCTTCTTTACAAAACTTGACAATTGGTGGCACCATCTTCTGTAGGTGTTCCCCAAATCTGTGTCCCGCCTGTCGACTACAACAAAACGTAACATTCGTTATAGACACGCACCAAAGCTGAGGGCTAGGATCGCCTTTATACAAAACCATCAAGTCTAGTTACTTATCAGCCTGTCCCTCCAGGTTTTACTGTATCTATACAAAGCAATGTATATCATAAACAAAATCCTAGAACAAATCAAAGACAGGTATCAGCCAAGCAATTGGTATTTCTTTTACCAGAAAACCAATCAACTGGCTAACTTGTGTCTTCAACTTTACCATGGCATATTCCAGGGGTGTTAAGAATGAAAGGGAGCATAATCGCTGGAATTTCGAGGATGAAAAATGAATCGATCAAGGAACATTGCTTGAGGACCTGTCCCATTACCTGATGGTGTCTATGCATTGTAAGTCCAGTCATTGTTGTATTACCTGATGGTACCTATACATTGTATGTAAGTCCTTGTGGTAGAGGTGGTGTCATTTTTGTTCAGCTCTGTGAGTAAGAACTCGATCAGCTCAAGGAACAGCGGATTGTTACAACTCATCACCAGATAACCTGTCAACAAAGAACATATTCGAACTGTTACACAATTTTCTCCTAAAATCCCACGTGTCAGGGTTCTTTTGTTAAGTTGTAATAGATGGCTACGTGGTATATGCTTATTCACAAATAGTGTTTAAATAACCTGCCACTGATCAAATATGAAATGGTATATTTCTATCAGAGTTGAAAGCACCTTATCAGATTGACCTGCCAACATCACTTATCCAGAAATTAGAACACTTACAGGTGAGCCAGGGCCCTGCATTGTGCCTGACTGTTACCCTCCCCACCGTCTATTTTTAGAAAGTGATCTTAACCTTGACATTGGAAACTTTTAAACCCCTTTTGTATAACTAGATATCAGTGTATCACCATGTCATAGTCCAGACTTTTGAATTCAGAGATAATCTCCAGAAATGTGGACGGACAGAGACAGTCTGACCGACGAACAGAAACACTATAGGTCCATTTAAGTGCTATTTCCAATATCAGAAATTCATATTGGTTCAGCCTACAAGTAATCATTACCCGATTCATCCTGAAAGATAATGCATGTGAGTATGGTAGAATTAACCCAACTGTTCAACCATAATCTTCTATTCACAATGGTATCTAACAAGAACTTGACCTCTGATGTTCTATTCCAAAATCTATCCACGACATCTGATCTGTGCCTAGAATGGACTCATTGTGTGATAAATTACCGATGGCGATGATGGCGCGTTTCCTCACCGCCAGACGCGGGCTTGACAGCTGTGGTAGGAGTGACTGCATTATACTGGGATGGAAGCTGATGAGAAGACCTGGAACAATCAATAATGACACATCTGTAAATGCAACACACAACAGAACTGAACACTATACAAAAATAAGCCACATATCTCTCCTCCACACTTGCCAACTCACACTATTTTGAAGGGAGAAACTCAATTTTGAACCCTAAAATTGAGCATTTTCGACCAGTGAGTTACTATAACTATTCCTATTTCCTAAGATCTGATGATTTCACCTGAAAGAACAGCTCAAACAATACCATTTAAAAGTGTTATGTTTTTCCTAGGGTGTGCATACACACATTTTATTTATGGTTTTAATTCTAAGCAAACATAATCTCCCCTATGGAAGTTTCAAAAAGTTGACAAGTCTGCTCCTCATAACAAACTCAGAATAAAAACATGCCTACGGTGAAATTGAGGTCACCAGGTTCATACTGTATGTTATATCAAACACATTACACACAGATAGTACTATTAATTGTTTTTTAAAGAGGAAGCACAGTGGTCTAGTGGTAGGACGCCGGGCCCGTGACCGAAGGGTTGCGGGTTCGAGTCACGGTATGGCACTTTGTTGTATCTTTGAGCAAGATCCTTAACTCTGCTTGTTCCAGTCTACTCAGCTGTAATTGAGTACCTGGTTGGGTAGTGTTAGAATTGTTGAATGCTAGCTGTGAGCAACCAAATGGCAGCTCCAACTGTATGCTCCCAAGGGAGTTGAGAGAGATATTGGTTGGTTGCAAAGGCCCTATTACCATGGACAATAATTTGTGAATCTCTTTGAGACGACCTATGAACTAGGTTGTGATAAAGCGGTATATGAGAACCTCAAATTATTATTATTATTATCAAAAAAGCTGTTTTTCATGGAACTGGACTTTTGGAACCTGGTGTTTCCAGAGATATATCAATCCTAATAATACATGCATACTCAAATTGTTGTAATTCTGATTTCTTTCTCATAAAAAAAAAAGTAAAACATGACAGTTCATAAACTTTTATTGAATTAATTAGTTTTTAAGGAATGCTAGATATGAGTGCCGAAATGCCAGCACCAGCTGTATGCTCCCCAGGGAGTTGAGAAAGATATTGGCTGGTTGCAATGGCTCTATAATCACAGATAATAATTTGTCATATAAGAACCTTGATTATTATTATTACTATTAAACTGACTGGATACAGACTTAATTTATTAGGGAAGGGGGGAGGGCAGGAGAGGGATCAGGGGAAAAGCCATTTATTCTAAGAACTCCAGCATTCAAATATAAACACCTCGTTGCCCTTTTATATTCACATCTGCGGTATCCCTTAATTAATTCTTACAACTTTTCATTATGATTTCCTATCTTTATTATTACCTAGTATGCCTACGGTTTCTGACTGTACCTACCTCCAAACCGACTCAGCAAGTCTCCCAGTATGTCTAAAGCCTCCAACTGTACTGACATATCTTCTTGCTGTATTAGAAGAAAGTCATTATCCAAATTAAATCAGAAATTATTAACTGATATTTTCTAGTTAATAACGTATGTGTGGCTAACATCTGTTTTTGCTTTTTGAACAGGGATAACTCAAGCCCAGTGGTTTGATTGAAAATGGCATATTTTATGTTAATTGAGTTCTATTATGAAGCAATTGCTTATCCCTATTCAAAAAGCGAAAATAGATGTTCAAAACTTTGTCAGGCAATTCAATATTGTGGCATTGTAGGGAAAAATTGGGCAATATATCACAGAAGATCTATAAAGGAAAGGTATTGAAACCGCAAAAGGAGACCTAGTAATATGATGGCAGTGATATAAGAAGCAAATGTAGTATAAAGAGGTACTACATTGATATTTTTTACCTCCTTTCACACAATGAGTCTTCAAAAGTTACATAGGGGTGAAAGGGTTTAAAGTATTGTCAAAGTAGGTAAAGGGTTAAATCCCCCATTAAAAGTGAATGTACTAACAGAAACAACCCCTAGTATTCATAATTGCCAACTTGGGGAAATATGGGCAGTTTTCTGCCATAGCTCTTTTAAGTACATATCTTAGCTTGTCTTGCATTTGGTGGCTTGAGAGTGTAATGTAAATGAAATGTTGTGTATAAGGATAATAAGATCAATCAAATCAAATATACCAGGAATTTTTAGCCACAGTGTAATTGGGTTTTTTCGCCTTACATTTTGTGGTTTAATTTATCATCACGAACATTAGTATACAATTTACTAGACATATTCATCAAAGGCAAAATTAACACTGAGGATGTGGATTTTACCGACATAGGGCGAAAGGTATAGGGTATACAGTAGATATACATTGAGGAGCTAGACCACAGGCTTGTGAAGAATTTTGGCTAAATATTCAATCCTGATGGTTTGTATGACCTTATATAGCCATAACCCACATCAGGAATGGAATCTTTTCTTGCATACTACCAGTAACTCAAATCTGTTACATTAACTATTCATCCTAACTAACAACAGCTGTGACTGCATGATGTGCCAAGATGACACATGTATAGGGGAGTGGCTGTGTGAAGTATTAAGGTGAGAACAGTTCAGGAAGGCCTCATTTAATTTGTTATGTTTTAATTGAATCATTATTTTTCCTTTTTTTTTATAGCTACTGGGTTACTGATACTGGCAACAGCTATGCAGAGTTTTTATCGCATGGAATATTGAGGGGGTATAAATTTTAAGCAAAACCTCTGAAAAACATAAAAGCACACTTGAAAGTTAGAAACATACTCTTACAACACCAGAAAATCCTCACCTTAGCGATAGCACTAGTCAGTCGTCCAGTAATCTTCTTACAAATACTGGCGGCCAGGGCTGTCGAGGATGGCGGCAATTCACTGATGACAGTCTTCAAACCTAGATACATGTATCATATACTTGACATACAATCAAACAAGAGACTATTTTGTTGTAAATCAGAACTATATATAAACCTGTTTTTGAATGTATTTGTAGTAATTTATCCCAATGCAAACAAGCACTAGAGAGTTACATGGTAGTTTTTCCAATACCTACAGTTACCTCCTCAACATTTCATTTTAGATGTAACAAGAGTCAGACTGGGACAGGAAATTACTGCAGATCGTAGGTAGCTTAATAGATCGGAGCGAACATATCATGATCAGAGGTCCAAGGTTCGAACTTCGGTCTGACCACTCTTAGAACATTGTTGTATTTAGATTTTTTATTTCAATCTTCTTATCGTTTCAGATGTTCCACGAAATATTGGTTGCTTTTCATGGTTTTTTTGAAAGCTATCGTTATGTCAGTGAAAACGCCCAATTCATAGTTAGTTTTGACAGTTGTACCGGAGCTCCCAAGTGTTTGATACATACTGTGTTAAAATGTGAAATTATTATTTTGAACATGAATTCATTGTCTTAACATTTTTATTCATAGAAATCATTTGTATAGGGCTTATTAAAGACATTATGCATTCAGTCTCAGACAATCATGTCATAAAAGATCTGCTAGATGATGTAAAAATGGTGTTAGTTATCTTGAAATCATTTTTATAGGCCTCATTAAAGACTAAAGACAATGTACATTCAGTCACTGACTGTTTCATAATAAGATATCAGCTAGATGATGCAATAATTGCATTTGTAATCTTTAAATCATTTTTATTCCGTCTTTTCGTATTGCAGAGTTATCTGCTCTTGTGAGCAGGTATTGATTGTTATGTCATTTGTTTCCAAGAGAAACGTCATAATTTTTTGAGAAAACGACGTAATTTTCTCACACAAACAAATGACGTAACAATCAATACCTGCTCACAAGAGCAGATAACTCTGCAATATGAAAAGACGGAATAGGCCTCATTCAAGATTAACCCTTTCACCCCCAATGCAATTTAGTAGAATCTACCATGCTTTTATCTTAACGAGTCCATGTTATGTAATGAAAGACTTGTGAGATACGACAATTTGGCTAGCGACTAAAGACACAGACCTATACTGGAGATATCGCGGAGCTGTTCCTTTGTAGATATCATGTTGTTACACAGCGTATCCACGATGGTCTCCACCTGGAACTCTTTCACCTTGTTCACCAGAGGGCCGAGGCTTGAAAAACAAAAACATTCATCGCATTTTTACATTAATTCACATACTGTTCTTCATTTTTTTAACAAATATCATGTATTCACGAAAACCATAATCTTGTTTACTCTTAGAGATTCGTAGATAAATCAACAAAATGTCACATTTTGCCAATGATTTGGAAGAATTTTATTAATTTTTGACCATGTCACATATCTTCAGCGAATTACATCATAGTTCGTTTGAGCACTGAATCCATGAGCCTGAGCATGAGAACTGTTTAGTAAATATGGGCCCAGATGCTCAATTCTGTTTTGTTTTATCATAAATTTGACATCATCTCAAAACTTATTGACAGCTAAAGCTTAGGAAATCATTATCTTGTTGTCACATACAACTAACAAAATATAATAGATTTTTTAATGAAAGTTGAAATCATGTATCACCAAAGTACATGCTATGGCTAGGGGGCTAGATCTACACCCAACCAGTTACCTATTCAATACAGACACTCTCTATCAATAGGCGAAATGTCCCGGGTTGAGTGACATATGAAATATACAATTTCTTCACATCATTGATAAACAATACAAATCGCTCACTCAGTCATAGCTTGACAAAGGAACCAGTCGGCCTTGAAAAGTTATGACACTTTTAATATGTTCATTGTTTGTGTATAACGTAAAACTTTCATATTATGTTAGAATATACTTGGTATTTGTTAGGAAAAAATATCTTTTTTGGTACATATATATCATATACATTTTTGTATCTACCATTTTACAGCCAAATTCTGAACTTCTCCATTTTTGTCTTCCAGAAGTTTCAACAGCATTCTTACAACCTGCAAATATGGTAAAATAAGATTACGATCAATCTACATTGAAACAGAATATACCTAAATATGTTGGTACATTGATGTGTGTAAAATACCATTAGGCCAAAAAAAAGATATAGTCTGTTTAGGGTTGCATTGGCAAAAAAACTAGGTTAGGTAGGTCAGATTTTTTTGATTTTTTTTTTATATTTTTGGTCATGTGATTATATTTACATATGTCCCCGCGCCGTCCCATTACAATAGTGTTAGAGGGCAAGTGTAATTATATAGGCTATAATTACAACTGCTCGACTATAATTACAACTGCCTGTTTCAGGTGTAGGAATATGTAAACAAACAAAATGGCCGCCTGAAATGTATTTTGAGGCAGGGCAAATGGTGTTTGTAGGAATATGTCTTAAAAAAGAAAAATATGTAAATATAAAATATACGTGGGTGTCTGGATGTAATTATTGTTGATATAATTACAAGTGGCCTCTAGCAAATCTACCATAAAACCCTAGCGGGTTTTATAGGATTTGCCAGAGGCCACTGGTAATTATATCAACAATAATTACATCCAGACAACCAGTTATTGTTTAAATGACCCTACTTTTGTATGTAAAACAAAGAATTACATAAATAAGGTTCATTTGGAGGCAAATTGTGCTCCTTATGATGACATTTAGCGCCAACACAGAGCTGGAAGCCATTTTGAAAGCGGTTTTTTTTCATCAAAACGTTTTGGGTCGGGGGTAAAAAGCTAGGGTCGGTCGGGGACCCTAAGCGGACACCTTTTTAATTTTGGCCTTAAGTATAAGCAATGTTTGTTAAATTCTGCTAGCAAAAACTATATTTTCATATTAAATATTGAAAACCTAGGTATAGGGCAAGTGACGACTTGGTATCTCTTTCCATACATATTTTATAATTTAAGTCATTAAAGCATTGACTTTAATTACATACCTTTACTTTATTTTTTAAAATAAATCACATAACTTTGCTTCACATTCAGATAAACACAGTTAATCAGTGTTCCCAGAAAACCCCAAATGAGGGTTTTTAACCCCCAAACAGTAGGTTGTCCCCCCAGTTATCAACAATTGCCCTATGTAACTATGTACCTAGGGGTACAGAATCTCGAAAATGTATCAAATATACCCTCAAATCTAAAATTTGGTTGGAACATTTGTTAATATGTATAAGCTGTTGTGACGTACTTTTCTTTCGCTGTCGTCGTCCAGTTTGATGGAGTCCTTCTGTAACTCTGTCATCAGGTCGTTGGTGGCCATGAACCGGAAATCTTTGTCATTGGAGGTCATCTGTGGATGAGTAGTGACAAAGTGGAAACATTAACACAAGTTCGGTCATTTTGATGCGTGTCATTTGGTACAGTTTAATTGAGTTTAGCATCCTATTAATAGCTAAGACAAAGTTGAAACATTAACACAAGTTTGGTAATTCTGATGCGTGTGATTTGGTACAGTTTTATTGAGTTTAGCATCCTATTAACAGCTAAGGGCCCACTTGTATAAAACATCTCAACTCTTGAGATTTCTTCAAGTCTAAGATTTCCCATAGACAATACATTGCTTGAGATTTTCCTTAACTTTGAGATGTTTTATACAAGTGGGCCAAGGTCATTTAACCCTTTCACCACGGTAGACTAGAATGGACTCATCCAGATAAATGTATGGTAGAGTCTACGCAAGTTACCTAGGGGTGAAAGGGTTAAGGATGTGCCTCCATGTGTGTGTCCTATATGAATGCACATGTGCTGGAACTGGTAAATCATTACTTGTTCACAGAATCACAAAAATGTGTACTTCAAACAGGATTTAATGGTTTCGTTGAAACAAAATATGCAATTTTTGCAAAGCATGGCCTACTCCACCCCGTTCCAAAGACAGATGACTGGCATAATGTGCTGAGCGAGTTTCGCGAGACTATTATTGCATCGCCAATAGCCAAAAGCAATCAATAATTCCATTGTTTCAGTACTCGAATTTTGTACTTAAACAATCCAAAATGATGGTAAGGAACTATCACTAGGCAGATTTTTTTTATTGTTTATATAGTTTAAGAAGTGTGTTCGAATTATCTGCCTTCGTATTCAAACTGGCCGGAGCTTTTCTGTATGCTTTGTGGAGATTTGATCCCACATGTACCATCACTGTACCCAAAACGGGACACATGTGGCAAAACGGGCCAAGACACTGTCATGTATGCATTTTTCACTTGATGATACATTTGTGGCAATTTAATTGTATATATGCTTTTTTGGCTGCTGATTATCGTTACATGGACAATTTAAATGTAAGAAATACTAAAAATAATTACCAAAACAAAATTTTCGTGATTTACGTGCATTGCAACACTATTTATTCGGAAATCATTTTCAAAAGTTTATTTTATCAAAACTATCACTAGTTTGTAGAAGAATTTTATCGAGTCTAATGACAAAAATGCCATAGGAAGACAAGGCAAGCTTCAAATGAGACTGTATTAGTCATACATTACTCAACAGACCTTAAAAAAAGTTTCGCCCTCAAAGAATGTTTTGGGCAAAATATCCCGGGGATTTGGGGCGAAATGACCTGACATATTTCATTTTCATTGCTGAAGTCATAGCAAAGCAACTGAACCTGGACATGTATCTATAGGCTAAAACAGTAATAAAGCACATTGACCTGCTATTCAGTTTGTTTCAATATGTATTATATATACACACTAAGATGCCAATGCGTTGCTTTATAAATAAAACATCAATCATATATCTTATCAACACACCGCCGTGTCCTGGCCAATACTATTTGCAAGAGTCTAAAGAGAGTTCCTTGTTCATCCATTCACACTGTCCTGAACACATGCCCGCATCTTGTTATAACCATATAATAGACCATTTGCGTAGAAGCAAAATTATAATTTGTTCACAGATATACGGGGATGTGTATTTGAAATAGACTTTAACTGATTTCGTTAAAACAAAACATGCATTTTTTCTTGCAAAGCACCCCCCCTTTCCAAAGTTTGATGGCGGCTGACCGGCATGAAATCACACCATCTCTCATTTACTGTCACATACCTTCTCCAAAAGATTTGCGATGTGATACGAAACACTGGCCATTGTGGAGTTATATTTGTGGTGTTTTATGGCCCTGACAAAATATATCTATTTTTCCGTTCCCGATTCAGTCGCTGAATGTTTTCTTCCAAGATCCATGCGCAAAAATAGCCAGCACACTAACGCCACCTCTGTTGTGTAAGGGGAGTAACTCCAATTGGTCTGCCAAAATCTGTCAAATGTCTACCGTACAATGATGTTCTCACCAAAACGCCTTTTTTTATGACTATCAAAGCTAAATTCATAGATCCAGAAAATTATTATTGATTTGTCAAATACTTTTCTATGAAGTAAGGGAATGACTATAGAATTTGACCCATTGTGTACTTTGATCACGGAAGAGATTTTCACACATTTGATCACTGTGGCAATGAAAGTTGGTCGAAAAGGTCATTGGGATGTAACTTATTATAGGCTGTGTCTGTTGTCAATCCCTTTGTTTGAATAAATGATATTGAATCTTAAAAAAGTCGTTAGTTTAAACAAATGAGTATCCCCTCGTTCCGGAGTTTGCTACTGATATATCATATTTAAACACATTTACATTTGACGCGGCCATGTCAGTTTTAAAGAAGGTCAAGGTCATTTATTTGAACAATGGTTTGCCCTTTATCACAGCACGCTTTTAGACAAATATCGCCATCCTTACTGAGAAGGCATTTTGGTTAATGAAAATAGCCGTTAATTTTTTTTCACTCATTTGACCTTTGAGAGTCAAAATCATTCATTTGTAAAAAACGTCCTTTAAAGACTTTAAAAGGACGTTAAACAAAATAAAACCAAAATCATTTGAAGAATCTTGGTAGCTCTAGCCCTTCATTTGAGCATGTTATTGGTCATATATATCAGCTCACTATAGGTATATATATGTTGGTTATTGAGGAGAAGTCGTTTAAAGAAAAAAGGTTGACGCCAAGCGGGGGGAGCTAAAAATAAACTACCTCAAATTTGACTAAATTTCAAAGCTAAATTACACTCTAAAAGCGCCAACCATCACACCATCACATATTTTAATGCCTGCATACGGACCTTTTGTCGGTGTATCTAGCGCTATCGGAGTAAATAGTATTCTATACAGCCATGACATTACATCTTCATTTGCACCCCAACCACCGCCCAGGCACTGATTAATTGATCTCAAAGTTCTGTTATACATCAAAAGATGACATGCTTTAGACTAAAAGATATTTGTCTCTATGAAAATGAAATAAATGTATTGTGTTAGTCAGTGAATATATCAATATCATATTTGTTTGCGTATTAACCCATGTAATATGACCGGCCATCAGCCCTGAGATTAGTTGCTAGTTTCAATTGTTTCAAATGTGACGTCACGCCTAGGACAAGTACATGACGTCACAGACTTAGGCACTGTTTCAAGGTTGCATGAAAATGTCGATTTACACGAATAAATGCCACAAATCTTGATTATGTGATAAAAAAAGGTCTCACACTCGTTTTCATTTTATATGAAATTTATGAAACTCGTCACGATTATTTTTCAATTTGAAAAACTCTTAAGCCTCGTTTCATAAACCTCTTATGAAATGGAAACTCATGTAAGATCCTATATGTATCAAATTAAGTCATTAAGTTTAATATGATTATTTTATATTCTCCCATCCATAATATATACCACCTTCTGTAGATGATCCCCTCCGTGCAATTAATCTTTATATATTTTTTCCATCCAGATTCTTCGCTGTTCACGCAATTTCCTCTCATTTTAATGATAGATTCTCTTTTCAATTGAATTGCTTCGTTCTATACATTCCTTAGTTTCATTTGGTGTTACAGTCTGCATGTCAGGCACTTTCTCGCCATAGAACTCGCCATACCATAGGAAGGGGGCTTCCAGGAAGAAAGCAAGTATGACGATCTGGCGGAAACTGAGAAAACGGGGTGGATCGTAAATTTCTTTCTAGTGGAGTTTCTCGCGCAATCAGTAGACGGACGATACTGCATCTGGAAGAGCTATTGCTACGTCCATCTACACCCTCCAAATTGACTAACTGTTTCTGTTAGGGAGTCTCTGGTCAGATAAATAATAAAATAAAATAAATCGTGACAACTTTTACCGCTTGTTACTGTATCCTTTCAATTTTTTATTTTTCCTTATCTTTGGGCGGATACATATTTCTAAATAAGGCTTTACAACTTACTGTAGTGTCTTCTTGATGCTTGCTGAGGCTGTTTAAAGTTTACCTTAAAAGAATCTGGTATAAAAAAGACGCGTAAACATTTTATATTATCTTACAGTCCTGGATAATGGCAAGACTATTATGGGGTTTACGTTACTACCACTTCAAGGAAAGTTTATGAAGGTACGACGGATCATGGAAACCTTTTTCGGATCATGGAAACCCTTTTTCGGATCATGGAAACCTTTTTCGGCTTCTTGCTAGCTTATGACATTACATGGACGGGCATATCATCTCTCGCTGCTTGCTAGAGCTTAGTACATTGACTGACATTTGAAACATTTGGGCCAAGGTCCTTAAGATGCTTCATAGAAAAAAGTGTTGAAATATGATCACCTGGTCAGGAGTAGGTTTTTGAAAACTTGAACACCAATTAACACTTGACCCTCAGCCCCGAGGAAAGGTGCACTCGTTCTTTATACGACAATTGATATGGAGAACTGATTTGGAGGTTCTATGACTAAGAACGCTTTAAAGCAAACATTGGGATCAATTTCTATATGATGAAAACATATGGTGATATGGTGAAACAGCCTCTGGGACTAGCCATACAGTGCCTGAGCTATGATCTTAGGACTAAGTCCGAAGGGGTGGGGCTAGATCCCGGGTGTAATCCTCGTAACATGTTTGTATTCATTTCATCATGCCCAGCAAGCAATTACCAAATAGCTAGTTAATTTCACGGGGACGATTATTTGCTTATTCGTGGAGTATATGCGTGGTCGTCAAAATATGGTGTAACATCACCATGAAACACGTAAATATTATCCGCGATATTAACTGCATTGCAGCTTATTTGAACTATACTGGTATCATCACTGAGCAAAGCTTAAATGTAGGTTATCTCAAATGCTCCAGTTTTGCAGTAACTGTGGTAGGCACAGGTGATACATATATATATATAAACTAATGAAAAGAGATGACCATCATGACAACATCAACTGGGATATCAGTAAATTTAATCCAGTGTTACTATGTCATCTTCGTAAGTGGAGTGTATACGAAGCGAACACTTTGCTAGCGAAGATGTACTAGGTGGGACGTCATCAGAACAACGTATACTTTTCAAAACATCCCTAAGGTACAAAATGCGGTGCCCTGCCGAGTTTATAACCAATAACAACATGGGTGTAAAGAGTGACGTCTACAGTAGTGCAATAGATTAATGACGTCATCGTATAGTTACTACTTTTCGACATGTCGATTGTTTGCGCGGGAAATAAAACAGGTCATAAAAAGGCAAAATATTGTAAACACTGGATTACATTTGCTGATATCCCAGTTGATGTTGTTGTAAAAGTTGTGTATTGATTAGGTTGCCTTACAAGCGTCAGCTGTAGGGAATTTCCTTTTAGCTCATCGGTAGAGCATCAGTCTGGAGAGCCAAGGGTCGCGGGTGAGAGGAATAATGTTTATGTATGATATATTTGCATTGTTATAATTTGGAAAAAAAATTAAAAAATTACACAAAAAAATAAAATAGCTCAATAGCGCATACTGCATTGATTGATCATAGAAAATGTTTGAAAGTTGACATCAGGAACAATATCAGCAAACATTAGATTCATTGTCATCTCCAGATCATGCCATTTTAATCAGCATACATTTGATGTCCTCATATTTAGTAAAAATGTGTACAAGACTTTTTACAAAATTTTGAATTCCTTCTTGATGCATTGTTAATCCCATTTGGTTTTAACAAGGAAACCTTCATTTTCGGTTTATTTAATCAAAATAGTATCAGTAGTAGGGTAGATAATACCATAATTTTACTTATAAAACAATATATTTATAAATCGAGATGTTTACAAATGTCATTGTCAGTAGCTGCACTTAAGAACGTTATCAAGGACACATATTTAACTCAGAGATATATTGCTGTTAATAAAAGTGAATTATTTTTATTGAAATTCAATACTGAGTGGAAAAAATGGGAAAGTCTAATTAATATTGCTTAAACCCTGTCTTTGCCAAAATATGAACATATAACTATCGAGTTTTCTAATATAAACATGTACTTCTAAATACTTATATGTAAAACTCCTTGAATCTTCCAACACATCTATATAGCTTCTTTATTTCTCAATATCCCCCCGCCCCCCCTCGTTTTTTGTTTTTTTTTCCTTTTCTTTCTTCTTTTTTTTCTCTCTCTCTTAGTCTTACTTTCCCTTCTATACCTCTAGGACCTGCTCTAACCTCTTTTCTATCACTTCTAAACAATGCTTTTATATAACGGACACAATTTAGATGGAATTTAATTATACATAAACATAATTAATTATTAATTATACCTGGAAATATGCAGTTTTATTATAAATGAATATTTAATGAATGAATTGTAATGTGTGAGAGGAATAATGTTTATGTATGATATATTTGCATTGTTATAAATTTGGAAAAAAATAAAAAAAAATAACGAAAACAAAAACAAAAAATGTGTCTATAACTGAAGCTCACAAAAACGACTGCCTATACAGTGGAGGGTTGTAAAGAGTGGGGATTTCAATATTTTCCGAGTTATGACCCAGGGACAGAACAAGTACAATGACGGGAACAGATCCTGTGGCCACTGTTGTTAGCATGTTTTAGATTGCATATTTGGCAGCGGGTTGAGTAGTTCATCTGTTCCATGATATGACTAGGGAGTACGTCCCCTAGGGCATGACTGGACCACGGAGTCAATCCCAGTTGGATAGATGTCTGTTCATGCCCACTAGCTTGAGGCGTGTATGGGGGTTATACAGTAGGGATCTACATTTTACATTTCTGCATTCAAATGAATGCCAATTTGACCCACTTTCAAGGTCACATGTGTCAAAGGACTAAGGGCGTTATGGTTTTTTTTTTACCTCATAAAAAAGTTAAAATTACAACTTGCATTTATTTACCAACTTTTGTTATAAACATCATATTGGTTAACTGGGGTTATATTTCTTGGTGCAGATATTTTCAGAATACGGGTATAACAATGTTCAAACTTGTCTTATATTTATATACTTGGTGCATGCAAAGGCTTTCAAAGGTTGAGGAGTGTTAAGTGTTTAGCCAATGTTCAACCAAACAGCGCACAATAAACGATATTCATTAATGTTTTTATTGAAAGAAAGGTTTATGTCTTTCTTTGTAATGCCATTTCTCCTAAACCGTCTGTCAAATGAATTTGAAATTTCATATTTGGTACTTTATTTATAGAGGTTTTACCTCTATTTCTCCTATTGGACCCCACCTCTCTGCCCCAAGGGGGGCCACACACACCGTTTATACAAAATTTAGTCCCCTTTGCCCAAGGATGCTCTAGACCAAATTAGGATAAAATTCCTTAATCCCTTTGGTAGTTTTTAAAGAAGGATTTTAAAGGTTTTCCTTTATTTACCCTATTCGGCCCCACCCCTCTGCCCCAGGGGGCCACACCCACAATTTATACAATATTGAGTCCCCTACCACCTGATTGCGAACTATTTTGCGCTAATTGCAAGGTCATCTTTGAAGACGCAGTCGCCCATTGTTTGTTAGACTGCGGCGAATTAGAATTAGCAAATTTGCGGGATACTCTTTTGACGAATTTTGTAAATAAATATCCTGTGTATGTTTATATGTCTTTCGACCAGTCAGACAGAGAAGTCCAGGTGGCTACTCTGCTGGGTGCTCCAAGCGATGTTATTTGTGATACTCTTAATGATGATGTTAAATCGCTCACGTCTTTTATCAAAGATTGCCTAATATTTGCGGAAAAAGTGTTCCGAATGACCTTCCAATAAATCTACCTAATTTTGTAGCAGTCATTACAATGAGCCTTCCTTTAACCACTTTTCATTGACTTATAACGGACGTGTCTTTACATTTTTTCAAGATGTGATTATGAAATGATATCAATATCAATTGTATCTCAATTTTTGTCTGCACCATTTTTTTTGTTCACATGTCACTTGCACTCACCGTTCTCATCCAAATTGTACTCTTCATTATTTTGGAGGAAATAAAGATATGAATGAATGAATGAATGAAAGGAAGCTCCAGACCAAATTAGGATAAAATCCCTTAATTTCTACAGTAGAAGAAGGATTTTAAAGGTTTACCTCTATTTCCCCTGTTCGGCCCCACCTCTCTGCCCCAAGGTGCAGCCACACCCACAGTTTATACAATATTGAGTCCCCTATGCCTAAGGATGCTCCAGACCAAATTAGGATAAAATCTTTAATTTCTATGCGCCATGGCATAAGCTCACCTGCCCGAAAAATCAAACAGAGGCATAGGGTGATGCATAGCCAGTAAAATCCTAGGATGTAGGCCTTTTAAGTTTGTTCAAATAAATGACACTGGCATGCTTTCAAGGTCACATGGGTCAAATGTGTTAAAACCTGTAAATTCTGAATAACCAAGAGTCATATGGTCATAATGCCTGGCCCCGTTAGTATGGTTGGATGAAGGGCTATAACGTTTATTCAAATGAATGACGTTAACCGTTCAAGGTCAAGTGGGTAAAACTTAATGAAATCTTTAAATAATGTCATCTGCAAACCCAAAGAGGCATAGAGTAAAGATGTTTTGCCGTTAGCATAATGGGATGAAAGACTTTGAACCTTTCGAGGTCGCAGGAACAAAATTTAATGAAATCATTACACAACTTCTAAAAGATTTTTGGCTTGTTTGTGTTTTACCTCCTATTAACAGCTGTGGTCATTTAAGGACGTGCCAGGTTTTGGTAGTGGAGGAAAGCCAGAGTTCCCGGAGAAAAACCATCGACCTATGACCAGTACCTGGCGACTGCCCCAGGTAAGCCTCAAATCTGCGACCCAGTGGTGGAGAGCTAGTGGTAGCAGATTGTCAGACGTCTTAACCACTTAGCCACCTAGGCCCCCTAAAAGAGGCATGATGCTTGACCAGTAGCATTACAGTTGAATTACCAAGGGAACAGGGATCAATTTTGTTAAAATCTGTAACTGAATTCTTTTGAATAACTAAGGCCTACTGGCTCAGAAAAATGAACGCCCCACATTAATGCCCAAGACCTCTATCTCCAGATGTCAAACCAACTTATTTTATACAAAATATGGTTATTATTCAACCAGTTGTTCAGGAGGAGCAGGTTTGCCTCTCTGCCTCATGAAGGCCATAACTCCTGATATACAACACTGAATTCCCTTAGCCAAGGGATGCTCAAGACAAAATGGTTAAAAATTGTTTAGCCATTCAGGCCTAGTAGGAGTTTAAAAGAAAAGTTATCAGACGATGGAAAGATGACTTGCCACAGAATAAGGTGACTTGGCACTTTAAGGCCAAGTCATCATGAACTTAAAACCAAAACAATTATGGTGGTATAAAATTTTATTGTTAGATTTGATATACAAAAACATTTTGTTATCTTGCAACTAACAACATATATATACAAATATATATAAACTAGATACCAGTTTAAGTTGACCAAATTGTTGTGCTTAGTGAGTGTCCAAGTCTGACATTACACAATATCTCCCCAGAAAATAACCACACCCTAAAGAACCTGCATATCAAATTATACATGATGATGATGATGATGCTGATGACGTTGATGAAAATACAAAAGGTTTCTGTATTTCATTAACTCATTTACCCCTGAAATTTCATAATGAATTATTTCAACCTTTGAATTGGAAGAGTTCAAATGTGTCTTTAGGGGTGAATGAGTTCAAATGTAATGTTTTTCTCTCTTACCTGTGAATGGAAGGTTAAAGTGTTTTGGTTAGAATGCAGCAACGTTGGGTGTTAAAGAAATATCTGCCTTACCTGGTACATTTTATACACAATGCATTCATTTTGTTGTCACAATGAAAACAAAAGGACTGAATGGGCCTGTATCACTCACCAGGATATTTGGTTGAAACTAGTTGAGATGATATCAAGTCAAGATTGACTCCACCAATCTGAGAACAGGATGGCCATTTTGAATGAAGAATAAATTCAAAATAATAGCACCTGTACTGGAACACCAGCGTATCGTTTACCAGGTATATCAATTTTGGCTACCATTTGTCTGGTTGTAGTTGAAAACTATCTTTGTCAATTACATGACAGGTGATGATTGTCTTTGACTGGGAAATGGTCCAAAGGTTACACTCGGTCAGGACCTTGAGAGGAACATTTGTATGCTGTTTTGTGAATCTGCTTGATGAAAAATTAAGTATTCTCAAATAAGTGGAAAAGCGGTCAACTTAGATTTCAAATCAGCCAGTAAGTTACGATCTGGTACGATCTGGTAAGTAGGTAGACCGGATCATATGGGGTTTTTGATTTAAACATATTTTCATTTGCATCTAATATACAAAAGGGATTGGGCACAAGTTGTCCAACTTATGTAAAGCCGTTTCCCTATAACATAATGAAATATATATATACAAGATGGCAATTTTTAAATTAATTAGTATTTTCAATTAAGTTTAGTGTTACTGACAGAGAGAGAGAGAGAGAGAGAGAGAGAGAGAG